>NC_139703.1:16612742-16780242 GCF_964188405.1 Protomyctophum parallelum | reverse complement strand
ATAAACCCAGTTAAATCCAAATGTAAAAAAAGAATTGTGGTTTATTTTAACACACCATGCAGACACAGTGTGAACTCCAACCTACAGTATGTTAAAAAATAAAGAATTTCCTTGTTCTAAGAACTCAATCATCATGTCACAATAATAACCAAAGAACCCAACAACATAGTGAACAAAGCCTTCAGCTGACTACGATATTGCAGAGGCTGCTTATACTGTGTATAGCTCTTGGAGGCAGTGACTATCAATTCATCTCTCAAACCCAGGAGATGGGTGGACTGCAGAGTTACCACAGGGACAAGCTGGGCTAGGCCTGCTGAGACCCAGAGTTCAAGTCCTCTATAGACTCTCTACACACTGACTCCCAGAGGAAGACAGAGAGAAACCGAGAAAGAGAGAGAGAGAGAGAGCGGAATGGGGAGTGCGCTATAAAGACACAAAGGGCTTAAGGCAAGCCGTGAAATATAATGAATTTGGTGCGAGATAAAGTCAGGAAGAGCAGCACTTCCTATGAAAATATTTATCATTCCACAAACTTTTGGCTACAGAGGGGTTTGGAATTAATTCGTGTTTTCTTAAGAGGGGGTGCCTTTGCACTACAGGATGGGGAATTCTCCACACAGCCCAAGACTTTTTGGGCCCGCCGCTTATTCACAATTTATTAGAGCTAGTAATAGGAACCATGAAGGCAGAGAGAGAGAGAGAGAGAGAGAGAGAGAGAGAGAGAGAGAGAGAGAGAGAGAGAGAGAGAGAGAGAGAGAGAGAGAGAGAGAGAGAGAGAGAGAGAGAGAGGGTCCGTGGCCAGCCAAGGAGAACGAGTCCAGAAATGGGGCCTAATGTTATTAGGAGACGAAACAGAGTGTTAAATCAAGCACGCCCAGGCACACACTGCCTTCGGTATGTGGTCTGAAGCCTCCTGACTGCTACCACCACCCCCCCAAACTCCTCCTGACGGTTATTTGTGGTGGGGGGTTATATTATAATACAGGTATTGAGGTGGAATCTGTGGAAATTTACAATCTGTCACATGCAGGGCCTGATACAGCAACCATCTCTGATAATAATAATAATAATAATGGACCAGTCTCGCCATGCGGCCATGGCCTCCTCCCCCCCTCCCTCCCCTCCAGGTTTATCTCAGGTAATTGGCACTGACAAAGGGATATATACATCCAAATTCTGTTAAGGAAGGCGGAAATGATATGACATTTTAGAGAAGCTGTATATGGGAAACACATTTCGGTGTGGCTCGTCGTGTACATTTCAAAATGGAGGGATGTGTTCGTCGTCTCATGGCCTGAAGCGATGATGATACTAGCCTGTGGCTGAAGAAGTGATAGACCTACATGCACTGGGAGAGTACCTATATATGTTCCCCAGGTTCTATGTTCCCCACGTACCCCACAAAAAAGGTTCTTTGTTCCCCACTTAGAATAAACCTAAACTAGAAATCTAACCTAGTCATTTTTGTAATTCTAGGAAGACTAAAAGTATTTTAGCAACTTACTTACTTTTAGTAGCAAATTCTGATTTAAGCTCAGTCTTTGAACAATTCATTGAACTTTAGGCCTGCATAGCTGGCTACTTAAACTATCTAGTCTTAGCCAACAAAAAAATGAACACTGGCATAAAATAAAATAAAACATAATTGCTCAGACTCTTCTTCACCTAACGCTAACCCTAAGGTAAGTTGGAAACATAGAACCTATAGGGAACATAGGGATGAGCCCCATGCGATCTATACTGTTGCTCACTCACCAAGGAAGAAGGATTGTCTCCACAGGTGAAATATCACCACTGAACTTTCCACACGTTGACTGTTATTTAAATTAAAAATAGTCACAAACAATGTTCTGCACTGTTGGAGATTCTGACATGAGGATTAAGCTTGAAGTATAGCCTGACACAGAGATAATGTAATAAATAAAACAAGATTGATATAAATCACTTTTTCATGTTGCTGGTTTGGGTCCCCCCCCCTCCCCAGTGTTTTTGTTTTGCTTTTGTTTGTTTAAAGTTTAGTTTTTTTGTGTGTTATCTCCATGCAGGTCAGGATGAAGAGAGTCATACTAGGGAGGGAGAAAGATCAACCTCTTATAGTCTGGTCTGGTCTGTAATGATAGCAAAGCGTTTAAAGTTGATTTGAATGGCTAGCAAAACATAGGAGTCAGTCTCCCTTCATGACTGAAGGCATGAAGGGGTCCTTGAAAAATATGAATACCCGCCTTTGAAAAATGCTTAGCGTGGCTCCCTTAAATTACTTAATTATGTCCCTCGCTGCTGCAGGGGGGGGGGGGGGGAGTCGCAGCGATTTCGGGGCAATCTTCTGTACTCAAGCCAAGCAAAAGTGTTGGAAGGATTCAACAGCCACCAAGAAAAACAAAAGGCCTCAAACTGAATTGGAAAATGTGTGAGTCCGGGATCCCTCATACATTCCCGTTTCACTCACTCTGCACTGACTGTGCACACTAATATGGCCTATACACAACACAAGTCTAATTGATTGATTTGTTGCACTTCAATAAGCCCGAATAAATTACCTTATTAAACAAGTATTTACTATGAGCAATTAAGCTATACAAATCTAATTACCACAATGTAAAATGTAGCCATGTTGCTATATTAACAAATTGAGTGTTTTTAGCGTAGCCTATTACAAAATAGAAAATATTACACAAAATGAAATTTAAATGTATAGGCTATTATTTTCTAATCTGGACAGTAGGCTATAAAAGCAGCAGTTTACCTTCATGCACACCAATTTACTTTAGATCTGCTAAACAAACACACAAACTGCTGAGGTATAGGCTATTTAGTTTAATTTATTTCAAAACATGCAATGTGTAATAGCCAAATTATAGCTTAGCAATTAAAAATATTTGGGTCAAAATGCTTTGTAAAATGAATGAATACATTTAAAAACAAATCATTTAATAAATAGATTGTTTGTTGTTGTTAGGAATCTATATAAAGGCAATTATTTGTCACTTAAATAAAATGTGGATAAATATGGATATGGAGTTGTACTTGTACTACTATTAGGCTTGGTGGTTTCATTCCAAGTTTCCAACTAAAAACAATAAAGTATTTTAGTTTTAAAGACAAGAAAGGAAAACCCTGGGATATAGGCTACGGTACGTTAGTTGTTTCTATATCGATAATATAACCTACAGTTCATTTAAAACGTATTGCGCTTATTTAAATAAGGCATACCAATGCATTTGACAAAAAAAAGAATGGTAGATACCGGTATATGTGAGAATTTTCTTACCATAATTCAGAGAGCAGCAGATGCGGAAAAAGATGTCCGATTATCACTCAAAACAATCACCTCTCCATGCCCAGAAGCGACCTCGATCCTCTCCTCGCTGACTTTTACACACTGTCTCAAACTAAAGTCGTCCTCTGTGTGTGTGTGTGTCAGTGTGAGAAATCACCTTAAACACCGTTTAGTTCAGCTGCTCTCTCTCTCTCTCTCATCAAAGTGAACACCGAGGAGAAGGAGTGAATGTTTGCTGCTGCTTGCTCGTTTTCTCTTCTAGTGTTTGTGATGTCGACTCGACTGGACTTGACAGCTTTCTGTACAACCTCTCTCTCTCTCTCTCGACTCTCTCAGCGCTCGCTCTCTCTCTCTCCCTCTCTCTCTCTCCACCTTCAGGAGTGTGTGTTTTGCTCCAGCGGTAGTGGTTGGTGGGGAACAGGGGGAAGTGATGGTAAAGTAGGCAAACTATACTGGAGCCTTAAATGACAGATATTTTTTTTGGGGGGGGGGGGTTCCTCCTCCTGAGGGTACGGAACACAGACGTGTGTGCGTGCGTGCGTGTCTGTGTGTGTCTGTCTGTGTGTGTGTGTGTGTGTGTGTGTGTGTGTGTGTGTGTGTGTGTGTGTGTGTGTGTGTGTGTGTGTGTGTGTGTGCGTAATACAAAAAAAGACAGGCAGGAGCCAGTTCTCAATCGATCACGCCTCCTCCTCAATGAATTCACTTAACAAAAAGCCACCGAGGCGTAGCATATGGGGCTATGGGCTCTTCTCTTCTTCTTTATCTTCTCTATGATCTCTCCTATCCTTTAAAGCTTTGTTTTGGTCGAGAGGGCTCTTCTCTTCTCTTTCTGTCTGTGTGCCGCCGCGTGTTTACATAACGAAGTGAGCTCGAGGAGCTACCATTCACCCCTAAACCCTCTGAAGGTGTTGACTCCACTCTCCACACTTCACATAGCAGGAGGATTTATCATTCAGTGGGAAATAATGACTCAAAGGCTGCTGACAGCTTTATCAAGCATAATGGCCCGTGTTTGCTATCTTTACTTTATCTCCCCCCCTCTCTCTCTCTCTCTCTCTCTCTCTCTCTCTCTGTGTGTGTGTGTGTGTGTGTGCATTCGTGCTCGTTTATGCATCTAATCCTCTTAATTAGGGTCTTATCTATGTTAATGATTTTAGTTTATCAGTGGGGATGATTAGTCTCATTCAAGGGCCAATATCCTGGTATGGGAAGTGTGAACATATATAGGCTATATAAACTAGACACCATATAAACATCAACAGATAGATATTGTATAGGATAGCATATTTATATTTTTATAATATAATATTTATAATAATATATTTTTAATGTCAAAGCATAATCACCTGCTGTAGAGGGAATGTCGGGTCTCTTTAAAGGTTATTTAAACAGGCCTTAATTGTGGATGTAACAATTGCGTAGCACTTGCCCTAGGCCTAGCCTCTACGACCTTGCAGGCATATGCAAAGGCTAAACCTATGTAATTTAGATAGCATATTACGTAGACATAGCAATCTATAGTGTATACTTATAGGTTCATTGTACAGATTTTCTATTGTTAGTCGCATGATATGTTCTTAGCTTATTTCTATGTATTTGATGTATTAGGCTACCTGCGTGTTGTCATTGCTTAATTTATGTAAGTCGTTTTGCTAAATGCCCAAATTGTAAATTGTAACAATTATCAAGGTGCCACCTCATTTTGTCAGACATTTGGTGCTACAATGCACCCAACCTGCTATAAGAGCATGCAGGTAGGTACATGGTGCATGCATAAACACGCTGTATTTCTGGGCCTGTGTGTGTGTGTGTGTGTGTGTGTGTGTGTGTGTGTGTGTGTGTGTGTGCGTGTGTGCGTGCGTGCGTGCGTGTGTGTGCGTTTCTGTAACAGAAGGAGCTTTGGAGGTCAGAGGCAGGCACAGGAGGAAACAGCGCTCAGCTGCGAGGCCAACAGGATGCTCTCCCTGACGAGGTCCTCAACACCCTCGGTGCCACCCAGACATGGATACCCCAGAGCACCTGGAAGAATGTTTCATCCGCAGGAAAAAGTTGGTATCTCTGAACTTTCCATGCAGTCCAAAGAAAGCCACATCCTTGTTGGCACAGACTTCATGCAAAAGGTTAAAACACGTGCTTTCCAACTTTGACTAAAAAACACAATGAGACAAGTAATTGTTTAACCACTTGAACACGATATACTTTGTTGTCGACCAGGACTGCTAGGGTTCATATTAGCAGGTCTAGAAGCTTGTAGAATGTGGACTGGACGTATTGTTTTATGAGAATGTAAATACAGTGCTCATGTAACACCCAGGATTCGAACTTGGTTCTCCCTCGTGTAAAGTCAACATGTTATAAACTACACTAGCTAATGGGAATTTAGCCCATGATTAGGTCATCAGGCTCTGAGCCACTACTGCTTTGACCCATAGGCGCCGCGCCGGAGAGGGGATTTGGGTCTGAATGTCCCAACACTATTGGGGAATGACTGGTTGGTCTATTTATTTATAAATGTTTCTCTGTTTCCTGGTGTTGCGCAATCCTCGTACTTGTGTATTGGCTGCTGCTGCATGCCTGTCTCTCGCCACAATGACCATTCTACCCTAGTAACTGACCATTCTACCCTAGTAACTGACCATTCTACCCTAGTAACTGACCATTCTACCCTAGTAACTGACCATTCTACCCTATAGTAACTGACCATTCTACCCTAGTAACTGACCATTCTACCCTAGTAACTGACCATTCTACCCTATAGTAACTGACCATTCTACCCTAGTAACTGACCATTCTACCCTAGTAACTGACCATTCTACCCTATAGTAACTGACCATTCTACCCTAGTAACTGCAGTTGCTCTCTAGTCTCAACTCTCAATCTGGAATATTGTCCTCCCACTTTTACATCCAGTTGTTGGCTACTAGGGATGGAATACTATACCAATTCGATATGTAGTTTGCGATACTTTATGTATTGAGATTCTATAAATATTCAGATTTAATATTAAAATCTGTTAACTTTTTAAATAGCCTAATGGACCACGAATAACAGTTAATTCATACCCATACCTGCAATGATATTCTGTATCATTAGTAAGTAAAATGTTTCATAAACTGAGCAGGTGCTGCATGAATGTGCACCGTTGCTAATAATATTACATAATTCTGCTTACGTTCTTACTCCCTAATTTATATTTATAGGCAATAGGTTCTCAAAACTGTCAAACATGGAAATGTTGAATGTGCTATTTCAGTATCAATTTAATTTCTATGTAACCAACAATACAAGTTGGGTCATTATGGCAATTATAAACATACTGTTTATAATTGCTATTCATACAGTGAGTGAATAGATTGCTTACCCGATTCCTATTTGTTATGTTATAACGAGCTTATGGTGAGTAAATTGCTGGGATTCAGCTGCCTGTTCAGTAAATGGAAGTTAAAAAGAAAACTATTAATGATAAACTACATACATTACAAGCAGGCTGAGCCTTTAGAATGATTACCATACAATACATCAGGGGTGCCCAAAAGGTACATTGCGATCTACCAGTAGATCACAAAGGATATATAAATTACACACTTGAATTTAGGTGACTTGATTGACATAAAAAAGGCAGCTCAAACCAGCAATGCAATACTTAGTTTGTTTTCAATAATGTTGTGCACAAATGTCAATAGCATTACAAAGCACAACCGTACAAATCCATTGGCCCCTCTATTTCCCATTACAAATGTGTATGTCGTAACACCAGCGCTGCTATTCCAAAGCCCCCTCAGGTACATTTTTTAACTACTTTCAGCAATGGGGTCATTTTCTTTATGGGTATATTGAGGGTCATTGTGAAAGTAGCTCTCAAGTGAAAAAAGTGTGGGCACCGCTGCAGTACATAGTGTATGTGATTTATAGAGTGAACGTGCAAACTCACTGATGATCATCTTCAATGGCATATTGAATGATCATAACTTAACAGCACGATTATGATTCATTGTCATGCGTCTTTCCCATTGGAACCAGAGTGATAAAACCATCCAAAGCACTATATGATAATGGAAATGTCTACATGTGCAGTGCACACAATATCCACCTACACGCTCGCTCAATTTCTCCAGAAAAAAAATGGGAGATATGTAAAAACAATTAAGTGAAAGGACATTCAAAACTTAATGGAACAATCCCTCGGCATTACGTTGCAGCATTCTAGCACCCGACTGACAATGGCTCTGGGAAGTACCGTGACGGAGACAAGATGAGCAAGTCTGACTCCTCAGAGCAACAGGCAGGCAGGGCCAGTTCTTCCATTCTTCCACTGGAATGTGTGGTGGAGAAATAAAAGCTGCCATTGTCTCTCTCTTCCTCTGACTGTCTTAAGCCGGCCAGCGGTCCTCACAGACACAGCCGTTGTCACACTGTCTCATGTCACTGTCATGTCCACATACTTCCTTCCTTTGTGCGGGAAAGAAAAATGTTTTCTCGCTTGCTCGTAATCTGTCTTATCCAGGATGGCATCACTAGAATAGGGTGATTCATGTATTATATCCTTGTGGTTGGGCATACATCTAATTTGAAACTGTTACTTTTCTTTCTAAAGTATAGTTTTAGGCACAAGCTCTAGCACAATACTTCATTATAAAATCCAAAGACAGACTTGCAGATCTACAAGCTCATAACGTGTTGTAAACCTTATGAGTATCTAGATCAGCAATTTCACAGATTGTTGCTGTCATACGATGTAAAAAAAAATGTAAATGTGGAGATTCAAAGTTTCTGCCTGACAGCGACAATATAAGACATTTTCAACGGAGAAGGAGATGGAGAAATGGTCTTAACTCTGACCTCCGACTTTGAAAGCTATCACTTTGGGGGCCTTTTGAAGTGTGGGGTTAGAACATTTCGTCGTGTGCAACCTGTCAATTCCGCGATCTCACGTAAGCACGATTAGGCCCACGCTGAGGGATTCAGAGAGAGAATGAGGAAAAAGCGAGGGAGAGGGAACATAAACACGAGGCAGAGATGAACGTAATATTACACCTTCCTAGGGCGTTAACGCCATGTGGAAGGAAGCTAGGGGTGTAATAACCGCCACATCTGTGTCTATATGTCTCCCCTCCACTAGGCCCCAACAGCTAGCCTTCCATCGTCCAAACACCCCATCCCGTTCCGACCGATGCCATGGTATCACCAACACTCACACTCACACGTCAAACTCAACTCCTGTCCTCAAGCCTATGCCGGCCTCTACACCCCCAAACTGCACACCCATTCTCCTCAGCCCCTACAATTCACTCCTACTTCTTCATTCTATCTATTCTTTGGTTTGTTTCAACCAATTATTACTGTACTTCCCCCTCAACGTTTCCCTTTTTTCAGAGTTGGAAAGGGCTGGTAATACAGAGCAGATTCACTGATAGCTCAATGTGTAACTCCACATTTGTGTTTAAGAGTAATTCTGGTAAATTGTAAAAGAGTATGTCAAACAAACAAACAAACAAACGTAAGATTTTAATCAAATGTAAGTTATCTGTCGTAAAAGTGTTTTGTAGTTGTACATTTCAAGACCTGTATACATTTTACTTTATTACAAACTGAAATTAAGAGACACAATTGAGCGCACGATACTGTGTATAATTCAACTGACCCTATACCCTATGAAGGGTAGGATTTATACTTAAATAGCCTGTC
This sequence comes from Protomyctophum parallelum, assembly GCF_964188405.1. Taxonomy (NCBI): domain Eukaryota; kingdom Metazoa; phylum Chordata; class Actinopteri; order Myctophiformes; family Myctophidae; genus Protomyctophum; species Protomyctophum parallelum. The sequence goes on along the minus strand of NC_139703.1, from coordinate 16,771,277 downwards.
TACATGGTCACAAGATGCCGCAGTGTTGTGAGCATGTTGTGAGCTTGTAGATCTGCTCTTTTCTGTACACGCCACTGACGCCAGTGTCGGTGTCGCACAACCAAGCAGGCACGTGCAGAGAGTGTTAGAGGGGCAGGGGCTGAAATCCCATAAGAGGACACTTTTGGCCCAAAATAGCTGATCTACAAGCTCACAACGCGTCGCAGCGTTGTGAGCGTTGAGAGCTTGTAGATCAGCTATTTTCGGGGCGCAACTCTTTATCTACTGGAGATGCGGTGTACGATGCGGTGTACGATTTCAAAACAAATTAGTTCAGGAGACTTCGGGAGAAAACTAACAATTCTCCTGAATGCTGCCTTCCGGTATGGCATGGAAGGAAAGCATTTGCATTTCTTTCACCATAGTAAATGCTGTATTCGTGGTCTGGAAAGGGCAGTTGTTTTACAGACGGGTAAAAGGGCAGGGGCTCAAGCCCCCTTTGATATCTATGTGTGCACGTCCCTGCAACCAAGTACATTAAGTATAAACTGTATAAGTCAGGGTAACCATAGAGGCTGGAAAACAAACACACAAAGTCTGGAAAGGTTCTTTTCCAAATGGAATATGTTACAGATCACCAGTGACTTGCATAAAATTGTAACAGGAAACACAATCCACTTGAGTAGTCAAACTCATGTAATACAACCATATTGTGTTGTCACACTATACAGCTGTAAATGAATCACCTTTCACAGGCTGTATTTTTGATTTGTTTTGATTTAGTGTTTTGTCTTTTAATCATGGGCATAGCAGCATCCTCCATTTATAGAAATATGTAAAAGTAATGTTCCCTTCAACTGAGCTATCCAGGAAATGATCCCCTATTTTATCAGGTATAATGCTAATCTGATGATTATTGGTAACTGCCATACATTTGACCTTGCACATATTTGCCCACGCAAGTGGACACGTTTGCACGGAGAGATGTAAAGACACACACACACACGCACACACATAATCACCCTCCGTAGTGGCCCCCATGTCTCAGGAATGTGGGAATGATTGCCTTAATTTTTATAAAGCGGACGGCTTCCTTTGGTTCAATTTTCACCAACACTATAAAAAGGCAGCAGTTGTAAGGCCAGCGAGTGAGCCCATCTGGTTTTGCCATCGCCAGGGCCTTTAATGACCAGGTAATAAAAGTTCAATTTGACAGAAATTACAACAGATGTTTCAGGCGGTAAACCTCAGATAGAGCTGAAGCCACAGCAGAAAAAGAGACCTGCAGAAGCCATGCCCCACTGGCCGGATAGACTCAATATTAAGACTGTTAATGTTCATACAGTACCGGCTACAGTAGCGGCCCCTCTACAGATATGAAGTCCCCTGACCCATATTAACCACTTGAGGCCTATACCGTATACTTCATTGTGTGGGGAATAGTGAAAATAGGCAATGCGCAAGCTCACATGTCGCGTTGCAACTCTTTCTTTCTTCTGACAATCTTTGCCTATAATGACATGCCCGAAAGGGATGCCAGGTTGAAAGTGGTTAATACTATGAGATAGTAAACAAATAACAGTGTCGCAGTAGTCGTTTTCTTCATGCAGTATTTTTTTTAAATTTATTTATTTTTATAATCACATATCTCTGCTGTCGGGAAGAAACCACTTAACTCCAGGAAATGAAAAATATTTTTTTTTCCAGGAAATGAAGAAAACCTTATATTTTTAAAACAAAGCAGTACTGCCTCATCAAAGTTGGTGTTGTGATTTTATATATATCGTCAATTACTTCCATGAGAGGGGGAGAGGTGGTGGAGTTAGTTGCTTTAGCAGACAGTTTGAGGGTCCAATGGAGTTAAGAGCTTTAAATTACTACTTTTCATTGGTTCAATATTTCCCGACACAACACACAGACGTGAAGGGTGTTCATTCAATACTTTGTCTTTTAAAGGTACATTCAGTGATTTCACTTAATTCAAATATCACTTCTTTTTTTGTTTTGTTGTGTTAATCCCCCCTACCTCCCTACTCCCTCCCTGCTGACCATATAAGGAGTTCCTCCCTGTCCCCAGTTAACCCCCAGGGGTAAAAAAACCCCGTAGGTTTTGTTTTTGGCTAGGTGGCCCAGCCTTCATCCAATCAGGATCGAGCGGGGATGGGCCTTGGTGTGTGTGCTGTTGGCCTGTTGCGTGTCCCCCCACTGTAGTGCGTGCATGTGCACATCTTGTGACCGGGCATCCTCCATTATAGAAATATATCAAAGTAATCTTCCAATAAACATTTATGCAAAAAGTTAATAAATAAATCCAAAACCTCAAAAATGTAGTTACTAGGTGTTTTCCTCCCGACAGCAACGATATTTCGTTGTTTTCACATTGTCTGCCCTGATGAAGGTCTTAACGACCCAAAACGTAGAACAAAGTTCATAACAGTGTGTGTGTGTGTGTGTGTGTGTGTGTGTGTGTGTGTGTGGCGGGTCCTGACAGTTTGTGTGTGTGTGTGTGTGTGTGTGTGTGTGTGTGTGTGGCGGGTCTTGACAGTGCATGTGCATGTGTGGCGGGTCCCATTCTTTGTTATTCAGAGATCCCCTTTTGAGTATAATAATGCATTTGGTCCAACGCAGCCTGTCAGCAACCTTTGGAAGTGTGCATTGGCCTTTAAAAAAATGTGTGTGTGTGTGTGTGTGTGTGTGGGGGGGGGGGGGGGGGGGGGGGGTAGGAAGAAATAATAGAAAAGAGATAGACAGGAAAAGAGATACAGGCAAATAGTAGTAGTAGCAATAACAATAATAATAATAATAATGAATGAAATAGTGTCAGACAATGTGACCTTAAAATGTGTTAGCTAACAACACAAACAATTAATGCAATCCATAAAACTTCACCTTGTGAGTCACTGGTCCACCCCCCCCCCCCCCCCCCCAGATAGGGGTGTTGCCCATATACGATATTAACCATTAGTCATCTCATCTGTTCACTGTGGATGAATTCTCGACTCTAATCCCAGCTGTCATCTTGTCTCAACGACATGATCACTATAACAGTTCGCTGTGTACCTACATAAGCCAATTAAAGTCAACCCTCATGCCAGCCATTGATTCATTCACAGCTGAACCGTGTGAAAATGGGTGCTCGATCCGTCAGCAAATCTTCTCACCAAATCCCGGGGAAACTGTCTGTGATACAGAATAAAAAAAACGCACAGGTCTGTCAGCGGAAGTGTGGAATTGAATGTCCTCGGGGCAGGTATTCATTTCGCTCTTTTGCTTGTTTTCCCATGCGCACACAAACCCGAACAAAATGTCTGTGTCAACCTGTGTGAAAATAGTTTACATTTCTGCCCTGCGTATTGCTAGTCAACCGTGACACAACACAGACGGTATAAAGTAAACACACAACACTAATCTGAGCTCGCTTTCAGCAATCACATTTCCCGTTAATAAAGGACAATACCACTATAATTAAAAAATATATATATTGTTTAAAACCCGTTTGGGCCTGCCATGACGTCGAAATAAAATAAAAAATCTTCAAAGTCCTGACAGTTTTCTGAAAAACCTTATGTTTCAGTGGTGCTCAATATTTCATGAACCCCAAAAAATATATGTAATATGCCTCCGCCCCCCCATCTGAAAATATGTTGTTCCAGGGACCTGCCCAGAAGCAAAGATTTGAGTTAAAATGTTCACTCTGTAATAATATATATTCAAAGATTTGAGGCACATTTTCACGATTTTACAAAAATAGCAGACTTACAAGTTAGCGCGGCACTCGGTGACGCTATAAGCTATGAGCTTGTAGATCTGCTATTTTTCAATAGCTAAAGTATAACATAATGCTTTAAAACACCAAAAGGGGTTCCCGCCCAAAATGGGTTAATATAATTATTTCATTCTGTAGGCCTGCCTGTCAGGTGAGGCCTACTGAGCACAGGTACGGACAGAGTGATGGTCTCTGAGCAAACAGTGGGCGTTCGTTCACACCATCGCCACGGATGATTGACACTTTGCTCTCAACTTGCAAAGATTTATAATCGCTCCACGAGTGCAAATAAAGCGTGGCCTCAACCTGTTCTCTCTCTGCGTATGATGAATGATCTCCGGAGTGAATTCCAAACCTATTGCTTTTGTGTTGCACCCCACCACCCTCCCTTCCTCCCTCCCTCCCTCCCTCCTCCTCCTCCTCCTCCATTTCCTGTACACAGACCCAGAGGTGAGAAAGATACATTCGCACGTAGCATTACATTTCCCACGGCACAGTAGAATGCAACGAGGCTGAAGGGCCAATGCCCCGAGAGAGAGTGGGGATTTTTTTTTTTACACTCTCATGGCTGGCTCTTTACATGGACAAGGCGTGTCAGAAAGTATTACATTTCTGAAGCTTCTCCATGTGAGGCGAGAAACAGTGTGAAATAGTTTCACACAACAACATGCAGGGCCTATTGTTTAGGCTAACAATGTATGGTGTGTGTCAGCTTGTGTGCACTATAGTGACACGGCGACATGGGAGTGACATAGCTGCGTTATGATGAAGTGCTCCTGAGTGGCTTTACTTAAAGGAGAATTCCATACGGCTTTCTTACCTTTATTTGTAGCACCAAAGAGGTCCATGGTGTTATTTTGTGCAAAAGTGCATTATTGGCTATTTCCTCCATAAGCCCTCAATGAATTGCATTGAATTGAATGGCGCTATGGGGTGTTGTGCTAATTCGTTTATTTCCATCGCTCAAAAATCTTTTTTTTGTATATATCCTCTCTTCATAATGTAAATAGTATCCCAAGCGGCACACTTTACTACTTATTTCGATGGAAATAAGCGAATTAGCACAAAAACCCAACACTCATTGAGGGTTATGGAAGGGGAAATAGCCAATAATGCATTTTTGCACAAAATAACACCTGGACCTCTTTGGTAGGGACGAAACAAATGAGCATTTGCGCCTGTCGTAGACATACGCCGAGCAAGTTCAGTCAGGGAACCTCAGTCAGCGCGCCGCCGTTAATTGGGCCACCGCAGCATCAGGCTCTCATCCACATGATTCACTCAGCCAATCACACGCTCACCCAATCTCTCATACCGGCTACTTTAACCGAAGGTTTTGCATTCATCCTCCTGCTTGCTTGCTTGCTGCTGCTTTTTTTTATACTGTGCGCTGCTGTATACAAAGTGCTCACCCACCTCCACCCCAGCTACCACCTGTCGTTTTGGATCTACTGTTTAGGTACGGGGGATTCAGAGTCCCTATGGTCGGGACTGATGCGCTTGACCTGAGTACCTAAAAAGCAGATCCAATACATCGCCAAACCATAATAAATATATTGCATTGATTATCCTATATCAATAAATATATATATTACATCCTCCTTGAGTTGTCTGACTGAACTACAAATAAAGGTAAGAAAGCCTTCTAGCATGGAATTCTCCTTTTTTAAAGAAGAATAGGGAGACTATACCCCAGCCTTGGGCAAGTTGGGCCACAGCGACTAGTGTGTGTATGGTTAGTGTTTAGTGAGGTAATGACATAAAGGTTTGAATAGGGTCTTATAGGGTCATGGATACTGACAGAATGTCTGAAAATAAAAGATGTTAAATCAATATCAGAATTGCTGCTGTTCTAATATGAAAACAACCAACAATTATTGTTTAACCCGCTGAACGTTTTTAGTGAAGCAAACCAAAATGCTTATTTCAGACGACCTGCATGTCATTCGATCCGTCTCAATATCTGGATTACAAAAGTAGCCAAATACGACCATTGAGATGTACGAATTTATCCTCTTTCTGACACCATTATAGCTCAAAACGTGCTTGTTGGGGTATCTTATTACGTTGGTAGTGCAGGTATAGATAATTATAATACTGCATAGCTCATATCAGACTTTGGTATTCTACATTGCATGCAAATAAGCTGGTTAAATCCTTTATTCTATATTATTTAAATATGATGGTCATTTTGCTCTTATTGGAGGATCCTTTCTATGGTGAACTCAGCCATTATTGTACATAAGACATTTTTACCACCTGCTATGCAATTCTCTTTATTCAGACCGCAGCCATCTTGCCAGCAAGGTGATACCTAGGTGACACTTCCTATAGACAGCCCATTCGTCCAAACAGAAAAGTCCTCTCTAATTATATTAAACAACATCAAAATCACCAACATTGCAGCTGTAGGGAAAGCTTGAATTATCCTCTTTCAATCTGTAAAGTGTTTGTTTCATAAAAATCCACCGTAGACATTTTATGAGCTACTTCCTGTCTAAGTGCTGGAGTTTGGAAGTGCTCGTTGACTATCACTCAATGGCCCATGCGTACCACCTGTTTTGAATGTGCACATAATGCAGGAGGCAGCACAAGGTTGCTTTACTGATAACGAGCGCTTCCATACTCTTTCATGACGACACCAGGCCCAGGAAATAGTTTCCAATGCATTTTTCCAATAGACATTTCAAAACGTATTTATTTAAAGACCTTATAAGCGTCGTACAAAGCCAACTCTTGTCGTGACAAATCATGACAACAAACACAATATTTTGGACCAAACAAATAATTACAAAGAAGAAAAACCAAAAACAAGTGTTGTAACCTGCCGTTTTCTTCTTCTTTCTAATTATTTGTTCAGCTCGAAAAATTGTGTTTGTTGTCATGATTTGTCACGACAAGAGTTGGCTTTGTCCGCGGCGTAAACGTCTTCAAATAAATACTTTCTGAAAAGTCTATGATTAAAATGAACGGGGATTTCTTTTCCGGGTCTCTCGAGGGAGACCCGGATAAAGAACAGAAAGGCAACATAGTGATTGATTGATTGATTGATTGATTGATTGATTGATTGATTGATTGATTGATTGATTGACATACTGTGAAATAACATTGTCAGTGACATTGTTATTTCACAGTATGCATAATGGGTACATTTAAGCACAAGTCAATACAAAGGTTTCGAAATGCAGCCGTCCGTAGGTGCTCTTTCAGATCGTTTTTGAAGGAGTCAAGGGATTCACATGTCTTAATGGCTGTCGGTAAGGCGTTCCACATTGTAGTGGCATAGGAGAGAAATTAATTCAGTCCCTTGTTTGAGCCGAAACTGGGTTGCACATAACTGTAGGACCTCTAATTTGAATATGTATTCACAGTATTATTGTAGGTCCCTAAATGCTGAGAATTTGCATTGTGGTGTGTGAATCGTCACAAAGCCTCGTACAGAAGATTTGCGGAAGGTTCGTTTACGGAATTAAGGTTCGAAAGGGAAGTTCATTCATAGCAACCCCTGTGGCACTAAACACAAAACTATAGAGCAAGGATTTCCACCGCACTCTCTCCTCCCAATAATATATCTCATCAATTACATCTTCAAATATGTAGGTATCTCACAAAGATTTGGTTTCCACAAATATGTGCCGTTTGACAATTATGCCGATTTCATCCACCCCGCAGCAGTCGCACGGTGCGTGACAGAGAAAAGTTACTCCTACATTTGATACCAGCCTAATCGTCATTCCACAGAACAGAGTGTAAAATATTGCCAAGTGCAATCACATGGCATCTGCTTATGTAGAAGGAAAAAGAAGAAAAAAAAACAGATCTCCATTGTGTAAAAACAGTACCAACCAGCTCTTTTACATTGCTGTTGTAGCAACAGAACAAAGCAATCAGAGGAGGGCATTCCCTTACTTAATACACACAGCCCAACACAACCTCTTTAATGACAAACACAACATGCACGGCACACGAGCCAAGGCACAATGTTGAAACCATAACTATGGATTCACGTGAATCTAGCAAATCTGCATGACAAAAAGTCTACTTTAGTTGATACTTGTTCCCCTCCATTTCCCCCTCTACACGAAATACAGTATCTTTGCCAACAAATAGCCGACCTATACGCCGACCTATACGCACTTTTTTGCAGAATGTTTGCCCCCAGAATAGGGACTCAATAGGTTCATGTGGAACCTCCTATATTCAGCTATTAATGTAGATTTGTGTCTACACAAACATTAAATTCCCATTGACAATGAATGGAGAATGTACGTCATGTGGACGAGCAAATCGACATGTTACGTCATGATGATATGTACGAGGATGAGAGCGCCCCTCACTTCACACGGGTGTGATCTTTTTTGCCCCTCTATTTATTATTCTCCACGAATAGAGTTCATGACCAGCATACCGCAAAGTTGAAGAGAGATGTTTTTGTTGTTGGAAGTTTGTTATGTGTGCTGTTATTGTAGTGATAAGGAATAGTATGTGACCTCCGAGGGTATATACTCTATGATGTCACCCCCTGTCTATATTGAGCTGGATTCCCATGGCTGCGAGGCGAGAGGAAGCAGAGTTCATTACATGACCTGTATGTGCATGTCTGTGTGAGGTTTATATTCTGTGTTGTGCTTCTTTTTTGGGGGGCTTTTGGCTTTTGCATGCAGTGTGAAGTCGAAGCAAAGGATTTGATGGTATAGTTTGTCAGCCAAAGGAAATTAAATGTCGGATACATTCAGTAGTAAAAGTTGAAGGGGAGAGTACAGTAACATTAGATTTAACCCATTCTGGGCAGGAACCCCTTTTGGTATTTAAAGCATTATGTTATACTTTTAGCTATTGAAAAATAGCAGATCTACAAGCTCATAGCTTGTAGGTCTGCTATTTTTTGAAAAATCGTGAATGTGTCCTCACTTTTTACTCGGACACTCACAAAGCTGGGCATAGGAAGGGCTAGCGCCCCTCAGAAATAAAGCAATAACGAAAGAAGGAGAAATAAATTACGTAAATATAAGTCACTCGACTCATCGTGTGTCACTCAAAAAATCATACCCCTGTGAAGTGAGGGGCGCTCTTATCGTCATACATCGTCATACAACACATTCCGTGCTCAGCCAATCAAATCATCACTATGCGGTGTATATATACAGACGCACAAGGCTGGGCATAAAATAGACACCCAAACACACTCAAATGTTGAAGCGGTTAGCAGTGCTCAAAAAGAAAAGCAGTCCTCTAAAGAAATGTATAAATAAAATGACTCGCTGGCACAGATTCATAATGAACAGATCACCTGAACACAGTCCATAATGTGGCATCTTTATCCATTTTAACTATCTGTCTGTGTCCCTTTAGTGCCCATATGGAGATCTCTGTATCTGTCTGTCTGCCTGAGACCCAGTTAAGTGGTGGTGGTGGATAATTAACCAGTAAGATGCCTGGGGGTGAGAAGCGACCGCACTGGCCCTAATGGAGCGTGTCTTGAGTGTACAGGGTTTGATGAGGTCAGATCAACATAGAAGTCAAGATGATCAGGATGAAATATGACAATTCAGCCAGGTCCGTCTTAATGACATGACTATAGAGATAGGCCTATACTGTAAACTGATTTGCGCAATGTTTTGACAAAATCTGTCGGATTAATATAAAAAGAATATATATATATTTTTTTAATTTTAAATAAAAGGAATCCTCCTGCTATTGGCACTATAACTGGCCAAAGTGAAACATTTGGGCTATAGAGGTTCTGGGGGTCAGACAAACGCACGCACGCACGCACGCACGCACGCACCCACGCAAAGCTGCAAATGTATAGTCTCAGATGTGAAGGTTAACACTTGTTTTGAGTGCTTACGTACCTTTATCATGTTTCATTCTGTTGAAACTATGGTGCAGTCACGTGTTAGTGTAGATCTGCTATTTTTGTCTTTTTCAAAAAAGGACTCAAAAGTGGTTATAAGGGTCTCATTATGGGTGTTTGAAAATATGGTCACCCCAAGGGTCAACAGAAACCCTCCATGTTACAGCTGCAGTCCAAATAAACATCCAATGAAACACACCTCATTCACACTTCATTACTATTGTGGCTATTAGAATTTTTTGCCCCAACGTTTTGCGGTTTGGATTGAAATTAATATCTTTCTTTAATTATCTGTCATAAACAAACTATTTTTGGCTTGTGGTTCTCAGTACTTCACAGTATTTTCCATTTACCATTAGAGGCAAACAATTAAGAAACCCTTTTAAATTCGTTAGTTTACCGTATTCATAACATGTTGGGTGATATTGGAGCCATGCTGTTATGTTGGCTTGTGTCTGTCTGAAAAATATGAAAATAGACATTTTTAATGAGGTAATTAAACAGAACCCAAAATAAGGGACACACCCTCGGTGAGGTCAGACTATAGCTACAGTCAAACATATCTGGTGAAAACAGACACAGTCAGAAATAGAAAGACAATGATATACTGAAAACATCAGTCAAAGTTATACTCTCCATTTGAAACATGTGAATGTCCAAGAACTCGATACTCAGTTGACATTTGGCTGTTCTTAATTTTACGTTAATCTCAGTTGAACGCTGCATGGCACACTGATGTAGCAGTCGGGAGTTCCATCTAAGGATCGTTGAAGTCTTTGTGATAGCGACGGGTGTGAGTGAGTGTTACGTAGCGATGTCCCTTTCGGTCTTTAGTAGTTCACTTATGCTGTCACAAGATCCTTAAGTGCCATTTGGTCAATAAGCATTTTGGGGAACACATGTTTTAATGGATTATCGACAACAAAGGGCAAAAAAAGCAGGACAGCTTTACCAGTCTTCTAGCTTGGACTGCGTTAACATTGATTGACTGGAAATGAAATGGGTGGAGGGTGACCTAGACCTTTGACCTTTAACCCCCACCCCCAGAGCGACACAAAGACAGAATGATCTCTTCAAATCAATTTTTGGGGGAAAAAAAGGGGGAAAAGTAAGATGATATGGTAGATATCAAGATGTGAAGGTGTACATCTTGGTATTTGTACTTGAAAACTTTAGTTACTAGTTACTTTGTAAATTCTGATTATTATTACAAAACATACATTAACCACTTCAGCCCTATTTTGGCCATTTGAAAATAGCTGATCTACAATGCGACGCATTGTGAACTTGTAGATCTGCTATTTTCAAAATATTTGAAAACTTGAAATGGCACATTCTGCATCATATAGTGAGTACCTTCTACTTTTGGTACTCTAAGTGCATTTTGATGCCAATACTTTTGTACTTTTACTCAAGTACATTTTGAATTCCGGACTTTTATACTAAATTACAGTATTGATACATTTGACTTAAAACATTTGAGTCATTTTTCCCACCACTGATAGTAAGTAGACTACATTCTGCCATGAGGAGAGAGCTGCGAAGTAGCCTCGTGTATCCAGACAACTATCCCACAATCTCCCAATGCTATACAGAGTCTGGAACTACAGCTTCCCAAATGCGAGTAGGGAAGCTCCCATTTCCGTTCACGAAAATACATTTTAAAATAACTTAACTAGGATACATTTGTGCGACTTTAAAGATGAAACGGAAGTGTGGAGGAGGCTCCACTTCCGCTTTAAATTTTACACATGACAGCTCTTCCGTTGCTCCAGACTGTATGATGGAAGCATTTGGAAATTGCGGGAGGCAACAGTCTGGTAAACTAGCTGCGAAATGAATGAGCGATGCTCACAAAAAATGGTGATGGGCAAATCATCAGGCACCTGTTACCTAGCCCCCCCCCCCCCTCCCCCCATGGCCAACAGGACTGAAACTCCCTCAGGGCTGTTTGGTCTCTCCTTCTTTCTGCAGATCAGGAGAGAAAGGAAAGGGAGGGGCAACAGGTGACCTTTTGGATTAGCTGCTTGATGCCTGGGGTGAATGAGAGAGATAGAGAGAGAGAGAGAGAGAGAGAGAGAGAGAGAGAGTGGGGGGGTGGGTGGGGGGGACAGAAAAATATGAGGTGGGTGGGGGTTGGTGAGAGAGAGAGAGAGAGAGAGAGAGAGAATGAATGAATTGAGAGAGAGAGAGAGCAGAGGTGGAGGTGGGGGATGACGGGGTGTAACGGTGTGAAAAAAAGCAAAGCGTCAACGTGTTCATTTCCTGTCCCGTCAGAGCGGTGGCTTCAGGCGGTGTATTTCCACCGTGGCCTCGCTTTGTTGCACATTGTCCTGTCACTGCCAAGTGTGTGAAAACTCCTCCCACAACGAGCTTAAAGGCAGGTAGAAGGGAAGCCTCCACATCAACAACCATTAGGATTCACTCTATACAGTATATATCGACTAGACTAGAGCCTAATTCATATAGGGGTGTTAACGATACATTTTAACAGCGATGTGATACGTATCGCGATACATGGTTGACGATACCACGATATTGGTTCAGTATGGCGAAACGATAAGATCATTTCAAATCGATACAGTAACTATTTAGCAAAGACTAAAAATGACAAAACACAGATATCTGTGGCTAGTGCAGGAAAATGTATGAATTTGGATATAAATAAGTAAACACTGCAGTGATTCTCTGGAAGACATTATTTTAAACTAAGTAATTAAACCTCTCTTTTTCTTCTTTTTTTCTTCTTCTAAAAATTGCTAAATACCACCCATAAAAACGTAGTATTTTTATACAATCGATTATTTGCATTGCAAAACGATACGGTACGATACAAAGACAATGTACAGTATGCTTTGTCGCCTGATGGTAGCTCAGCTCCTCACCACAAATAACTGATACATGGATTGCGTAATTTTGGGGAAGTGACAAAGTGTGGAGACAAAGTAGCCTATACAATTGGCTTGACAGTTTAGTGATTTAATGCTGACAGTTTACTGTCTGCAAAGTTTTAGAATGCAATGTTCTTCATAAAAATTGCTCTTCAGGCTTTCATTGATATGATTATTGATTTCACCCAGGACCGTTGTTCTGGTCTTGCCTTTTTGCCACGAAACGGCTGTCAGTTAAGGGCCCAGGACCGTATATTCTGATAATTGAGATGTCTTGATGTTGTCACAGGCAAGACTTGACACATCTTGTAAGCATTACAAAAAAAGGAAAAAAGGAAAAAACGCTGATGTAACTTATGGCAAACGTTTTCATGGTTGTAAATCATATATTGGTTGAGGACAGTTTATCTTCTTGTCAGTATGAGCTTTGAGGACAGTACATCATTTTGTCTGTCTGAAAACCGCATGAAAACCAAAACCACAAACATAGGCTACTGGAAATGCTGTATAAGGGCAGTGGACACAATTATGCTCCATTTGCATGGAAACGTTTATTTCTCCAATAATCAGATATGTGGATTCAGACCAGTGGATGAGGGTCCTTCAATGTGGCACATTTCTAAATAAATGTACTCCCTCCTTACTGGCCTACCGGAATGCGCACTAATAGAGCCTTTCTCTGCCCCACCCCTCTCCCATTGTTTATATTGTGTTTAGGATCCAAGATGGCCGCAGCACCAGGAGGGGGTGGGGCGGAGGTGAGCAGGCGGGGTCGACATATGACCTTACTGAGCTGCATTCAAGACACTTGCCTTGTGTCTGACACCTGACTTGTGTCTGAACACAGCTTTGATGGATGTGTTCTGCCCCCCTCCCCCCCATCAAACAAAATGTTTGGTCAAACAATATGGGCTTCCATTGGAAATGCATTGGAGCGGCCATTAAACACAGACACAAGACAGACATGCAAGACGGGTGTCTTCAATGTGTGAATGCAGCCCAGTAAGGGCATATGTCGACTCCGTCCGCTCACCACCGCCCCACCCCCTCCTGGTGCTGTGGCCATCTTGGATCCTAAACACAATATAAACAATGGGAGAGGGGTGGGGCCGAGAAAGGCCCTTATTGATCCAAAATGCCGCAGCTCGCTTGGTCTTCAACCAGCCAAAATTCTCACATGTCTCCCCCCTTTCCCGCTCCTTCCATTGGCTCCCGGTCGCTGCCCACACAAAACAGAGTACAAAATTCTGATGCTGACAATCAAAGCAACCAAAGGTATGGCACCCCCATATCTTGCAAGACTGGTCAAACACTACAAACCCTCCCGCAGGCTCAGATGAGCCAACACAGGGAAATACCTTCACTAAAAACGTTGGGACAACGCTCCACATGTCCCAAACTCTTCTCCCTTCTGGCTCCAAAACTATGGAATGTACTTCCCATTGAAATCAGAACTGCAGACTCTCTCCCAATCTTCTGCTGTAGTCTGAAAACCCACCTCTTCAGACTCCATCTTAGCCCATAGCACTTGAGCCTCGACGACCTTACAGGCGTATTATATATGCAAAGACTCAATTAACTTACATAGAATTTTATGTAGACATAGCGCTCTATAGTATACGCACGCATAGTTTCATTATATAGATATTCCTACTGTTCCAATGTTAGCTTACATTATGATTCATGATGCCTATTTTTATGATGTATTACCATGTTTTTTCTTGCTTACTGTAAATCACTTACTGATTAAGAGCGTCTGCTAAATGCGTAAATTGTAGGCCTACTATTAAACCACTTAAACCCTATTTTGACCAGGGTGCCTCAAGGCTCCATCCTAGATCCACTCCTTTTCCCCCTCAATAGCCGTATAATTGCAGAATATCTGCCACAGAATAGGGACGCCTGGGCTCATGTGTTTAATATACTGCCTCCTGCTGGACGCAGAGCCAACCGCAGACTGACGAGGCTATTTCAATGAAGCACACACTCCACTGACATCCTGTTTGGAGCGTCCATCGTAATGCTAAATAATTAGCGTCAATGCTAGCGAGCTAAATTGAAGCCATTTGCTCTAGAAAGCGCCAATGTTTCCATCTAAACCACCGGATAATCAGCAAAGACCTCCGAACATTGCACGTTTTATCCAAACCACGGAGAGCTCCGTAGATTAGGAGTTATTCAGCTTTTTAGTCCGCCTGTATAATGAGAGGTGGACGGGAGCACGGTTGCGCAACCCGGTCTAGGATCGCTAAAGAAGGAAAGGCCAAACCCCCCCAAAAAATAGAAATCAGCAATCCGGTTTGATATCAATAATAAAGCTTGTCAGACGGAACATTACGCCAGAAGCAGTTGCCGTTTAAGAGGTGAAACAAAACTGTCATATGCTGCGTTCACACGGGCAGATGCAAAGCTACAGTCTACCATTCATTGTCAATGGAAGCCAGCGACCTGAAGATGCAAAGATGCATCCTGACAGCTACAAAATAGACTGTGTAGCTTTGCATCTTTGTATCTTGCTATCGCAGCAATATTCCTACTTGCTTTTTTTTACCATATACTTCAGCACTCAGATACTCTGAGTGCAAGTCAGGATCATTCAACCAAAAACAATCAGCAGGAGATTCACATGGTCCCTCCTGCAGCATCCATGCTATCTCTCTCTGTGTGTTGTCTCTCTCCTCCTTGTTTCTCACCGACCTTCCCTTTGTGATTTCTTGGCGCTGGGATCAGGTTCCTCTCAGCGGTGGTATGAGACAAGGGCCTTGTTGGATCCGTCCCCATCCTGTGGGTTCGGCATGAGGATTCAGTGAGACCCAATATGATGTGTTTATGGCCGTGTCTGCGAGTGGTCTACAGGCGCTGGAACGCTGCTCACCACCACACCTAATTAGAACAAGACTGTTTGACTTACTGCGTTACCCTGTTATAACTCAGACAAGGCTGGGTTTTTAATAAGCCAGGAAACACACATGCAACTGAGAAATTAACAGCCAGAAACATGGCAAGACCGTGTCTGTGTTGTTACTAGTCCAGGGAAGGATTTGATCTCCTCCAATGGGGAAACCAGATCCGGGGTAACGGCACCAATGTCATGCCCGGGATTCTAACACGGGTCTCCCAACGTGAAAGTCCAATAACTTAACCACTAGGTCCCCCTGGTCCATATCCAAATGGACCATATCCATATGGACCAGGGGATGGATGGATGGGTGGAATCTTTGGAGATGGGTCAAACAGATGAACGTTTATTTTATACATGTGAAGTTAATAAGATGCACACACACACACACACACACACACACACACACACACACACACACACACACACACACACACACACACACACACACACACACACACACACACACACACACACACACACACACACACACACACACACACACACATGAATGCACTAGATCCAGATGGGTGCTATCCATTATTGATAAACCCCAGAGTCCCTCTCAAGGTTCCAGTAGCCTATCAATAATTCAGGTGTGCGATCGGGAGCAGATTCTCTATTGGCTGATTTAATTATCTGACAAGTAAAAGCCCTTTCAAGAGGCCCCGGTCCTTTCTATCGAGGTAATCACTTTATTGATAAAGCGCCAGGATGGGAAACGATGCTATCCGCCCTGGGATTGGTACTGATGGAGCCTGAGTGCTATTTTAACATTGGGACTGAACGTCCATGTTGACCATCCCCCTATCCCTGCTTTTACCAAGTCTAGTCTTACCGTTTACCACGGCCTGACGTCGGAATTTAAACAGTTTTGACAGTTTTCTGAAATACCTCTGTTTCTATATCAGTGGTGCTCAATATTTCATGTCAAGGAACCCCAGAATTATGTGTATTTGGCCGCCGACCCTCATCTGAAAATATGTTGTTCCAGAGACCCCCCAGAAGCAAATATACGAGTTAAAAACACTCGCTCTGAAAGAATACATGCAAATTTGAGCCACATTTTCACGATTTTAGCACTCGGTGCCGCGCTATGAGCTTGCATAACAATGCTTAAAACAACAAAAGGGGTTCCTGCCCAGAATGGGTTAAGCCCAATATAGTTGATCGTACGACAAACTATCTGCTCTACCAGCTTAGTGTTTTGAGCTTGTAGATCTGCTATTTCTTATTTTATTTTTTCAAGGAAAATATTTGGAAACTTTGGCCTATAATGACAATATGCCCGAAAGAGGGACACCTTGTTGAAAGTGGTTATAGCTTACTTGGTGGATGGAAATGTTACGCATGACTCAGTGGCTAAAGTCTTCTGAAAAGCATTCCAGACCCATGCTATCCAACTTTGTGTATCAACCTAAGCACAACATGCTTTTATTAAGTCTTTAACATGTCGGCACACGGAACAATATATAATTTTGGGCAAGGTCATTTCTTTCTATAAGAAGTATCTACAGTTGTAACTTTAGCCACGTGAGTTATGATAGTTATAGTTTCACTGCACAGCTGTGTCTTATTTAGCTAATAGTAAAACAGCTCCTGTCATATTTTTCAGCTAAGCGAGACGCATTCCCCACAGATCACTGGTTTGGACCGTCATTGAGTTGTACTGCCTCCGTCCTGTTCTTATCTCCCTTTCATCTCCCATAATCCGCAAATGTTTTTCATCCTTGTGTTTTCGCCTTTTCAGCGCTTGCCTAGGCTGGAACAATAACGGCTCTTTTCACTTTTGAGGCATAAGCTGCTGGTAAAAATCTTCCATCAAAACGACCACATAGAGACTCTGACAAGTCGGAACATTTGGGAGCGATAGAGGAATATATGGCAGAGAGGTTGAGGTTGCACTGACTCACTGCGGGCTCAGTGACAAAGTGAGGGAGAGAATCGTAAGCTCATTCAGAGCGGATGATTGTGATAATAGGACTTGTGGGACCTGTAAAAACTGGCTGACTGCTCCAAGGTTGTCCTGCGTGTCTTACTGTTTCAATCACGTTTTCAGTTTTTTAACCCCCCCCCCCTTCCAGAGTAGAGTTAAGGATCAGAGATTAAAACTCAACCATAGCCTATGGCCAGCGGTTCCCAAACGTTTTTGGCCGTGCACCCCCTGTTAGCTCCTGACCTAACTGACACACCCCCACATGGAAATGAAATATATGAACATATATTGTGTTACCAAGTGGGATTGTGGATCGGCTGTTTTCAGTAATAAAACCTTTAAAATTACATATTTGGACATGAGGCAGACTTGCAGGTGAAGAAAAGTTTTAATAAGTTCCAGGCCTGGACAACATAGTGAATAATAAAGAAAAGAAAGAACTCAAAACAACTCAAACAACATAACACAACTTAACTGTGAACAGAGAGGTACTGGTGTCAACCCTACCCCATGGCAGCACAAACACTACTGAGCCATTTCCCCTCTATATAGACTCCTGACTCCACCCCTGGCTAAGCAGTCAGCGAATCACAAGCAATCAGAGCTCTCTTCAGGCCATCAAGGCAGCTTCCCAACTACAGCATCTGCATAGATAAACACAAGTATATTAATTCACATGTCACAGCAGAATGTGCACCTTCTGTGGGACTGAGAATCAACCCGTTATAAGCAATATACAGCAACAACACAATGAATGTATATTGTACATTACATTACTCTGACAGAGGCTGCTCTGTCACATATTGTTTTATATGTATGCATCATAATATATGTGACATTATTCTAATTACAATTTATGGTTCCTACAGCCTAGTACAGCGACACTAGCGAAGTATTGTAATGTTGGGAACTGCAGGTTCATGTGTTTGGTCCGACGGAGCATTGGTCCGAACGACAACCTACCTCAAACCCTCACCCAATAACCCTAACCTCCCACGGGGCAGCACACCTAAACCTAACCCCAACCCTCTCCCGACCCCCAGCGCACCTCGGACCAATGCTTCTTCGAACCAATGCTCCGTCGGACCATAGTATGCCTCCCGGGAACTGCAACAGCAGAAAATAAAAACGGGGCGCCCAAATGGACTTTTTCCTTGTTCCCCGGCGATGCAGCCACGAAAAGGAACCAGAGAATATACACACAAACGGGAATTTCGGGTGTCGGGGTGTGTGGCCCAGGGCATCTCCGAGGAGTGTGTATGGACACTCTGTCACCAACGTTTGTTTATACCGAGCTAACGTGCTTGGCGCAAGCCCTTCTGAGTAGTCAGCTGACATTTAAAAACGGAAAAGTTAAATTAAACCAACGACGAAAACTATAGGAATATTCACCGAATACCCCGACATTTGACGACGTCTGCACCGGTTCCCACTGGTTTCAACTGACTGTTTTGCTATATTGCAAAATGGTGCGGACCATCACATAATCAAAGTGTTTTGAAAGACTGCTACGCTATATGCTGCGCCGTCGCTACGTATACGTGCAATACACCAAGGGGGGCAACCAAATGTGCCAAAAAGTGCCAAGCCGACCCGCATAATACCAAATTTCTCTGCGGCTCCGACGCGTAATAACGAGCAGCCGTGTGTGCGTCCTCGCAAACAGCGGAAATAGCCGATCTGCATGAGGAATAGCAGCGCTCTCGGCGGGAAGCACAAATATCCTACGAGTAGGGCAACCAAATGGTCAGCGACGTGACGTCCCTGACGCTATGTCTCTCCAATTTCTTCATGAGTTTAGCACATTATATCAGTCTGTACTCCTAAAACAGCTGCTACTACCACCCCCCAACCCCACCCCGCCCCTCACCCTGCCCGTCCGTCCCTCTCTCTTTTTGTCTCTCTATGTGATTTGGCTGGGAAATCTGAGCTGTGTTATTGATCACACACTTGCACTGCACGGTCATTAGCTAGGTAGCTAACTGGCTAATGTCTATACACCTCTTGACCCTTAAAGACAACGGGAGTGTAATGATTGATAGGTTAAAGTATAGCTACCCATGGGGCCAAGTCGTTAAGACTCCATGTTTAACCTCAGCTGTTTTGTCGAGTTGTTTGCTAACTGGTTTTTATGTAATTTACTGCTCAGTAGTGTTATCATACTGCAATGTTCTGCTTCAAAATGTTAAGTTGCACAAAATAAGGTGTTAGTTTACTTATACATAATATAATATAACTTTATACTGCTCAAATATCCACACATATACACAAAGTCCAATTCAATGAAGAGAGGTGCATTTCATAGGTCAAGACTCAATACGAACACCAAAGAAAAGGTTTTAAAGGGACACTTCGACTTCATGTACTGTACGCTCAAAATATACAAAAACATCTTTCTTATAGGCCTACATACCATATTTGATAGTGCTACTTTTTAAATCTGTTGTATAATCCGATTCCCTGTTGAAATCTCTTTTTACGTGATACGTGATTTGATCTTTTTGATCTGTTGTTGTTTTATACTAACATATTGGGAGTAAAGTTGAGTAGCTCAACGGTAGGCGGCTAAGAAAATGTCTCCATTTGGCCACCCCGAGTCCCCGACAGATAATCATTCCGTTGTGATCGAGCTGTTCAGTGAGTCACGCAGCCAGTGTGGTGTCGAAACAGCGTGTGTGTTCACGTGAACATGCCCCAGTCCAACTGTCAGAGCTGGCTTTCAGGTGCCTGTGCCACGCAACCCCCGCGTTGGCCGCGATGCTTCCCCAAAGAAGAAGTTATGTCGACTGATGCAAGAGTAGCTGTACTATGGGTCCGAGTTGTTTTCCCCGGGTGGGTCTGATGTATAGGTCTGATGCCTGCCTGGGGGCGGTGCATGTGAAAAAGGGGAGGTGCGTTAGAGAATGCAAGGGGAATGTTTTGATGCAGATTAATTTAATTAAGTTGATTGTTAGAATGCTTGGCGTGTGTAATGCAGGGCAGATTGAGGTTGGAGGATCAGGGCTGCGTGGCGCTAGGTGCCGTAAGGCTGTCCGTGCGTCGCAGCGTTGTGAGGAGGCGCTCGAAGCGAGCAGCTGTCTTGCTCTATGCTAAGGAAGTATACAGACAGACTTTGCTAAAATTAATATATATATATATATATATATATATATATATATATATATATATATATATATATATATAAAAAAGAACAAGTAGCCTAATCTCAACAGCAGAATTCAGGGCATATATAGTAATATCCAACCACTTGTAACAGATGTATTCTTTTGGACCTTCCACGGATGGCCATTTATTGTTGTTAATCACATTGTATATTCTATCATGGAGAGGTAATTAATGTCTGTGTAATTCCTACAGAAGGTTCCTGAAAAAAAGCAGCCTTACCCCTAATATACTGTATAGGAAAAAGGTATGCTTTCATACTGTCACGTTGAATGTTCAACCCCATTGATTCCCCCTGTATAGACCTAATAGGCTGCTTGAGAAAAAGCAGTCCCCTCTTGGATTTATTATTTCATACTTTAATGATTATCTGGCTCGTAGTATTTAACATATTGTGCCGGTATGTCACTCCCGTCTGGAGACTGTGGGTTGTTAAACTTGGCCTAATCCAGCTGAAGGGAATACAAAAAATAAAATAATAGAAAGTCAGAGCATAGGAGGGGGGGGGGGGATGCTGAAGAAAAATATCGGAACGGCATTTTGCGAAAAGCACCTCTTAAGTTAAGAAAACAGCCGCGCTGAGGAGAAACAGCTGTATGCACTGAAGGCTGGCATCCCCGGGATGAAAATACGGAGCCGTTAATAATAAAAATAATAAGCCATGCTGAGTTCCTAATAAAAGGACCCTGGCGAGATAATTCAGTCAAGGGGCCCTCCGGCACCCCCCGACTGTCCCCACCTCACCACGTGACACCAGCTCCCTTCACCACAGAAGAAGAAGAACGGAGAGTGGGTTGGTTGGCAGTGACGGCGGAGGCCCCTGCATGGCTCGATTCCGCACGCCGTGCCCACACACCAATTCTACAACCACAGAAGAAGAAAATTGGCAGGAGCGTTTGGTTTTGACTCTGTACGGTGCCACACGTGGCTGTGTGGACCGTGCCATGTTGTTGTTGGACCTCCGCCAGCGCCGGGACTTTGGGATTTAGGGGCTGAATACTCCAGCATCTGTGCCTTCTCTCTCTCTCTCCATCTCGGTGTGTGCGTGCGTTTGCGTGGGTTTGCGCATGCATGCTTGCGTGCGTGCGTGCGCGTGTGTTTCTCTCAGCTTAACTCAGGATGCCAGGGGAACCCCCAAACCACCCAGTGTTCACCCCCCTCCCCAACCCCTCCCCCCCCCCGCTCTCTCTCTTTCTCTCTCTGTATGTCTTTTTCTGTTGCTCGTGGTCTTCATCTCTCTCTCCCTCTCTCTCACTGGCTGCCATCTGGCTCTAGTAAACAGACTTCTGACAGAAGCGTCCAGACAGCCCGTGCAGTCACACTGCTCTCTGTGGTGTTAACAGGGCTTATTCTATTCCCCCCCGAAAATCTCACTGCTGAAACTTCAGGGCCAGCAGCATCCCGCTCTGCCAAAAAGCAAAGAAGGCAATAAATAGTTGCACATTTATTTTACGGTCGGCTATTCCTTCATGCTACAACTCATAATTAGAGAGACGAGGAAAAGCCCCCTTAGATCATCGGTCATTGTCACTGGACGTAACGTGCGAGGAAATGACTTAGATGCCGACGACATTCAGGTATCATTTGATTTGCCTTTTATGTCCCTGTTCTTTGACCCTCTGTGTGTCCCCTGAGGTGTGTCTGCCGTGGCACGGTGTGGGCAAGAGGCCAAGCTCCACTGCACTCCACTGATTTATGGGAACCCGGGGAGCAGGAATAAACGAGAGAGAGAGAGAGAGCGCATTAGCACATAAATCATCATCATCACAATAGCGAAAGCCATCATAAAACAGCAGCCGAACCTTTGGTGCGCTGGAAGAAAAGAAATAGGGGCATAGGGGGAGAACCGTAAGGACAACGGGAAAAGGGAGAAGTGTGAGAAAACTGGGAAAGGGCTGGCCAGTAAACTAATACTGCTATGATTAGTCATGCCACCGATGGCCTTGGTGACCGTCAAAACCTCTGCACCCTATACCTCTCTCTACTCCAAAGAGATGCCACGGTTCAAACGTCGCCAGCTGACCATGAGCGACACGCTTTGAGCTATTATTACCTGGATGTGGTTCATGCCCACCAATGTTGCATAAAACTGAGGTGGCATTTGTTTATTTTAACACACTGACCTGTGGCCTGTTCGCACACACACACACACACACACACACACACACACACACACACACACACACACACACACACACACACACACACACACACACACACATAAACACGAACATGAATCCATCGACCTCAAACAAATGAAAATTTATATTCCAAAAAGCTATACCATTTTCTTTCCTGGTCATTATTTTTGTCCTTGTCATTTTAATGTTTAGTTATAGTTTAGTTTACTTGAGTTTATACGTTAATATATATAATATTATACGTTTATTACTTCAGGTGCAAGAGAGAGAGAGGTTGTTCAACTTTCCCCAAATGGTGGACATTTCATTTTGCAACAAAAGTCAGTCCACTCGAAATGGATCTGCTGTGTGAATATTCATTCATTCTGCAGACAAGAGAGTAAGAGACACCCCCCGACACTGCACTGGAAGTGGTATGGACTCTGGAGAGAGCAGAGCTGAATAATGAAGTGGTATGGAGAGAGCAGAGCTGAATAATGCCCGTGCAGTTCCAGCTCCGTCCTTGCCTCGGGCTGTAGGCTATTGGTGGTATTGTTGCTGCAAAGACAACGCAGGGAGTTGTCCAAGGAGGAGGAAGTGAAAATGGTATCCATCAACAGCTTTACACGCACACGCACACGCACACACACACACACACACACACACACACACACACACACACACACACACACACACACGCGCACACACACACACGTTGCCAGAACGCTGTTCTCAGGGATCTGTTTCAAGGTGTAGTGGCCAGCAGCCAACTGGTTTGTAAAGCACTCAAAGAGGCGGGTGGTGGTGGTATTAGTGGAGATAGTGTTAGTCTAGTTAGTTAATACTGTTTACTGTACCCCAGGGCAACCTTTGCTGACTGGTGGTGTGAGAAACATGGCTTCTCACACTCATCCCAATATCCTAAGGGCTCTGTGCCCAAATTTGTCTGGTTGGTTCACAGTCAATTTGGACTTCCCCGTATGTGAAAAAAGGTCTTTTCACAGCTTTTCAAGGCTCTTCGTGAATAGTTCAGCTGGAACTTCTTGAAGTATAGCAGGCTATAGTCACAAGGGACTCTAAAAGTGATCACGTTTCTTGTTTATTGTTGAATCTAAATCCATAATATGTAGCCTAAATGTGATTTTCACATTAAGGGGGCGACCGTAGAATAAGAAAAGCAACACACGCCATACAGTACACACGTTAATATACTGCACATATTATTTCCTCACCGGGGCCTGGTATGGTATGTTCCAATCCCGTGCTGTTATTTCAGGGTAAGAAAACAGAGCTTCCAGCCTGTGCGTGTTTCGTCTGATAGCCTAAACCACACCGTGTGATGTCAGTGTTTGGAGAGAGCCTGTGTTGGGGGACCCCCCCCCCCACACACACACACACACACACACATCTACTGCTCCCTTCCTCTTTCCCCGATCCCTTCAATTTTCTCTTTCTTCCTCTCTTACAGTTCATGTGTTGCTGATTACCCACATGAGTCCAGGTCCTGAGCCCTTGGTTTCCACCTTCTCCCCTCTCATATGGTTTGAAGCAAGCAGAGGTCCTCTCTCTCTCTTCTTGCACTGAAAATCCCCTCACTCATTCCACGGGCCGGATCATACCTCAAAGCTCAGCATCCCAGGTTAGGTGTGTGCATGCATGCGTGCGTGCATGCGTGTGTGCGTGTGTGCGTGCGTCGTTGTACACGTACTGTATGCTTAGGATGGGACACAGGCAGTCGGGCACACAAGCATGCATGCACACATGGACACATGCACGCACGCACGCACGCGCACGCACGCACGCACGCACGCACACACACACACACACACACACACACACACACACACACACACACACACACACACACACAGACACACTAGTGTGCACCATCAGACACACACTCCATTCCTCCTTCACAGGGGTCCGTTTGATTGACAGCTCCTGCTTCTGCAAGGGATTATGGTGGACGAAAGGGTTTGGGGGAGCCAGTGGGGTGGAGTGGAGTGGATGGAGCAGTGGAGTGTGGGGGACATGGGGGGCATGGGGGGGGGACATGGGGGGCTACGTGGCCGGGCGAAGGAGAGTGAGAAAGAGGGCCGAGGATTAGGCCCACTGAGCTTCATTAACCCAAATGTTTACACAAGCTGATCTCTCGCAAAGAGACCCCCTTTCCTTCCCACAAGTGTCCCTCCCACAAAGACCCCCACTGCCCCCCCACACCCCCCTCCCCCTCCCCCAGCCGTTCAGCAGTGGTGGAAAAAAATACTTGCATGTCTTACTACTTAAGTAAAAGTATTAGTACTGCCATGTAGAAGTACTCTGTTACAAGTAAAAGTCTGGAATTCAAAATGCACTTGAGTAAAAGTAGGACAAAAGTATTAGGCTCAAAATGTACTTAAAAGTAGAAAGTACTCACTATGCAGAATGTTCCATCTCAAGTTATAAAATGTATACAAACATTTTGAAAATAGCAGCTATTTTCAAATGGCCCGAAGTGCTGAAGTGGCTAATGTATGTTTTGTAATAATAATAATCAAAATCTACAAAGTAACTAAAGTTTTCAAATAAATGCAGTGGAGTAAAAGTACAATACTTGTCTCTGGAATGTAGTGGAGTATAAGTAAAAGTGTTGGAAATTGATAATACTCTAGTAAAGTACTTACTTGACCACTGCCGTTCAGACCCAGAGACTCACCAACTGAGTGGACGATTGGGCTGTGTGTCCACCAGAGAACCCCCCCCCACCCCCCCTCAGCTGAAAATGCAAGGTTCTATCGTCCAATCGTTGGACAGAGGTGGAATTATTTGGAACTCCGGATTCCAGATAAAAATGCCAAATTGTCACGGTCACAGACTTCCATCTAGATGTTGTATTTCTGTTATGTTCTACTTGTTTTGGTTCTACGTTGTCTTCCCCAGGTGTTTCTCATGTGTAATCAGCCCTCATGTGTATATTAGTCTTGTTCCCCAGTCAGTCGAGTCAATGGCCCCATTTACATGCAGAAATTCATTCGGAATGAATGGATTCATTCCAGTCATCGGAATAAAAATGAAAATAAAAATGTAAACACCTCAATTCCGAATGAATTTTCATTCCGGTCTGGAGGGGTGGTATATACCGTTTGAATCGGTCAGGAGTGGTGGATTATAATGGCCCTCCTAAAGGCCTCACAGAGGTTTGTTGGGCTGTCTCCTCACGGAGGACACAGGCTGGGGGTGCTAACCCATACCGCTCACCCGGGTGCCTGTCTACATTCCGGCTGTCACCCGTCTCTCCGGTATATGTAATCATATTGAATATGGAAATGTCATAAATGTTGATGGATTTGTTACACATTATAAATCAAGTCTGAAATTCTCACATATGGAGCTACTAACAACCACAGGGTATCCGTTTAAAACCGGCTTCCATACACAAAGAAAAACAAGATTTTTTCAAGGAAGTGTGCAGGTTTTATTGATTCCATTCTGCGGGATCTATACGGGAAGGGCTCCGCAGGAGGAAGGACTCGTCTGATTTACATCAGAGCTCTTGCATTTGACACTTTTGACAAAGCAGTTCCTGTTGGACCACATGCAGAATATAAGCCTTGACGGATTCTACTACAGCACAAGCTGAATAAAGTACAAAAGGGGAGTATAAAGAGCCAGTAAATTACTGCCCATCACAAGGCAGACTTCAAACACTGCCGACTCCCATGCTTCATGCTGCCGTTCTCCAAGGACTCATTGAGCCGTCCGGTCAGAGTCGTGGCCTGAGCTCTAAAGACAACACTGGGGGCTATTTGCTTCTCAGATTAAAGAAGCTGTGTGAGATAGCCGGCTGGAAGTATAGAGGGAGTAGCAGGAGCGGCTAGCAGCAGCAGTGGCAGACAAGCTCCAGAGATTTCTCTCCCCCTGAAGAGCAGTTAGCAGAGAGGGACCTGCCTGTATTGTTTAGCGTCTTCGGGTAGAGTGTGTTTTCTCTCGGCACTGAGGTAGAAAAGTAAATTAGCGCTCCGGTTTCCGCGCAGGCACACCGACTCCAGCAAAATTGAGAGTGGTGTGTGTCGACAGCCGCAGGATTTGCCCTATAGCTGTTCAAAGACCTCTAACTGGAGGGACATGGAACGTACTTATATAAACACCCAAGTGGTCCCCGGCCAGCTCTCCACTGGACAGACAGACAGGCCATGGCGGGAACTCAGAAAAGGGGCCATGCATCACATCAGATGGGCCCGGGCCCGGGCGCACATCAAATGGAAGTCATTCTGTAGTAGTGTGTTTCTTCAGGTCGGGACCTGCATGCAGACCATGTGGGTCTAATTCTTCACCTTGAGTGATTGTGAACACTGTGTATAGACTAGAGAGGGTCAGAAGAGGTGCTCAACAGGAAGCTAATTCTCAAAGAGAGAGAACCCTAGACAGAGAGACAGACAGAGAGAGAGAGGGAAAGCATTAGAGAGAAATACAGAAAGAAAGAC
Organism: Protomyctophum parallelum; assembly: GCF_964188405.1. Taxonomy (NCBI): domain Eukaryota; kingdom Metazoa; phylum Chordata; class Actinopteri; order Myctophiformes; family Myctophidae; genus Protomyctophum; species Protomyctophum parallelum. The sequence goes on along the minus strand of NC_139703.1, from coordinate 16,744,204 downwards.
AGACAGAGTAAAAGAAAGTAAACGAGACAGAGAGAGAGAGATGGAGAGAGACCTAAGAGACAGAACAGAGAGGGGGGGGCGAGGGAGTCAAATCATGACCATGGAGAGCCAGCTATCCCCAGAATGTCAGACAGGAAAGGGAACGGGGGGAAAGAGGGAAAGGAGAGATTGGAAAAGGGGTGCGAGAGAGAGAGAGAGAGAGAGAGAGAGAGAGAGAGAGAGAGAGAGAGAGGAACAGCTTTAAAGAGACATCTGGCTCTGATTAGGAGAGGGCCAGTGCGGACAAGCTGGGCGCGCTGCTTGTTTTGACTGGACGTTTGAGGGTGACGTTGATGTTGTTTGCTTTTGAATAGCAAGTGGCTGGTTAATTGATGAATGTGGGCCGCAGAGGCAACGAGACAGCAGACACGATGATCAGTGGTTAAGCTGCCTCATGGTGGTAGCCAGGGGGCGGTGGTGGTGGTTGTGTGTGTATAAAGTACCTAGAAGAAATGCATCGCTGAGTTCATCCGTTTATGTGTTTGTGGGCATGTGTGATGGTGTAGTGGTATAGTCTGTAGCGTTGCAGTGGTAACAGTGTGTGTGTGTGTGTGTGTGTGTGTGTGTGTGTGTGTGTGTGTGTGTGTGTGTGTGTGCGTGCGTGCGTGCGTGTGTGCGTGCGTGCGTGCGTGCGTGCGTGCGTGCGTTCTGTGTTTGAGTGTGTGCGCATATACCATACCTGAAAAGATGATAGCAACGGTAGAAGAGAGAGGATGGCATGGCATGGCATGGCATGGCATGGCACGGCATGGCATGGCGCATGGCATGGCATGGCATGGCACGGCATGGCATGGCACGGCACGGCACGGCATGGCATGGCATGGCATGGCATGGCACGGCACGGCACGGCACGGCATGGCATGGCATGGCACGGCATGGCATGGCATGGCATGGCATGGCATGGCATGGCATGGCATGGCATGGCATGGCATGGCATGGCATGGCATGGCATGGCATGGCATGGTTTAATGGGGATTATATGTGTTTGTGACTATGTTGGATGTGCATGTCTGTAATGTGTATCTACACTACATGTGTGCAACTGTGCATGCATGCATCCACTTGTGAATCTGCAGGCTCGGATGATGACTGCAGGGGAAGCTGGAATACATGCGCGCCCACACACGCGTGCACACACACACACACACACACACACACTGTCAATTTCTCTACTAAAAAAACACACTTTTCCTCCATGTTGGGCCCGACACTCTTTGATGTGAGAGGGACATGGCCTGTATTTGTCAACGGTTCTCGTTCCAGCCTTTTAGGAGCACAGAGCAGGCCCCAGGAATGCACACATAATAGGGGTTGGTTGTGTATGAGAAGAACGGACAACGGACATAATCAGAACAAACTATACTGCACAGGAATATAATTGACAAGGGCAGAAATAGAATAGAATTGAAGAATCTAAATCGCAAAAGCAAGGTTGTGTGATTGTTTACATGGGCCATACACTTTCCCCCCTCACTGTAGGCTATATGTTTCTTTTCCCTTTTTACTTCCTCTATGATGATTTCCTGTTTTGACTATATAGTTGAGTTGTGTACATTCGTACGTCTCTTAAAAAATGGTGGGCCCTATTGTAAACAAGTGTAATGCTTTATGGTGTCATCCACTCATAGTTAACAGTTTTTGTGTTGAGTTGTACTTGAAATGTATTGTAATTCTGCAAACTGTTAATAAATCAATCAATCAATCAATCAATGAAAAACACATATGTAGAGTTCTGGACCATGCTTCCAAATTTAAAGCCTAAAACACTAGTTGAAAATCTGTGCTTTTCTTTGAGCATGACCTAGCTGTTCCACGACAGTACAAATTTGGCTTAAGCTCATATACGTCACAATTGGTACACCGTCAAACCTCTTGCGCTGTCACTTCTCCAGAGAAGTATATATTGAGTGCACGAGCAGCCTCAGGGTCTGACGCACCACATCACACCGCACCGCACCACGCCGTGGCCCGTGAGTAAGCGGTGAGTAAAGGCATCAAGTGGAGAGACTGATGCCAAGTCAAAATCAGCATGCAGGCATCACAGCTGGAGGAGAGGGCAGGAGCCCCTCAGGCCCTCTCTGGCAAACATAGACAACAGCCCCCAGCTCGCCCAAAAAGAGTCAATTGCCCATGAAAAAAAGATTGGGCCTTATTTGCGCGATCAGGGGTAAGGGGTGGTGCAAAACATATAGCCAAATGTCTTTAAAACGCACACGCACGCACGCACACACACACACACACACACACACACACACACACACACACACACAAACACACTCACATACACACACACACACACACACACACACACACACACACACACACACACACACACAAACATTACCATCCTATATTTGTGTGTTTCTCTTCCTCTTCCCTTCTCGCAATTTAAATTATCCTCAGAGTAAGTACACGTACTATATACGGTGCATTCCAGGAGAGCAGCGGGTCTATGTAAGAGAGAATGGGACTCGGAGCAAGGTCTGGTGAGCCTGGCGGGGTTTGGAGAAGGCTGCGGAGGTGAAACTCTAGACCTGGTTGGCCTCCGAAGGCCGCAAAGCCTGTGATGATGATTGGATGTGACGTGTGTTTGGTAGCTAGCTGCTGCTGCTGCTGCTTCAAGGGCAGCTACGTGAGAGTCCGAGGGGATTGAACCCACGCACGCTCGCAGGCCCAGCGAGACAACCCAAACCAATACACGACCAAGATGGAGTACTGCGCAATGATCTCGACCGTTGACGCAATAATCGGCGTCGATATTTTGGGGAGCATGATGCAAGCAAGGAAGACTTAATACCGTATAAACAGACAGTTTTTAGCCTATAGTCGCGGTGGCTGTTTGAAAGGTCAAAGTCAATATAAGACTTGCGCTATAGCGCTATACACCATGCAGACCAGAGCGGCAACATGATGATCAATTCACAAATCTGATGAATTGAAAATGGAGGACCCTGATATGTAAACAAGTCTTAGTGCTTTTTCTGGTTTTATCCTCGTAGCAGATTTTGTATTGACCCATACTTTCGTTGAACTATACCCATTCTACAAACTGTGAAACTACCCCCTGCAGGTGAAAAGAAGCTTGGACTCCTCATCCATGGAAGGAAGCATGAGGTCATTCCGTTGCTCTCCCCAGGTTGGCATAGGGAGTGTAGAGCCCAGGATTACATAGACTTGACACTGGGTGAAAGAACGAGTTATAAAATCGTGGGATAGAAATGATTAGACTATAAAATCAATCAAACACGTTACTGCCCCTTTTGGGGGGAATCATCGCCTTTGTAAGCCAATGGAATGTGACCCAAATTAGCTTAATATCATTTTGACATCTCTATCCAATGTTTGTTTTGATTATACTTTGACAACCTGTAAATATTCTGATACTAAGTTTGTTTCAATAAGTAGATTTAAAAAAAGAGAGCTTTGTTTAGCTTCTCCGACGTGCAGGGAAATAATATAACATGACGTCGTCAGGTCGCAGAAGAGATACGTTTACAAACAAAGCTCTCGTTCTTAAAATCTACTTTTTGAAAAATAGTAGCCTAGTATGGAAATACTATTTCCAGGTTGTCAGAGATATAATTGAAACAAATATTGGATAGTGATGTCAATTTATATGAGCTTATTTAGGTCACATAATCACATTCCATAGGTTTGCTATAATAGCTATTTGGATGACCCCAAAAAGGGGCATGACTTTATCGGTGATGCACTTGCCAGTCTGGTGTATTTTGTACACTGTATACGACAGTGACAAAAATGGTAAAATCGTGAAAATAGCTAATCTACTTACAATACATCATGTCGCTATTTTCTGGGCAAAAAAGTGTTTAACCTCTGGAAAGTAACTAAGTACAATTTTGAGTATTTCCAATTTCCAATACCGGCCATTTGAAAATAGCTGATCTACAAGCCACTTTTCCATGAGGCGTTCACCTAGTCGCCGCTAGCGTCTGAAATTCCCACATTCCCACACCAAGGCTGGCAAGTGTCTTGCCCAAGGAAACTTCGACATGTGCACGGGAGGAGCTGGGATTCGATCATTGGATGACCTGCTACCTCCTGAGCCACAGCCGACCCCAGTACTCATTGTAGAGAAGCGGTTCCCAAACCTTTTTGGCCATGCACCCCCTGTTACCTCCCGACCTATAGCTGACGCACCTCCCCCACATGGAAATATAAATGGCATACGCTATATAGAGACTATATATTTCCTATTTATTTATCCACATATATCATGCATGTACGAACCTGAATATGGCATATATGCAGCATAGACTATATTCGGCATATACTTGCCATATATTGGCATAATATATTTAAAATAACCATTAGCCTTTTCATGTCGCGCACCCCCCTAGAAGGCGCTCACGCACCACAAAGGGTGCACGCACCACAGTTTGGGAACCACTGCGAGTGTGTTCAGTAACAGGGGTGTCCACGTCTCTCCAGCTCTTTAATAAACAGAAAATACATTTTCAGGTACAGTAGGTGACAAAAATTCAGCCAATCAGGAGAGTATAGCTATTTATGAACTTCAATCTTTATAGTGAGTTCCAATTTTGTCTGCTCATTTATTTGTGTCATCACTTACAATTCCACTTGTTTAATCTGTATCCTGACTGCGTTCTCTATCCTGATTGGATAAAATTGGTATCCCAGTTTCAGTTTCTGAAAATGCATTTTCTGTTTAATAAAAAGCTGGAGAGACATGGAGACTCCTGTTGGCTGTTACTAACTGAACAAATCCAAAATCACTTACACTAAGCAAAACAATTGAGGAGGCTACTTTTTCCACCACTGAGGGCCACACCTTGATGGTAGCGACAGACACCTTGCTGGGGGGGGGGGGGGGGGTGTGTGCGGGGGTAGCGAAACTGTATCCCCATCAACAGAAAGCAGCTGGGAAGTGGAGTGCGGGTGAGACTTAATTACGTTCTATCTGCTTACCAAATAGGGATTGGAAGGATCAGTGGCAACAGTTGGAAAATAAGGTAAAAAAAAAGGGAACATCAGGAAGCTGGTGTGGCTCTCATCTCCTCAGGGGTTTCCTTTGTTTTACGCGTGTGTGTGTGTGTGTGTGTGTGTGTGTGTGTGTGTGTGTGTGTGTGTGTGTGTGTGTGTGTGTGTGTGTGTGTCTGCATAAATATATGCATTGCATCGTGTCCTTTGTAACATATTTGATGTGGAAAACAAATATATTTTACATATAATCTCCTGCCATTACATCACTTCACACGGGCCATACATGTCACTAATCACTTCACACAGGCCATACAGGTACATGTCACTAATCACTTCACACAGGCCATACAGGTACATGTCACTAATCACTTCACACAGGCCATACAGGTACATGTCACTAATCACTTCACACGGGCCATACAGGTACATGTCACTAATCACTTCACACGGGCCATACATGTCACTAATCAGTGATCACTTCACACAGGCCATACATGTCACTAATCACTTCACACGGGCCATACATGTCACTAATCAGTGATCACTTCACACGGGCCATACATGTCACTAATCACTTCACACGGGCCATACATGTCACTAATCAGTGATCACTTCACACGGGCCATACATGTCACTAATCACTTCACACGGGCCATACATGTCACTAATCAGTGATCACTTCACACGGGCCATACATGTCACTAATCACTTCACACGGGCCATACATGTCACTAATCAGTGATCACTTCACACAGGCCATACATGTCACTAATCACTTCACACGGGCCATACATGTCACTAATCACTTCACACGGGCCATACATGTCACTAATCACTTCACACGGGCCATGTCACTAATCACTTCACACGGGCCATACATGTCACTAAACCAAACTGGATCTGTCAGTGTGTTTGGCTGACGGTGACCTATTCACTGAACATTGTCAGCTGGGACAGGGAGCAGTATGTTTCAATTTACTCTAATGGTGTCATTATGTTATCTCATGGGTTTTCTGCGGAGGTATTGCAGGTGGTCCTTGAAAAGAATCAAATCAACATTGGCCATCATCTTCAGTTTAAAAGTGCTGTATTTATAAAACACAACAGTGTTTCATACACAACCAACCAAATGTAGCCCCTTTACAGCCAGATGTAGGCCTATTTGACAGTGCAGTACAGCAACATAATTGCTTTGATGCATAACAGGTTGCTCTTTATAGTCAGAATGGTGGTCCCTGGGTCAAAATCTATTGAAAACTCCTGTATTATCTGACAATCTGGAATGGCTTAGGGTCGACGACAGAGTACAGCATCTTGCAATGGTCTGGTCCACAAGATTCGATACACCACCAAGATACCCATGTACCTGTCTAAATACTTCCTTAATGTTAACGAAGTCCACACCCACAACACCAGAGGGAGTGCAACAAACCATGTACATACAACCCAGATTTGGCATAAACAAGGGACAAAATTATTTTCGCTCCTATGCCACCAAAATGTGGAACGCCCTACCAACAGTCATTAAGACATGTGAATCCCTTGATTCCTTCAAAACCGCTCTCAAAGGGCACCTACGGACGGCTGCAATTCGAAACTGCCCCCCGTAAAATTGGAATCCCCCCCTTTGTTTTCCCCCTCACTGTATATGTTTCTTTTCCCTTTTTACCTCCTTTATGATGAATTCCTCTTCTGTTCTGTTCTTTGGCAAAATAGAAGTGTCTATTTAAAAAAAAAAAAAAAGTGTCTAAAAATATGGACAAAGCGTTCCCCGGGTCTAACATGAACGTAAAATTAAGCCTGTCAGTCCTTGAATTGTATGTCGCCATCTTTCTAGATCCGTTTGGGCCCAGCTGGCCCATTGGCTGGCCCAGACAACAAGGCGGGACTTCCCCCCTTCTTCTTAGTTGGTTTTTATTTTGACTCGAGTGGGTGGGGAATCCCGATCATAGACTGTAACGGTAGCCACCGTTTTTATGAATGGGACCATAATTTTCCAAAAAGAATATTATGACATTATAAAAGAGACTTTAAACTAGTGACTGGAAGCAGAAAGTATTCATGACCATGTTTATTAAGGTAATACAGTCTATGTGAAGTTGGGCCCAAATACATGGACTTCTATGGGGCTATGGTTTTTTTTGGGCCCAATGACAGCGCAACAACAGGCCATTATATGAACTTTCAGGAAATCCCGATTTCCTTGTGGCTTCACAAAATATCTGTCTGACTGCCCCCCTGATTGGAACAGAGCCTTAATTAGTATCATCGGTAACAGTAACACCTGTGAAGGAAGTATAGAAGGGGCACAAGTTCTTTCCAAAATGGCGTGTGTGCATAGAGACTATGTTGTCCATGCGTGGTGTGTTGGCCACAATGTTTTAGGCCGAGGATAGCCTCGGTCCCAGCCTTACCCATCTGCGAAGAGAAAAGCCTGGTCACAATTAAGGCAGAGAGTGCATAGGCGGAAATGTTGGGACGGAACATCCATCAGACGTATTTCCCCTGGATACAATATATTTTTGACCAATCACAACACTTGTTCCATTCACAGAGAATGTAAACAGATTTGTAAAGCGTCAACGTCATTTCCTTGAGCGGTATATTCCGCCAAAATCCCGCTATACTTCTGCCAAATTTCAGCTAATATACACTCTACAGCGTATATTATATTGTGCCCAGCGTGGGCCAAGGAAGGTTTGAACAGGCTTTCTGTGTTAGATGATCTAAGTGAGAGGTTAAAGGGTGTGAGGTTGGATCGTGTCCTGAAGGTATGGGGCGTAACCTGTCACCGGTGTTTATAGCGCTGAGTGTGGGTGGGCAGCCATTTGCCTATGGCAAGCCAGTGGCAGTGAACAGTGCACTGTGGCCACTGCCAATGGCTGTGCAGTATACATTAACATCATATTCTTCATCAAAAGCTTTAAAAATGTCTATGAAAATACTAAGCTGTCGAGCTGTGGAGTGATTGTTCTGAATACTGGTGCATACAACGCACGCAAGCACATACACACACACACAAAATATCTGCCATGTGTACAAAATGCTGATCATTTCAACAACACAGCTGTCAAGGCGGTGAAAATGTCATCATAATTTCTTTGTTGTTGCAACTCGAACCATGTAAAGTTTTCATAATAGCCGTGTCCTTCTTCACAGTCATTCTGCTGTCATGGTGACCTTTTCCTTCGCGGAGTTAACAGAGGCCGTGCCTTATCGAGATAATTAGCCAATCAGTCTCCCAAGCGTCGGGAACAGGCGACCGCCAGTGAGACCTGTGGCTGTCCATCATTATCTCATCAACCCATCAATCAGTGAGGTAGTGCCGCCCCGGGGGCAGCATTTGCCAATAGGCATGCAGGTGAGGCCCTAAATCAGCTATAATTGGCTGCTGAGTAACAAGCCGCCGAGAAAGGTGTGGGAAAAGTGAGACTGGTGGAAGTTTATGGAGCTCTGACAGACTCCTTGCCAACTGCGGAGGCAGAGAGAGGGAGTAATAATGGCCCTCTCCATTATCACTCTTTAACTATACGCCTGAAGAAAGCCCTGGAACAATGGCCTTGTCGTGAAAAGGAAATGATTGAATATATTAGTATAGGGCTATATTTAAAGCATTCACTCTCTGTACACACGGCATTGATATACTGACACTGTATACTGTGCCGGCACCGCTTGATACCTTGCCTTGTGTGGTATTATAGCTACATGAATCATGATATCATGATAGTGATGATTTTAATGTGCATTATTACTCAGTGGTGGAAAAAGTACTCAAATATTTTACTTAAGTAAAAGTATAAATATGGCAATGTAGATGTACTCCGTTACAAGTCCTGTATTAAAAATGGACTTGAGTAAAAGTACAAAAGTATCGGCATCAAAATATAAAAAAGTAAAATTACTGCAGAATGTCCCATTTCAACAAGTTCAAAATGTATGCAAAATCTTTTGAAAATGGCCGATCTACAAGTAGATCGGCTATTTTCAAATGGCCGAAATCTACGTTTTTCCCCATCAAGGTACTGGGGCTCCTTGTCAGCGCAGGCAGACCTTCGCGCACAGCCGCGTCAGAAGAACCTGACACCCTTCTTCTTTGTGGGGTTTTTAGACAGCTGGTGGATGGAAACGAAGCTCCACCTCCGCGGCTGACTGACGCGACGGACAGATTCCCGGAAACGCTCTCCTCCGCGTCAGTCAGCCGCACAGCACAGCACAGCACAGCACAGCACAGCACCGACCAGCACAGCACAGCACAGCACCGCACCGACCAGCACAGGACAGCACAGCACCGCACCGACCAGCACAGCACAGCACAGCACAGCACCGCACCGACCAGCACAGGACAGGAGCCCATGCAGTCACTGTACTTGGCTCTGAACCCTGGACTCTTCTCTCAATTCAACAGTGCAAATTTATTGACAGCCCTTAAAAAATATTTACTGCCCCACTTCCTCTCCCGGCGGGCACCCAGCCTGTAATCTCCCTCCCCGTTTATTAGATCATTTGTCAAAAGCCTCCAGCTTTTCTTTCTTCTCTCTTTCCTTTTTTGTCGTCATCCACTCCTTTCCCTTTCCCCGAACTGGATAGAGGGCTCTGTGTGCGTGCGTGCGTGCGAGTGTAACTGCATGAGCGAGAGAGAGCAATAAAGAGAGTGGGAGAGAGAGAATGAGTATTGAGGTGCACTGGTGCAGACAACCTGGGAAAAGCGATAGAATAGATTCAAAAGAAGAGATGAGAGAAGTAATAGAGTAATAGAGTAAGAGAGAGAGAGAGAGAGAGAGAGAGAGAGAGAGAGAGAGAGAGAGAGAGAGAGAGAGTTATTGTGCAATGGGCCTTGGAGATTAACTCCTTCCATGCCTTCCTTTTCCTTTTTAAAACAGAATTTACTGCTGATTAGCCTCCACTGTAAAGACAGGCCCTGGCTCCCAGAAGGAACGCTGCTAAACATTTATGTAAGGCCAGACGCAAAGACCCTTATGAAAAACACGTGTTCTTCCAGAGACCCCTCAGTCAGGGGTCTCTGGGGGGACTCTATATAGGGGGGGGGGGGGGTCTGGAGGTGACTGAACTGAATGGCTGTATGACGGACGCCGCGCGCCGAAATCCTGAGCGTTAATTTAACTCCAATAGTGTACAAATGTATCCTAGAGTTAAAGCTGCTATCTAGAACTAACGTTATTTTAACCAATTAGACCCTCCAGAACAATGTGGGCAGATATCCTTTATGCGGGCTAAAATGCTTGATTATAGAAATATAATGTGTTTTTATGTGATTTCATGCGGTGAAATTGCACAAAGTTGCAAAATGCGGAAAAATGAAAAATATGTGGAAAAGTTGCAAAATATAGAGTTGTATGTTTGATTTCATTTGGTGAAATATGCGGGAAATTGCGAAATATGTGGGAAGTTCGGGGCGATTATGCAACCCTTTTTGAAAAATATTTACCCCAGCATAATCTGCGCCATTTGGCTGATTATAGGTCAATTAAGCGATCGCATATAAGTCACATTCTTCTGTGCCCAAAAGAGATCACACAGGCTGTGCAGGTAGACCACATGACATGCCCCTAAAATGTATAATTTAAATAAAAAACTTTTTTTTGGCATCTGCCACTTGAATTAAGGTGACTTCACTTAATTAATAGACATCAAAAAGGGAAGTTCAAAATGCAATACTTTCAAGAGTGTTTCGCACAAACAAGAAAGAAAACCTACCAATTCCATTTCCGACCCCTCTTCCCATTCCAAGAGCGTATTGCCTAATGCCTAATATGTAACTATTTTCAGCAATGAGATAATCTATATTTTTTGGTGGGTATAGATCTGGTTGAGCTGGTCATTTTCAAAGTGTGGGCACCCCTGGTCTACTTAATGGAATATAAGTGGTGCATCTGCAGCGGTTGGAGGTGGTCTCTCCCTACCTTGACCCCGGTGTCAGGTGGGACACCTACTGCTTTGGGAATGCCTTAAGCTCATAAGTGCAATAACTCTGCTGGAGTGAAGCGTGTGCTCCATCTAAAGAAGACGAGTGGTAGAGCTTTGCTCTCCCATGCTGCTGCTGCAGGAAGACGGCCGGGGTTCAAGTCCCGGGTATGACATTAAAAACGTACAGACGGCATCTTTAACCACTTAAGCCCTACTGTATTTTACATTTGTCGCATGACGGCAAAAATATTAAATAAATAAATAAAATAGCTGATGACGTGCAATCTCACGCGATGCTTTGAGATTCTAGAAAATCTGCTGTTTTTGTTCAACTTTTTCTGAACATTTTTTTCTGTTCGTCAACATTTCTTTTAAATGTTCTCAAGATGGACTTAAGAATGTTCTGTATTGATGCTTAAATGACAGTGATTAATGCTCAGTAATACATAATATTATTACTTCACAATGTCTAACTCCTGTTTTCCTGACGGCATATACTGAAGACGGTTCTGCATATATTGTCCTTAAATGGCCACTTCACCCCTTTTTCAAACAGATCTAATTTTAATGATGTTTAGGACACAAGAAACACTTTTCTAGGATTTGTGTGTGTGTGTGTGTGTGTGTAACATGTGCTTTTATATATTTTAGTAGGCCTATTTCAAAGTGCCTGTGATGTCGCAGGCACTGGTCTCACTTCCTTCCTGGACTCTACATGTTGACAGCCCTCCTCCTCTCCACAAGGAGTAGCAGTACACCAAAGCATTATGGTCACTGTAGGAATTCAGCAATCCAGCCAAACCCTAGTCAAACACAATCCAATCCAATCCAATCCACTTTATTTATAAAGCACATTTTTATACAACAAGCTTGAAACAAAGAGCTGTACACAAAGAAATACTAAAATATCAAAGACAAAACAACAACAATACATAAACAGGGCAACATAAGGACACAAAGCAGTGGAAGCAGCAACTCTTAATCAATATGTTCAAATGCCAAGGAGTAGGCTACAAGTGAGTTTTCAGACGTGATTTAAGAAGCTCTGATATGAGGTGGAAGTTCATTCCACAGTGTGGGCGCTACAACGGAAAATGACCTATCCCCCCGGGATTTCAGCTTTGATTTAGGGATCTTGAGAAGTGACTGGTCAGTCGACCTCAGGGCCCTTGTCGATACTTTAGGAGCTACAAGTTCCGATATATAGACTGGTGCCAACCCATTTACAGACTTAAAAACAAACATTACAATCTTAAACTGGATCCTGTATCCATGTGGGAGCCAGTGTAGGGAGGCAAGGATCGGGGGACTTAAAAATCACTGTCCAATTTCAACACCAAGGTTTGTGACCACCGGGTTTAAAAACGGTTGCAGGGGGCCCACATCCAGAGAGGAGGTGTCACAGGCAGTGCTCTGAACACCATGACCTCTGTTTTACTTTCATTGAAGTTAAGAAAGTTCAGGGCCATCCAAACTTGTGTTCAGGGAGGTGGTGGGATCTTTTTTATTCAGGGGCAAGTAGATTTGCGAGTCGTCTGCGTTATTATTTTCCGAAAGTGCACTCAGCACTTTTAGGCAGTCTGACTGAGTGTACAAATGTAACCAAAATGTGAACACTTATTTGAACACTCTGAGAGTAAATTAACGATATCTCTCAGTCTCAATGTAACAGACCTAAAGGATTGGAATCATAATAATCTAATAATAAAAACCTGATAGTGATACATAATGAAGAGTGATTGTTTGTAGTCAAGGCTATAGCACTGGCCTCATCTCTCTGAGTGAAATGAACACTTGATGGTGGTGTCCAGTGCATGCCAGTGAGGCTGGCGTATAGTGGCGCATGGTGCAACATCATTGATTGATTTGACCCCACAATCCCATTTTTACAGTCTTTTGGTATGACCCGGTCCGGGGATCGAACCCCCGACCTTCCAGTTTCAGGGCGGACACTCTTAACCACAGGCAACTGTCAGCTGCATGCCATGCAGGTGGTGGTTGCTGGGTGATTGCTGGGCGGTTGCTGGGCGCTCAGATCCTATACCAATGCTTCCACAGAGTACACAAGGCGGCCACAGGTATGTCGCCGTCGCCCCGGGCAACCCCAAGCACAGCCAGTGTGCTGTCAGAGCCTCTCTGTTCTCCCGTCATGCTAATCACATGTGACGCACTGCTCCACTGCTGCCAGCAAACCAGCGATTGTTCCATTCATAACATATATGGACTACCCTGTAGGCCCTACTGATGTATGGAGAGACTTTCTCTCTATATGGTCATCACAACCCTCAACGAGCAACCCAGGGTTGTGTATGTGCACGTGTGTGTGCGCACATGCATGCTGTGTATGTGTGTGTGCAGGCATGTTTTGGTGTGCCTGCATGTGTAAGCGTGCGTGTTGATGTGGCCTAACCTCCTTTTTGGTTTGCATTAGTAGTGGAAAAGATAATCACAGTACTGGTCGATGGTGAGTGTGCACTAGCCAGGTGGAATATGCGCCGCGTAGCACGCGTGCCAATGCCGCAAATAGGCGCGTGCACGTGCATTTGCTGGTGTGTGTGTGTGTGTGTGTCCTGGCGGCTGTCACTGTCATCTTGGCTTGGCGTTGAACGGGGGTCCCGGCGGTGCTTCATGAGTCTGCGGTAAATAAATTGTTGAGCTGCGCACTTTGTCGTCCCAGACAGTCAACAGATTGAACGTGTCACATGCAGCTAGCGTGGTGCAGCGGGGAAGGAATGGCCAGCCACTGACTGTCTGCTGGAAGCATCATCACTGCAACAGGAGGATATACTGTATGCTGGAAGCTCTGACATAATGGACCCAAGCTTAAAGACTACTGGGACCATATTGTGATAGCGTACTGTGGTGATTGATATATGGCATATGTGTGGTCTTTTCCTGGTTTTAATCACTTAAGCCTTTTGTTATATATACTCTCTATATATGGATAATCTGTGTGTGTGTGTGTGTGTGTGTGTGTGTGTGTGTGTGTGTGTGTGTGTGTGTGTGTGTGTGTGTGTGTGTGTGTGTGTGTGTGTGTGTGTGTGTGTGTGTGCGTGTGTGTGTGTGTGTGTGTGTGTGTGTGTGTGTGTGTGTGAGTGGGTGGGTGTGTGCGTGCGTGCATGTGCAGCTGTGCGTGTGTGTAGTCACAATATGATATCATCACAATATTGTTATAGAGGTGTTTGGTCAAAACTATTGTGATATTTTTATACATTTTGTCCATGTTGCTCAGCCCTATACCTAGTTGGACTTGGTTTTATTGATTTATTTTCACTGTTTCACTATACACAATACACTATACACAGAGAGGAGTGTATACACCCCTATTTGCGGCATTGGCAAACGTACACGCCACTGGTGACGGCACATATTCCACCACCAGTGTGTGATTATCCTCACATCCTCAGTCTCCGATTAGGCATATATACCTGTTGACCACATAAACCCTATAGCCACCAAAAAAAATAACATTTGGCGAAAATAGGCAAACATTCTGCGAAAACAGCTGATCTAGAAGCTCACAACGTGTCGTAGATTGGCTATTTTCGGCGAATAGATTTGGTTGAGGGAAAAAAGGAGGGTGGCCAAGTATAGACCCCTGGAGGACACCGGTCAACCAAGTATATGCTATAGGGGTTGAAGTGGTTAAAGGACAGAATATGTGTGGTTAGATGCACTGATATCGTTCAAACCAAGAGATTAGCTAAATTAGTCATGGGCAATGTTTCCTACTGACAATATTTGAGCTATGCGAGGTTCACTTTCAAGACAAACAGAACAAGGAATGGGAAAACGACTGTGGTTGAATGGCGTGTCTGAAGTGTGTGGTTGCAATCTCCATGTTGGATGTGGTATACTTTTTCCGAGGTTTTGAATTTCTCATTATGTTAGGTAGCCTACATGAACTTGTATGTGGCCCACATACTGTACATGTGCTGCAGCTGAAAGTCAGGGGTCCAACCACTTTTCCAGTTCATTGTTAAGTTCACAGATAAAATCCTTGTTCTATTGCGTATAGCAGCTCTTTTATGAATCAGAGTGAAATTGTCGTTAGAAAGCGAAGCCTTCAGCACTGCAATAAAAAAGAGCAAGCTTGTAAGATCCAGCCGATGTTTTCCAGAAAACCACAGCCCGGCTCTTGAAAAAGCGTTACAAAAACATTGCAATTTTCCTGCAAAATTGTGGACATTTTGCAGTTCCTCACAGCTCCAAATTATTGTCCCTGTGCTCTTTTGAAGAAATCAAAAAATGTAAGTGGACACAGAGTCATGGGTATGTGGCATCCACCTAGAATCTAGATGCACGTAAACAAATACGTCACCCGTGAGTTAGGAAGAGTTTAGGAAAAGTCCCCCCATCTCCCTTGACAAATCTCAAATAATCGCCTTCTGCTCTGTTCGCCATAATTTCCAGCCCTGCTCTGTGCTCTGAGCGTTCATGGAGCAGGCAGCCAGGGCTTTTCCTTCTACTCCATCTCCTACATCTACAGACAGCTTTAGCTCGGGGCGACTTGGAGAGCTAACGCTTAATTTTTGCTTCGTCGTGTGATGGAGTCGCACATTGAAAACAGCAGATCTCCAAACTACAATGCGCAGCATGGCCCGCATTCCACGACGTGCTGTATGTATGAGCTTAAGTACTGTAGATCTGCCATTTCTGGTGCACAACGCCTTAATACGACGGAGCGTAAATCAGGCTTACGGGGTCCGGCTCTGGCAACCGGTGCCAATGTAAACACAGCAATTCCTTCCCAATTAGAAACGCTAAATGCATTGGACTCGGTGCACTGCCAGGGCCGAGACGCGCAATTAATGCTCGCCCTGGCCTCTCCGCTGCAGGCCGCCTCGGATGGCTGCGATGGTTCAGATGGATACGGTTTCAGTTCAAGGCCGGGCGGTGGAAGTCTGATTGGGCAGGTTGGACTCATCATGGAAGCATAAACAACGAGGTTGGACGGTACGCGCGGCGGTTCGGGGTGTTCCGCGGGTCAGCCGTGTTGGGGTATAGGATCGCGGCGGGCCAGGCCAGGGAGATATATCTGCGGTGGTGGGGGGCAGCTCAATCAGAGAATGGAAGAGCTTTACGTAAGATTGAAGATGCCTTTCGGATTGTTAACAGTAAAGTGGTATATGGCTGCAGGGATGACCCGCTGAGACTACAGGCCTACTCCTGTACGTACTGTACGTATTCGGACAGTGACAATACCGTATTTAATGTTTGGACTCTGTACTCACATTACTTTGGATGTGAAATGACATAAGGGCAAAGAGGTCAAAGTGCAAATTGTCAGCTTCAGTTTGAAGTGATCAAACAGCCATATCAGCAGAACGGTTAATGGCCACAAGGATTAATGCAGCCTATACGTAAACGATACAAATAGATCTGTAGTGGGAACAGATTGGTTGGAAGCTGGGATAATAAGGCATACAGTACATACAATTAGTCCATGTAATAGCTGTACTTCACCTCACGAGGGCACTGTTTTCCCTTTGTTTTGCCAATGGGTTCCCAGATTGCCTTAACTTAACCCATTCTGGGCGGGAACCCCTTTTGGTGTCTTAAGCATTATGTTATACTTTAGCTATAGCAGATCTACAAGCTCATAGCGCTGCACCGGGTGCTGCGCTACGAGCTTGTAGATCTGCTATTTTTGAAAAATCGTGAAAATGTGGCGCAAATCTCTGAATAATATATATTCTTTCACAGTGAACGTTTGAAAATCAAATCTTTGCTTCCGGGGGCTCCCAGGAACTACATATTTTCAATTACATAACATTCTGGGGGTCCTTGACGTGAAAAAGTTTGGGAACCACTGGCAGAGAAACATATTGTTTCAGAAAACTGTCAGGATTCAGAAGACATTTTTTAAATTTCGACGTCAGGCCTCACTTTGAAACAGTTCTGGGGTCATTATAGAACCTACTTGGGCTTTTATGCGTACCACAGACGTTGCTTGATTCAATATTTAGATATTTGATATTCATTGGATGAGACACACCCCCGTCCTATACAATACAACTTCAATCTCCATATTAACCATATTAGACTCACTTAAGACACACATCCCTGTTTCTGGGGTTTTTCTTTTCATATTTGAATAAGTCTACTATAAAAAGTCAAATGTAAAAAGAAAAATAACCGAAGCCGAAGGTTTACTACCTTTTCTACCTATATAACCTTTTATATTATTATTTTGTAAAGCACAATTTATCAATAGTAAATTAACACAAACAAAGGCAGGATTCATAAGAATAGAACACATGAAATAAAGAGAAATGGGTAGCCTCTATGATTGAGGACGTAGCCTATATGGTCTTAGTGTGTATTGGTCTGCGTGGAGAATTCCTTTCTCTCAAAGATAGTTTGCTAACAGAGATACCACTTCTTTGCCTATAATGAAAATCCATACTAAACATTTAGCTCTGTGTGAGAAAGGGGGAAATTCAATAAGACACATAACACAATTTATAAATTACAGGAAGACCCAATCGAACCAATAGACGTAATGGAGAAAATGGCTTTCTGTTCATATGTTTGTTGATTTCTGAACTTTTTTTTCACCATAGGCTAACAGCTGTGTTCTGTGACCATAAATATCTTGAAAATCTATTTTCTCACCCCAAATGAAGTCCAAAGGCTGCTTTTGTTCCATCTTCTTCTTCCACACAGAGGATCAGTCATGCCGCCACAGAATGTCTCCAGTGAGGTACCATTCCCCAAACTAATGGTCGCTCATGGACAGGGCCGTCGATGGTAAACTAATCTGCAGCCTGCAAGGCACAGGAAACAGATCTCATTAGCACTCATTGCAAGCTATCTTCCAAGACAACTTTCATCTTTAGACCACTTTGACAAGAGGCTTGAAAGCCAGACTAATGTCACTTATACTAGTTCTTTATTTATTGGCCCACCGTAGAAAGCCTAGTAGGAGATGGTCAATGAGGAAGTGAAGTCATTTGAATTAACTTGTTGTTGTTTTTCCAGGTTTAGCAAATGTTTCAAAGCCTGATCATTGTGGTAGGCCTATTGTGTTGAACAGTCGAAAATAGGCAATCTAGGCCTACAAGTTCTCAACATATCGGAGACATTTAATGTGATTGTATATGATTGGCTATTTTCAATAGATGATAAATTAAAGGCATAAATTCATACAAAGTATGTAACATAAAAATACTACTACTACTACTAGCCTACTACTACTACTACCTCTTCTACTACTACTACTACTACTACTACTACTACTACTACTACTACTACTACTACTACTACTACTACTACTAATAATAATAATAATAATAATAATAATAATAATAATAACAACAATTATCTTTAAGCTACACTTTTTCCCCCTTATGTCTAGCAGCCTATCCCATGATTCCCATCAGTTATCATCAGCCACTGTAGTAATGTGGTGGTGTTTGTTTACCTGCAGAAACACATTGCCCACTTGCTGTATTTTGGTGTTTTCATATACTGTTGTGTTGGTACTGTAGACTGGGATGTTTTTTGTTTTGTTTTGCAAATAACAAACAGTGAAAACACCAAAGTATTAGGCTACATGCCATGCGTGGCGATGAGACCCGCATTGTGAGCTTGTAGATCTGCTGTATTTTCAAAAGATTATTATTTGAACACTTTAAATGGGACAATCTGCACAAGTAGGCCTAGGCTACTTTTTGGTACATTTGAAGCCTATAGGCCTACATGTACTTTTACTCAAGTAAATGTTGAATTCCGGACTTTTACTTGTACCAGAGTATTTCTATGACTATATTGCAGTATTGGTACTTTTAGAGTCAAGTAAAACATGATGTAATTACTAGTGTAGTACATTAATACTTTTCCACCACTGCCTAGAAGTTGTGAAGACGTACAAATCCAAAACTGTGGCGTTGCTTCCACCTCGTGGACTACGACACAAACTACAGCCATGTGTAATTCGTTCATCCGGGCAGTAGAGGGCAACCAAAGAGAATTAATAAATGACTCTTGTTGGTCCTCGTCACTTGTCGTTGTTTGTTTACAGCAAAGCAACAGCTAACAGCTTCCTACTTTGCTTGGAGCTTTCTGCTAGTTTTTCTTTTTGTTGTTGTTCATAAATCTCCATTTAATTCCTTTTCAAAATGGGATGTGATGGTGGAACTATTCCTAAAAGACACGAGTTGGTGAAAGGACCCAAAAAAGTGGAGAAGGTTGGTCCGAATGCATCGTTATTATTGTCGACGATATATTGTCAGAACCTCGCTAGCCGGTAGCCAGCCTGCTAACAAGGTAGCCTTTTATGAGAGAAAGACGAGTATTATTAAAGTATTTATAAAAGTGTGACTGACACATTAGTTCAGGGGTTTGGTTTTCAACCCTTTTCACATCAGGGTCCATTATTTATTCTGCATTTTGAGCCACGGCCACGGACCATCATTTGATGAGATTTAATAACTTCTCAGACCCACAATTTTGTTGTCGTTGGATACTATTTTGTCCATTAGGAGAGACAACAGGCAAACGTTGATCAAAATAACAATTAAATGCAGATGATCTGAGCTATAAGGGTCCTTTTGATTAGGTCTCTTACGTCATTTAACTGGGGACCATCTGGATTCTGGAACACGCTCAAGGTTTTCATTATTTCAACCTCAATGGTTGAAAACTACTGCACTAGTTCAATAGTATTGTTTTCTGATCCACTGTGATAAAGTCATACAATACCTTTCTTATTAATTGAAAATGGAGGAACCTGGTGAAGCTCTGGTCCAGTGGAGCTAATGCCTTGCTTAATAGAGCTATGGAGCAGAGCTAATCCTGATGTAAACAAGTCTTAGTGCTTTTCATAGTTTCGTCCTCAAAGTAGCAGTTTTTGAGTGGTGCAACCACTCCTACAATCAGGAATGTCCGTGGGTATGGGTATCCGTCGACCGTCGTCATGAGCACGAGTGGTGCATGCGTAAAATTGGAAAGAGAGAAGTATGTGACATGGCTGCCACCTGCTGGACGCAAATCCAACTACTGACTGTCTAGGTTCATTGATATCCATAATAAAGCTATAATCTGACGAGCAGAGAGAGAGAGAGAGAGAGAGAGAGAGAGAGAGAGGAGGGGGGGAGAGGGGAGTTGCACCACTCGGTTCACACAGGTGTGATTTTTCTATTGACTTGTGCTTTCCTTAGTTTGTACTGTGAAATAAAAAGTTCAATCAATCAAACTAAAGACACCTGACTTTGCTGACTATGTAAATGTGTATAGTTGGGTACCACGTACCGTAGTATAGCTGTATTGAGTTGGGCTTGAAATGTACTGTAATTCTGCAAACTGTTAATACATATTTCAATCAATCAAAATCTACTGTACCTTTTTTAGCTTCTGCAATTCCAATTTCAATTTACGATTGTCAATACATTGTTTGAACATGAAGCTGTCATGTTCAAACTGTCCATGGGATGGGATGATAGTGTGTCATAAACATGTCCCAGTTCATATTGTTGTTGTATGTGTTGTAGGTTGACAGGAGTGCGGAGCTGCTCGCTAAGTGGAAGCACTGTGCTTTGAGCCAGGAGAAACTCAGGCGCCCCATTGTCACCTGTGAACTTGGAAGGTGAGAGGCTTTCTGTTCGTCATGTAATGCAGCAACACTCAAACTTTAGGATTTCAATGACGTCCACTGACCCCAGTTTAACAGAGCCCCATTTGATTTATTATTTTAATACCACCCCCCCCCCCCCCCCCACCCCCCCAGTCTACAATCTAAATTAATCAGTGGCAAAACAGAAGGAGATCCAAGTCACTCTGTTGCAGTCAGGTATAATAGGCCTTTATTTAGATGGCATCAGCTCGGCAATAAAAAAAAAACGACCAACGCATTTCGGCTGCCAAGCCTTAGTCAGGGTCCCATAGTGTCCATCGGTGATCTGCAATTTACCAGATCTGGAGAAACCGATCTTTTATACCATTTAAGTGGTATAAAAGTCAATCAGCTATATTATTATATCAGTTTGCATCAGGCCTAAACATTCTCCCCTTCCTCCCCACACACAGGAAGTTTTGACGTGTGTGTGTGTGTGTTTTTATTTTATTTTACATATCATAATTTTGGAAGCGCGCACACACACGGTTAGACATATCTTTCCTAAAATATAGTTGTCATATTTTTATTTAACTATTTGTTAAATTCTTTCCAGGTACAGCAGCAATTTGTCATTGAGCAGAGCCTTATCATGCGCACCTTAAATGTAGTAGTGCACATGTTAACTCCAAGCAAATGCTATACCACCAATGAATGAAGGAATGTTGCGCTGGAGTCATAGGACATAGGCATTTAATATGTCCTATGACATATTAAATGTCTTTTTTATTTAGGTGCTATATCATAACACAGGTCTCTAAAGTCATTCTGCTGACAATGTCGTGCTCCTGAGATGCACCGGACATGCCGTTAATCGTTTGAACTCCTTTTATTCCAGACACTTAAAACACATTTGTAATAAAAACCTGTTTTGTTATTCAAAGGCTCTATAACAAAGATGCAGTCATCGAGTATCTTCTGGATAAGACTGCTGAGAGACCCAACATTGAGGTGGCAACACACATCCGTGGCATTAAGGTATGCTTTCACTGTGCTTTTTCACACCCTGGGCACGACATGCTCCTTTAGCCAAGCCCCGCCCTCGCCCTTACACATTAAATACTGGTTCAAAATATCTTCCAAATCCGTCAACAAGGCCTGCCATATGCACTGTAAAAATATGTGCGTGGCATTTCTTTTTTAAAACAATGTTTTATCATATAGGAAAACTATTGGTGGAGAGGTTTGTCTAACGGTTAGACTAACCCATGTTATGCTTAGCCGTGATTGCGCCATAGCAGTTTGGGCAGGGGCTTACCGTAGCTATAGGCTCGCTGTTTTTTTCTCCCCCCTCCTGAACAGGGGGAGATAAAGGAAAGGACTGAACTTTATTAAGCACAAACCGAGATTGCAAACATTTCCACAATACGCATTGTGTGACTGGAATGCACAAATCACGGTTACAGAGGTAACCAAGACTTGGCAGGACAGCAACAGGCAGATACAGTACAAACTGTATTCTGCCTGGGACTAGATATGTGGAGAAAGGTACACTAGCAGTACAAACTGTATGCTGCCTGGGACTAGATATGTGGAGAAAGGTACACTAACAGTACAAACTGTATGCTGCCTGGAACTATAGATATGTGGAGAAAGGTACAGACGCAAACACATTATATGTATGATTATATATATATATATATATATATATATATACCATACTATATACTATATACCATACTATATTACATACTATATTTAAGAGTGCTTAAATATAGTATACTAAACTATACTAACTATATACTGTAGTACGTATAGTTATAAACTATATAAACTTCAAACTCACATGTCCCGTTGGGACCTTGTAGATCTGCTATTTTTTTCTGTGTTTGAAAATGTATATATGTACACGGCTACACGCTCAAGATACAATCTTCAAGCTCACAAAACGCTGTGATCGGACACATTGTGAGCTTATAAATCATCTATTTGCTTTTTACATGTTTAACAATTATTTGTATGTATAAAATAAGGCTTAAAGCTGCACCATGATTGAACGTGGTTTCCTGCACAAGTGCTGCTGACTTTTTACCATTGCATGATTGCCCAGATACATTTAAGCTTGACCATCAATTCAAAATTCATGTCAAATCCTGTGTCTAGAAGAGACAGTCGTGCGAGCCAGATTGTGGACTAAGTAACACCGTTTTGAAATGCTTCCGTCATACAGTGGAGCACGGAAGCTCTAAAAACGATTAAGTGATAAAGCGAATGTGAAGCCTATAAAAATCATCGAAGCATATAAAGCTCAGTTGCTTAGCAGAAAAAGGAAATTAAAATATTACTCAAATGATAAACCGATGACGGCTTCGTGCCTTGGATTGTGGGAGGTGTAGTTTCAGATTGTATATAGCCAGCGGGGATTGTGGGACAGTTGTCTGGCTACGCGAGACTCGGTGAGACATGACCTTTGACTTGATCTAAAGAGGGAGACAAAGTTCCAACTACCCCAAATGTATACATTTGTTACAGTATATTGCATTAACATACTCTACCATACAGATTGGACAAAGTTACATAGATGTTTTACGTAGTGCTGTTTTAAGTGAATAAATCCTTAAAATCACAACACTTATGCCATCTGGTCTCATAACACAATATCTTGTATTGATATATTATTGCCCATCCCTAATTCCACCTGAATCCTTTACCTCGCATTCCTTTATTTGACTGATAACCCATTCTTTATTCATGTCAGGATATCACAGAGCTGAATTTGACTGATAACCCAGAGTGGGATGGAGAGAGAAGGAACGCCAAGGGAGACCACTATGAGGACGTGCACAGTGCCATGTACATCTGTCCTGTCGTAGGCCTGGAGATGAACGGCAAACACAGGTAACAAGGTTGAAGAGCTGATTAGTTTATAGTAGCTCATAGTTTTCAAAAAGCTGTTTCCGAACTGAAAATGTGCATCGTTCGTAATTATACGGAGACATTTCTTTTAGGGATGCTACACATTAGTTATGCTATCTATTCATTTCATGGCGTTTAGCGATGCAAGTAGGTTAACGCTTATTACTTAAACCCTGTATACTTCATTGCCCCGTGTCCTCCAGGGATTTGTACGTGGCCCACTCCTTTCCCTCTACTCAAAATAGCTTCGCTGAAAATAACCGATTTACAAGCTCAGACCACATGACGTGTTGTGAGCGTGACATGTAGATGTGCTATTTTCACAGAATGTTTGCCTATTATGACATGGGATGACTTTAAAATAATTCAAACGGTGGACTTTGAACATTCTTTATGTTGTAATGTGTAATATGGACTGATTCTATTTAGTTAATTCCGGAAAGTTGTTTTCAAATACTTTCACAGGATTTTGTTGTTTAAATGTGCTATTTATTTATTTTATTTTTAGGTTCTGTTATTTGCAGACCTGTGGCTGTGTCTTCTCTGAACGGGCTCTCAAAGAGGTCAAGACAGAGATCTGTCACAAGGTAAGGAACATAACAATAATCAGCCTGGGACTCTCAACCCACCTTCTTCCATAGTTCCATTTTACCTTTCCTGAAGCACAAATAGTTTTGGCTTAACTCTCAACAGGGTAAAGACGGGCAAGAAACAGAATAACGGATCAATACAAGCAAACATAACATAACTTCATAGCAAAATATGACGGAAAACTAAGAAATACAAATTTAGAAGGAGCTTAAAGCTTCACTTGGACAGGTGAACATTTCTGTGCCCGTTAATGCAGCCAAGGGTAAATAATAAATAACGCACCATAACTTGCCGGTTGAGTGAATATGAATCCCCCCCCTTTCCCTAATAGATTCTTAACCTTTGGATCAGGCTGTCCACTGCCTCTAGCCCTTAGAGTTCGATCAGGCTGTCCACTGCCTCCAGCCCTTAGAGTTCGATCAGGCTGTCCACTGCCTCTAGCCCTTAGAGTTCGATCAGGCTGTCCACTGCCTCTAGCCCTTAGAGTTTGGCACAGAGGAGCTGATTACTCGTATTGTTCTCAGTTCCTTTGACTGCAATCTGTGTGGATGTTTGTTCGCAGTGGTGAATGATTACATAGTGAAGTATGTTGTTGCCCCATGGACTGGTTTGGTTTCCACTAACCAGTGACCTGTTCACACACACTCTTTTAACTCATTTAGACGTGATGACGATTCTACAAAGGCCTTCTAAATCCTGACAGTTTTCTGAAAAACCCCATGTTTCTATGTCAGTGGTTCTCAGACATTTTCATGTCAAGGACCCCCAGAAATATATTTAATTGGCCGCCGACCCCCATGCCGACCCCCATCTGAACATATAGGGCCAGAAGCAAAGATTTTAGTTAAAAACGTTCCCCCTGAAAGAATATATATTCAAAGATTTGCGACACATTTTCACAATCTTTAAAAAATAGCAGAACTACAAGCTCGTACCGCGGCACTCTGTGCCGTGCTATGAGCTTGTAGATCTGCTATTTTTCAACAGCTAAAGTACAACATAATGCTTTAAAACACCAAAAGGGGAATTTTGCAAAGAAAATAAAAAACGTTACGTGGCCCTGTGCATGCTTGCACTACCTTGTTGCTGCTGAATGTTTTTCGCTTCACCTGTGGGGTGAGGTTTGCTGCCGTTTCGGCACCTCCTCCTGCTACTTCAACAACCCCAGGGCAGGACACTATTTTGGCGGTGTTGCTGGACTGCTTCCTTGTTGGTCCACTGAAAGGCTTTCTTGGGTTTCACAAGGGATAACAAACAAGACAAGTCCGATTATTGTGGTGTTTTTGTATAACAGGTACAGGCTTCAAGGTTTAGTTTTCATCATGACATGTACATTCCCTGAGATATATTTGCCAACAACGAGCGTTATTACAGTATATGCAGCAGGCTTGTTTACTGTGGGAAACCAGTGGTAGCAAATTAACTCCCCTTTGGTTTGTAGTGTTTTGATAAAGACCGTAAGTTGTCTTCATTGTCTTGGGAATTGCATCGCCTGTTCCCTATTGAGTGAGTTTAGAGTCTTCATGTGGTTTGTTTTCATCCTAACTTTGGCTGCTGGCTGTGGATTTATTTTATTTTACCATACTTTTCCCAGTCTATTTTAGGAATAGACCATGTCTGACTGAGCCGCTGTACCACGGTCGGGAATGTCCTTTTTTTTTTTCTCCTTTTTTAACCCATTCTGACCTGAGATCAGATTCTAAAAATGTCTATTACATCCTGACAGTTTCATTATTAACCCATTCTGACCTGAGATCAGATTCTAAAAGTGTCTTTGATTTTTCAAAAATAGCAGACCTACAAGCTCGTATCGCGCCACTCGGTGGCGCGATATGAGCTTGTAGATCTGCTATTTTTCAATAGCTAAAGCATAACATGATGCCGACACCAAAATGGGTGCCCGGCCAGAATGGGTAAAACATACAACGTTTGTGAAATATCTAAAGATTGTCATATTGTCCTTACTGTAACGGTAGTTTTAACTCAAAATAAGTATTTATTTTTGCAACTAGGTCCCCAAAATGTGCTCATTAAAACCATGTCATTGTTTTTCTGCTCCTGTCCTGGGGTCCCAGTGCTAGTTCTCATTAACACACGCATCCGTCTAGACCTTAATTCATACCCGGGCCATTAATGCAATTAACATGTTAGAATAGAAGAGTGAAGCACCAGTGGCCCTTAACCATCGATTAAGATGACTTGAGAGTTTAGATAGCAGTCAGCTGATGAGAAACAGTCATTGTTGCTTTTTCTGTGGCACTGGCAGCAGTTCAGCACAGGTCAATTCTTTGACTCTGCTAGAAATAGGACCTAAAATAATAAGCAGAGCTATTGTGCTGCTAGCTAGTTGGGCACTCGTGGGAACCCAACTCTCTCAAAAGAGATTGTACTCGAGATGGACTTATTTGGTAACACACTGTTGCCAGTAGAGCCACAGAGATTGTAGCTCTTTGATCTCACCATTAGTTTATTCAGTACTTGCTCTGCGTATACAGTAGTTAACCCGATTTAGTTAACTCATGAGAATGCACATAAGTATAGGGGTGCAACCAATATGATATTATATCGGCCCCTGATACGGCTTAATTCACGTATCGGAGATAGGCTATCACGTCACCGGTCCACGTTCCGATACAGAAGGGATGTTTACTACAGTCCATCCTGCAAAGTGCAATCACATGCAGTGAGCCAACCCAACGGAACTACAGTATGGGCAGAGTAGAGACTACAAACATGACTACAGAAAGCCCAGAACTGTTAGATGAACTATAGACCGATTCCGTAGCGGGTCTCATGGTCGCAGCCTACGTATTTCCTGTTGGCGGGACTCGACGTAGCTGCAGGGTTTAAACCCTCACCAGGCGCACCTCTTCCACTACAGTGAACGGCAGAGTGACTGATGTTAGTTTGCCTCAAACTTTACTCCTTTTTTACTAACACTAACATTACAAAGATGCCCAGAACATCGAGATGAACCTGTGTAGTTTATGGCTGCTCCAACAGTAGTGGCAACATATAAATAAATAAAAAACGTAATGTCTAATATCCACCGCGGTGGCGGAGACCAGAGCCATTGAGTAATGGTTGAGACGAAGCAGTGAAAGATACATAACGCCAGTCTTACCCAATACCAAATATTTCTGTTTTATTAACACAAGGCTGCTGTACTTTATACCTCATACTTTAAATGCTTAGTATGAGGTATAAAATACAGCAGCCTTGTGTTCATAAAACAGAAAGATTGGGTATTGGGTAAGACTGAAATTATGTATCTTTCAGGACCTTTCACTGCTTTGTCTCAACCATTACTCAATGGCTCTGGTCTCAGCCACCACGGTGGATATTTTGACATTCCGTATTTATTTATTTTTTATGTTGCCACTACTGTTGGAGCAGCCATAAACTACACAGGTTCATCTCGATGTTCTGGGCATCTTTGTAATGTTAGTGTTAGTAAAAAAGCAGGTAAAAGAGTAAAGTTTGAGGCAAACTAACATCAGTCACTCTGCCGTTCACTATAGTAGAAGAGGTGCGCCTGGTGAGGGTTTAAACCCTGCAGCTACGTCGAGTCCGCCTACAGGAAATACGTAGGCTGCGACCATGAAACCGCTACGGAATCGGTCTATAGATAGATAGGCTATATGGTGAATACACAGTAAAAAAATATTTTTGGTTATGCTAGTAGCTCACTGCTACTGAATCAACCCTACAATCTCTGGTTCAATTCCGGCTGAAGACGTGTAATACTGTCCACCGTTTCCTGTCTGTCTTCATTGCCTGTCTAAAATCAAAAAGCAAAGCATGGGTTGTCTTTAAGTGAATTTTGCCAGTCCCCATCAGCCTTCCGGGAGTGTGTGGCTTTTCAAGATCACTGGCTCCACCATTGTATTATCCACTATCTTTTGTTTCGGCAAATAACAGTCAAGAATTGACCCGAATAATGAAGAAAATGAACTGATCGGATTCTGATCAGAGTAATTTATTTATTTTAAAACGTTATTCCAAGTTACATTTTGCAGCAGAGTGCAGAAGTAATGGGACGGAGGTGCAGTAGGCCTGTCACAATTATTTAATCGTCTAATTGCAATTATTTGAGATAATCACAATTGTTTTGTCATAATCCTACTATAAGTGTGTGTGTGTGTGTGTGTGCGCGCGGTTGTAATGCACATAATTCGAGAACCGTTTGCCCCACCGACTTCTAATTCGACACACGTGTTCCACACCCCCGCAGGGAGTGCAGTGCCCGGTATCGAGTCGGTCGGACCCACGGTTCTCCAGAACCACCACAAAAGGCTTTGCTCAGGCTCTGCCAGTGGGACTAATCAGCCTAAATCCCCTCACCTGTGCAATTTCCAGCCTCTGCCTCAGCCAATTGATTGCCATGGCAACCCCACACCTGACAATTCATTACTTAACCAGTCCACTTTTCACAGTCAGTCAGTTTGCCCTCTTCAGACACAGGCAGACAGGGAGATACAACAGAGATCTCCAAGTGGGACACAGACAGACGGTTAAAACGGGTGCTTGAAAGGCATAGCCTCAAATAAGTTGTACATTTAATCAAATAACTCAGCACAAACAAACAATTCACACAATGGCATAATTTACCCATAAATAGAATGATCCATTAAATCTACCTCTATTTAATGAAATAATAAATAAACTTTTGTGGATCCATAGTATGCACACAAATTACTGTTTTAAGCCATGCAGATTCTTTCCCTTGCTAACAGCACACAATAATGTTAAACCGTTTGTGTTGTATCACATTCACATTAAGCTCAACATTGACATCCATGGGAATTTCTTTTTAGATCAGTGTTCTATGACAAAACCTGAGAATTAGGGGGAAGGAAATACATGGCACAGGCTAAATGTGGTAAAATCCTGCTGCAATTTGTGGCTTCTATTTGACTTATTGAGGAGAGGTAGGAGAAACGGACTAGCTTACTCATTAAAAAATGTTAAGCCCAAACTGCACCTATGATTCGCCACGCAACTCCTTGCAACAGGAAACTACTTGCAACTACTTCCACAATGGCAGTTGGAGTCTGTAATGCATACTTCTGTTTAGTACTCTGTTTTTATCACTTCTTCAGTTACTGCTTCATGTCGTCTGCTAGTTTTGTTCACAGTCGTGTACTATAATGTATTAATTTATGTCCCAAATTAAATTAAAACTCTCTCTCTCTCATATATAATGTATCTTGAAATTACATTTGCCCTGTCTTGCACTCTTCTTCATCAGCAGACTTCCTCTGCTCCGGTCATTTAGCTAATTATCATTATTAGTAATAACCTAAGGTCCCTGGGCTATTGCGTTTCATGCAATTTTGACCCTTGAGAAACTGGACAGTGAAGTTGTCTGCGTCAGGATTTATGCATGTTTGGGTACTGTATTTCCCTGCGTGTGTATATGTGTGGCAGTGTTGTTTTTGGCAGCAAATTTTGATTTCAGTTTTAGTCAGTCTCTTGAATAGTTTTTAATTTAGTTTTAGTCACATTTTAGTCACCTGGAATGTTTTAGTGTTAGTCTAGTTTTAATCGACTAAATCTACAGTTGATTTAGTCGAACAAAATGTATTTTGGCGGGCCTTGATGCCGTCTCTAATGACAGTTTTTTCACTTGCTCACAACGCAGCGCGACGCGTTGTGAGCTTGTAGATCGTCTACTTTCAGCATGCAACTAATTGTAAAATGACTAACCTATGTCATAGACTAACCCATTTTAGTCTAGTTTTTATTTGTTGACGAAATTGTCAGTATATTTAGTCCATCATAGCTTAGTTCTCATTTAGTGTCCATTTAGTTTTCGTCAGTGGAAAAAGGTAGTCGACGAACATTTTTCGTCTTGGTTTTAGTCGACAAAATCAACACTGGTGCTGCGTCTGCCCACATTCTATTGTATTCTTTGTGTTCTTGTGTTATTATGGTGTCATCACCCCTGCCTCTGTGCTCACAGTGCCTGCCTATTTATGCCACAGAGTATTTCAGGCCAAACTGAACCTGTCAGTGACAACTCTCGCTCACTTGATCATCGGCGCACTTAGTTTTCCCTGGAATGTAAATGTTAAGATTGCCGTTCCCTTCTTCAGTGGCACCACGTGCCTTTTTCTATTCCTGTTAACATTTTGTAAATATGGTTGTGATTGGTATTCTTATTATTCAGCTGAATTCTGTATGCTTTTGTTTTTTCCATTTTGCTGTTCCATGAATCATGGTTTTAAACTTCCATCCCAATTCTGGAGTTTCTTTCTCCCGGATGTTTGTAGCCCTAAGTATTCTAGTACAGTCTTAAATCAGGCCTTGAATCAACATTGTGACTCATTTAGCCTGGCCATTTTCATTCATTTACACAAATAGGATTGATCACAAAGCAGCATTTCACATTCTTGTCTTGTGGCTCTCCCAACAAATTGTGGACATTACCGTAACCGCCAACAAATACATACTGAATAGGCATGTAACGATACACTCGACTCACGATATGTATCACGATATGAGGTTCATGATACGATATTTAACAACATTATTTTCCATGATTTGTTTATGATTTAACTTCCCTTGCAAAAGTAGAATTACTTTTCATGTAAAATTACTTAATTTCTGTGCTACAACTGTAAACATGCTCTATTTGACAGTGCAGAAACATAATTTCCTTCCTTAATGTAAGCCTATTAATTCACCTGGGCACAGTCACAGACACGCACAGCTCCCCTCTGCATGCTTCTACTACTGAAAGTGTCTCATTTCTCTCCAAAAGCAATTGGAATATGATTAAAGCTCACATTTCCTATCAAGCACACCATAATTTAACTAGCCCCCCTAAAAATAAAGAATAAAAATAAAGAAATTGTCTGGATTAATATCTATCGTTACATGCCTAATACTGAATATACTAGACTCTAGACCAGAAGCTTTGAAAAAAGACAAATTGGACTAATGCAGCCTGAAAAGCTCAAAGATGCCCAATTGCCCGTAGAGCCTTGACCTAAACCGTTATCAAGTCTTGAAGAAATTATTCCAGGAAACCCTCCATCGCTCATCAAGTTGATGAATACAGGAGGTCCTGTGCTATAGTACAGAACATACACTACACTACACAATACTTCACATTATCCTCAATGTGATCAGCTGTCAGAGAAGGTGCAACTCAATGGAACCTGTATGTGGTAATAGTCATCGTCACATACATATACACTACAGTGTAGTCTATATTTCATTCAGGAAAACGGGCATCTACTTCATGGTCCTCCAGCACTGCTGTTGTGGTAGCTGCTGCTGCTCCTGTTTGAATGGACCTGTATGGCCAGCAGCCATGATGGCTCTATGGGCACCGTGGCCTGCCTTAGCTGCTTGTCTCTGTGCCATTGCTCCAGGCAGTCCAGTGCCTCGGGGAAGCTACCGCTCTCGAACTTGTTGGCAAACATGCTGTTTCTGTCGATGATCCATGGAAGGTCTTCCAGACCGTAGATGCAGATGTCTCTTACATAACGGCCTGGGGAATTGACGAGACACACAGTTTTGACCAGATTAGAATACGACAAAACATTATTGTTTTCCATCTCCCTCTGAATTTAGAAGTTTCATTGTTATTTATATTTAAATTGTTATTTCATCTTATTTCTTAAGCTTTGGCAGTCAGGTTTGGCAGTCAGGTAATCGAACACAGAATTTCATTGTAAAATAATTTCTTGTAAAGGTACATTATCTACATATGCAATCTTATTTTCACCACAGGTGGATGATTTGCATACCGTGCCGTTACACTTTAACTTCTACACTGTTGCACTCTGCATTCAAGCATCTTTAAATAAATAAAAAAGTATCCAGTTTGATTACGGCCGACTGTACCTTTGCAGCCTTTGTGTGCCGTTCCCTCCTGATCCCTCCATTTGATTGACCGGATGTCTCCATTCCAGCCTCCGTCTACGTGGCTTCCTGGAGCTTCTATAGAAATGTAACCAAACCAATTCAATTCTCAGTTCACTTAAAAAATGCATGAATAGTAGACATTTGATTATCATTATTAATAGCACAAACCCCAACTACAAGTCTAAACCAGAGAAAATAGTTCCTGGAATATCAGGTTTACTGTATTTTTCAGGGCTAAGTGATGCCTAATGTATGCTTCATTCAACAACTGTCGTACACTAAAGGCTCATTCATAGTCTGGGTTTTCGGTGGTGAGGTGACCACCTCTCCGGTGGTGAGGTGACCACCAGAGCTGAAATAACGAGAGTAGGGCTGGAGCGGTGGTTTGCACTTCACCGCGGCTCGTGACATCATGTTGTAGTTCGGTGGTCAGACTATGAATGAGCCTCGAGTATAGCAGATCTGGAGACCTTGTTGATCTATTTTCAGCACAAGACACCTGACGTATAAATCAGACGAGGGAAGTGAATAGTGGTCAAGTAATGATCTTTTCGGGGTGTACCTTTGATGTGGTTGAGTGTTACCCAGTAGTAAAGATCTTTTTGGGGTGTACCTTTGATGTGGTTAAGTGTTACCCAGTAGTAAAGATCTTTTCGGGGTGTACCTTTGATGTGGTTGAGTGTTACCCAGTAGTAAAGATCTTTTTGGGGTGTACCTTTGATGTGGTTGAGTGTTACCCAGTAGTAATGATCTTGTCGGGGTGTACCTTTGATGTGGTTGAGTGTTACCCAGCAGTAAAGATCTTTTCGGGGTGTACCTTTGATGTGGTTGAGTGTTACCCAGTAGTAATGATGTTTTTGGGGTGTACCTTTGATGTGGTTGAGTGTTACCCAGTAGTAAAGATCTTTTCGGGGTGTACCTTTGATGTGGTTGAGTGTTACCCAGTAGTAATGATGTTTTTGGGGTGTACCTTTGATGTGGTTGAGTGTTACCCAGCAGTAAAGATCTTTTCGGGGTGTACCTTTGATGTGGTTGAGTGTTACCCAGTAGTAATGATCTTTTTGGGGTGTACCTTTGATGTGGTTGAGTGTTACCCAGCAGTAAAGATCTTTTTGGGGTGTACCTTTGATGTGGTTGAGTGTTACCCAGTAGTAATGATGTTTTTGGGGTGTACCTTTGATGTGGTTGAGTGTTACCCAGTAGTAAAGATCTTTTCGGGGTGTACCTTTGATGTGGTTGAGTGTTACCCAGTAGTAATGATCTTTTTGGGGTGTACCTTTGATGTGGTTGAGTGTTACCCAGTAGTGTTCGTCTGGACTGTAGGTGTCTCTGGACCACTCCAACAGGTCCTGGGCCACGGGGCTTGTCAGGACAAAGTCTACAAAGTCTCTGGTGAGGGCGTAGTACGCCGTGCCGAAATACACTTTGAGGCCGTGAGGAGCGGGCTCCTTCGTCCACGCCTGCCCTCTCGGCGCCACGTACGACCCTACGATCTCCCTGTGCTGGAGCTCTGTCCTGTATCCCATGGCCATCGGCTGCCTGACGCCCGGGGTCATGTTCCTGTCCCTCCATTCCTTGCTCCGCATGTAACGCACCAGCTCCAGGTTGCTCTTGACCGGGAAGTCCTGCCCGCACGTGTTCACCACTTTCCTCCACGCCACCTTGGACCTCGCCAGGTCCCTCATGCAGTCCACGTCCGCCTGGAGGCGGGAGAAGCCGGCGTACGTGACGGTCTCGCTGCGGCTGGAGAGGAAGACGTTGTTTGGGAGGCAGCCGACCAGTCTTCGTATGGCCGTCCGGTACCGCCAGGGAGCCTTGGCGTCCATGTGTACGCAGTAGACGTTCTGTGGGGCGTAGACGGCCCGCAGCAGACGCACAAAAAGCTCCAACTCTTTGTGGACTGTCAAGATGAAGGCTAACGGGTAGCTCTCCTCCTCGTCACTCAGAGGTCTCGTGATGAAGTGGAGATCTTTGGTCAAATGTGAGCAGTTCAGATGAGAGTTGAAGATATAGCTTTCTACCTGATGGAGAGGAAAAAACAATTTATTGTTACAGTTGTCATAACTTTAGTTGCTCTCTCATTTAGTTTTTCTCCTATCTAACCCAGTACACTAGAATATTTTAGCTGGGACCTGGCTGCTAATATAATCACCTCTTGTTGGTCGGTAGGTTGGCTTCTTGGAAGCCTCCAATAAGTGAGTGGCTCCACCATCAAACATAATGCCATAGGTGTCTGTCGGTGTATGTTCACAGAGGGATAATCTCTCATTAGGGCTGTCACCATTACACATTTAAGCCATGATTCGTGAAAATGCGGCACAAATCTTTGAATATATAAATTATTTTAGAGCGAACGTTTTTAACTCAAATCTTTGCTTCCGGGGGGTCCCTGGAACAACATATTTTCAAATGGAGGTCGGCGGCCTATTACATATATTTGTGGGGGTCCTTGACATGAAATAATTAACACCAATGAACATTTTTCAGAAAATTGTCATCATTTAGAAGAGATTTTTCGTCCTCAGGTCTTAATGGGTTAATGTCACACAAATAATTGCAATTAGAGAAATGAGAGTTACCATGTGGGGGTCTCTGGGGGTCCCCGGAACATCCAGACCCCCAGGAACACGCCCAGGGGGCCGGGCCGATTCCGGCGAGCCACCCCACGTCCGAAATGGTTGAGAAATGACAGAGTTACTGTGTGGGGGTGCCTCTACTGTACTGTACTGTACTGGCACACCCAAAATCATCATATACTGTATAGGTTGCTCACAGGTGGTGGAAAAACAACCATGCTGTTTTCGTGCTCAGACCCAGCCAGCCAGCCAGCCACACACAGCTCCGTAAGGGAGTGGTTGCACCACTCAAAAATAGAGGAAATAGCTGATCTCCACGCTTGTGATGCGTTGCTTTTTTATGTATGAAGTTATGAACAGTTTTCAACATGGTCACAATTATATTACAAAATAATTCCGATTATCTTCTCAATTGCGATTATGTGATAATTGTGACAACCCTATTTCTCAGAGGGAGCAAAGGGAGTGGACTTGAGAGACGAATGAGCGTTATGAGTGATTTGTCAAACCTATTCACACCAGAGCAATTCAAGTACAGCAAGTCATTTACAAATAATTAAAAAGGGTATCTTTTGAAAAACAAAGAAACGTTTCAGTCACTTAGACCTTAATAGGCAATAGTAATTGCCTTTATGTGGCCTCCCTACCTGGCAATCACGCCGGTGCCATTCTAGTCCCTCCTCGGGGCTGGACAGAAAGGTAGTGCATTTAGCGTCAAAGGGCCTGCATCCACCGGACACTATCAGGGGCTGGGGCTTCATCTGCACCTTGGCCCTCAGGTAGATGGCCGAGCAGATCACCATGCTTATCCCAAGGCACAACAAGAAGCTGCACTTGGCCCCTTCAAGTTGGAGCATAATAATCCAGCGCAGCGCAGCCCCAGATTCCTACCTCCTGCAACAAAGACAAAAGTTAGCCAGCCCTCCTGGAACGTTCAGGAATACCAAATAAGGTTAGATAATATGTGTGTTATTCTTTGAGACCTGCCTTTAATCCATTTTCAAGCTATAGAGCTCAATGGGTGAAATACAGAGGTCAGAGGATAAGAATCTGTCTGTGCAAATGATAGTCCACCCGGAGAACAATCAGTGAAATGTCCAACTTGCATGGCGTAATGATTTACCCATATTTGATCACCCAGTACAATAAATGTTAATTCTAGGCAGTTCTTTTGCATGTTTTTGAGTGAATAAGTACCAGCAAGGTACAACATGCTTCTCGACAATTGAAAACCCATATACATACAAACATCTAAGAGGAACACATTACGCTTTTAGGTTTTTTTGGGGGTGACATTGTAACTCCACCTACCCAAAGTTTTATCTTTTTTTGAGTGGTGCAACCACTCCTACATCCAGCAACGTCCGTGTACCTAGGTAGGTAGGTAGGTACCTGTATGTTTGTATAAGTGAGCACGGGTATGTTACTTATTTATACCAGTAGGGGGCACCAGAGAAGAAATTGGAACGATACAGAGAAGAAATTGGAACGATACAGAGAAGAAATTGGAACGATACAGAGAAGAAATTGGACGATACAAATTGGAACGATACAGAGAAGAAATTGGACGATACAAATTGGAATGATACAGAGAACCAATAGACGGGAGTTGCACCACTCGGTTCACACTGGTGTGATTTCTTTTCTTTCACGCTATCCGTGCTCAGACTCTCCCTCACTCCTACACATACAAACGCACAGACACAGGTTACCTATACCACAAACGTATAACACAAGGCCCTTCTACACTCGTGTGTCAACTCCTTGCAACTGCCATTGGAGATACTGGATGCAAGTAGTTGCATGTTGCAAGGAGTTGCATGGCCAATCATTGGTTTGGCCTTTTAAGGTTTCCAGTGCTGGCGGACTATCTTGTAGATCAATGTCGTACTACGGAATCGTCATGGAGATTATAGGCTGCAACTGTGCAGTCCACATGCACTCTCATGATGTACATAGCCTACTACGTTACAACCATGTGGTCAGGTTGTTCTCAGGATTTCAATCATATGGTAATCATCAGTGTTGTTTTTGGCAGCAAATTTTGATTTTAGTTTTAGTCATAGTCTCTTGAATAGTTTTGATTTTAGTTTTAGTCACATTTTAGTCACCTGGAATGTTTTAGTGTTGGTATAGTTTTAGTCGACTAAATCTACAGTTGATTTAGTCGAACAAAATCTATTTTGGCGGGCCTTGATGCCGTCGTAATGACTGAATGCTGAAAATAGCTGATCTACAAGCCCACAACGCGTCGCAGGCTCTTAGCGCGACGCATTGTGAGCTTGTAGATCGGCTATTTTCAGCATGCAACTAATTGTAAAATGACTTATAATTATACTGGATCTTTTCTTGTCCACAAAATTGTATATTTAGTCTTAGTTTTAGTCGTCATAGCTTAGTTTTCATTTCGTTTCCATTTAGTTTTCGTCAGTGGAAAAACGTAGTCTACAAACATTTTTCGTCTTAGTTTTAGTCAACGGAATCAACACTGGTAATCATTAGTATGGTTTTGAATATACAGTGTAACTGTGGCGCCATCAGTGCATGGTACAAAACGCTATCCATGCATGTTATCCAGCATTTTCATATTCGGGGTGATCACCTGACAGTGTTAATTGTACTGTTATATTGACTAGCCCTTACTGCGGTACAGGTACTGCGCCCTGGGTGCGTTTATAATTTTTTTATTCACTAATAAATTAATTATTAATTTATAATTTGTTAAATTGGAAAAAGGGCTTCTTTAAGACCTCCATATTATTATGGTCAATGCCTGTGTGAAAAGTGGGAGCGATTGGTGCGGGCAGTGAGGAGCTACGGAAGTGTTTCTGACAGACAGACAGATCGACAGACACACATTCAGACAGACATTGTCAGAATTATAGTATGATTTGCTACTATTCTGTCATTAGATGATGACTGCTTTACTCTGATACACATTTGACAGGGTAGATAATCAGAGGTTTGATTTTGTAACTTGTTACCTTTTCAGTTCTCATGAGTTTGCAGGTCTGCCTTCAGTCCACTGAAAATGTATCATATTGAAAATTACTATTATATACTAATATTAACACACAGCAATATACTATTAGCTCAGCCAGTTCATACACAGAGTAGACCAGTTTGTCCCACATACATGTCTCTCTCTTTTCTCTCCGCTATGAGCAATATTATATCTCGTCCAGGCGATTTGATTGAAGGCTACCTAGGGTATTGATTACGTTATGACAAAGGAGACAATTAGATTGTACAAAGTAATGTCAATCAAATTATGTGGTTACATAATGCTAATTGAGGGAATGGCGTACTGTAGGTGGGTTATATAACGTGTGTTGCTGTCTCTGAGGATAATTCTTAATAAGTCATCAGAGAAAGCTCTGCTTCTATGGTCCTTTTTCTCGGTTGAGTGTTGCAGTGCTAACTAGAAAAATCACACCTGTGTGAAGTGAGTGGTGAAACTCTGTGTGGGGGTCCCGGAAGTTCCAGACCCACAGGACCACAGCCAGGGTGCCTCCCCGGTTCCGGCGAGCCGCCCCACATCCAAAACGGTAGATAAATGAGAGAGTTACCATGTGGGGGTCTCTGGGGGTCCCCGGGGAGTCCCCGGGGGGGTCCCCGGAACAATCCAGACCCCCAGCGCGCAAGGGGCTGGGGGGCCGATTCCGGCGAGCCGCCCCATGTCCGAAACGGTTGAGAAATGACAGTTACTGTGTGGGGGTCCCTCTACTTTACTGTCACTGTACTGGCACACCCGAAATTATCATATATACAGTTAATAGCACATTTACTTAAGTACTGTAATTAAGTACAATTTTGAGGTATTTGCACCTGCTTTACTGGAGTATTTCCAATTTCCAATACTTTTGCTTCTATGTACCTTTTTACTCCACTACATTTATTTGAAAACTGTAGTTACTTTGATTATTATTACAAAACAACATACATGATTAACCACTTCAGCCCTATATGCCTACATCTAGTGAGTGCTTACATTTTTGGTACTTTGTATGTTTATGCCAATACTTTCACTCAAGTACATTTTTAATTCCAAACTAAGTAGTTAGTAATTGCAGTATTGATACTTTTACTTACGTATTAGAACAATTGAGTACTTGAGTAAAAATGTGCTCCTTGGAGCAGAAGTCAATCCCAGCCAATCGGGTTGGGATTTGAAAAATGGGACAGAACTGTCTTGAACACATATAAATGGTGCATTTATATAGCGCCTTCATCCAAGGTGCTTTACATAGACAGGCATTACATTCACCCATTCACACACACATTCATACACCGATGGTGGAGGAAACCATGCAAGGGACCAACCTGCACATCAGGAGCAATTAGGGATTCAGCGTCTCTGACCCTTGACGACTATCTCTGTTTGTGTAACGTGTACCAATTTAAGATTTGCGTGAAGTTTTGACAAAACCTGTAGGAGTAATTGGTTTTTGCAAAAAACCCGACTGCAAGGGAAAGGCTCGCTCGACTCAAGTTGACAGTCTGTGCGGTTAACTTCAGCCGTATGCTGGAT
The DNA here is from genome assembly GCF_964188405.1 of Protomyctophum parallelum. Taxonomy (NCBI): domain Eukaryota; kingdom Metazoa; phylum Chordata; class Actinopteri; order Myctophiformes; family Myctophidae; genus Protomyctophum; species Protomyctophum parallelum. Next base: position 16,705,227 of record NC_139703.1, on the reverse strand, counting down.
TCAGGGAATACGCAGAGAAGGCCTGCGTGTTTCGGCGCAGGCCTTCATCAGGCCTGTGTGCCAAAACGCGTCTGTTTGGTTTGACTGCTGCTGATCGTACAACATTATTAATGGCTTTTCTGGTGGCCCTACAACAGGCCCGATGTGAACAATTTAAGGCAGATGTTCTGTTCTGGCCTCCAGGGAGTCGATTGGTCCAACAGCGCCGAAGATTAGCTGTCCACAGACAGACGGTAGAACATACGGACAGATGGATGGACGGACAGACAAGAGGGCAAAATAAATCATAGTCGGCCACGCCTTTGGCCTGGCAGAGACGATAAACATATAAATCCAGCTGCCTGGCAATGATGTCGATTTCTGATAAAATGTCACACGAAGCGCAAACACCGGGCGTCGTGACACAGGTTTACCAAGGGTTACCTAGGGTACGGTTGCACCGTGTGTGTGTGGGCTGGTGTGTCTACAATGCCTTGTGTTCTTTCCTGACCATGTTAGGCTATCATTGCTATCCTTGAAGATAAGGGTAGAATGGCATTGTGGTCGCAGCCACAGTCATTCTCGTCTTATCTTGACTGGAGGACAGTAGGAGGAAAGACAGCCTTTTAATTGCTAGAAATCATTGAGCTGCTTGCTATTGATTCCAGATGTGTGGTTAATGATAAATGTATCTGTCAAGAAAGGGACATTTGTTACAAATGGACAATCACGATTTATTGTTTTATAACCATAGTATAACCATTTCTAGATTTGCCTAGACCTGATGTAAAATCTCTTTATGTACCTACTACTCAAGTCTATGAAATGTATGAACCATGCATGCACAAACAGACACACACATACAGTCACACGCACACACAAATAGTCGCACGCACGCACGCACGCACAGATTGCTAATGCCAACGGAGGCACAGTTAGTTAGTCAGTTACCTTGATTTTAGTTGACCCCGTAGTCCTTAGAAGACGTTAAACATTAGCCCCATGCCCTCATGGCGGAAATAAGAACATTAATCCAAACGAGTCTTAACAAGACTCCATCTGGCATTGGAGACAAAGAACAGGAGTCACGTCCGTGTGAGGCATCTTGTTCACTGTAATCAGCAACGGCAGCTGCAGTGGCAGCATTGATAAAAAAGACATGCGCCTTGTGTAGATCAGAGTATCCAGGGTTGTTTTGCTGCTGCTGTCGCCTCAGGCAACGAGTGGCCCAAGGGTCTGTATTCCTCAAAGCCTGAGCCTGTGACGGAGGAAGAGTGTGTGGGCGCTCTTGTTATATTGCCGAACGAGTCTCTCCTCCATCCCCTTGAGACGGGGGCTTTGCCTGGTTACCGGCAGGTCCACAGAGACACACAGACTCACCGCTTCTCTCTCGAGTCGTTCTTTCCTGTCTCCTCCCCTTTGCTTTTCTGTCACTTAGTGTATTACTTTTTTTTTCTTCTTGCTTTCACTTTTCACTCTTTCCCTCCATTTTGCAGATGTTTTAGAAGTCCGTTAGTGGAACGTAGTTTAGAAGTATCCACACTTTGTATGTCCCCATCCATGTCTCTCTCTCTTGTCGCCTCTCAGATGGCTGGCTCAGTGCCGCATCAAAACTGCTGGTTGAATGGTTTTCTGGCTTGTTGCACAGCTGTTGAGTGAAATAAATGCTTAGCTGCCCGAACCAGTTTTTTGTCAGTGTGGCTGGGAGCAGCAACAACCGTGTGACTGACTTTGGAGCAGCGCAGAGAGTTTGTTTGCTGCCTGGTCAGCTACTGAGATTAGCTCTCTTGTGTTAACAGAGCACATGGCCATGGACCGGGCCACCCCCACTGAGCCTGCACTATACACACATGCACAAATTCCCCTGCTGGTCACTGAGGGCTTTTGAGTTTTGCATGCGTGCAACATGGGGTGTTTTCTCAGTTTCTTTTCTTTTGCTTGCTTGCCATATAGAATGCAAATGTGTATGTGGATAAATGTCTGTCAAAGGCCAGACATTATGTTTTCGCCCCTTTGTTTGTTTGTCAGTGCACTTTGCTCTTTGCACGAACCTCTGCCCCAAATGTGTAACGGGCCAATTCACACTTTGGCCTATAATTCTTGAACCATTAGGTCGTACAGGAAAAACAAAAATGCCCTTACAAAATTGTAGACTCACTTGCGAATATAGCAGATCTGCAAGCTCAGTGTTGTGTGCTTTTTCATAGATATTTCCGTGAATATATTTTGTGTAGCCCATGGGAATGTGGTCAAGTAAGTATAGGGCCCATATAAGTTGGGTTTAACCCCGGCGGCTGTGGCTCAGGAGGTAGAGCAGTTCGTCCAATGATCCCTGGGTCGGCGGTTCGAATCCCGGTTCCTCCTGTCCACATGTCAAAATGTCCTTGGGCAAGACACTGAACCCTACATTGCCTCCAATCAGTCGGTCGGTGTGAGCTTGCCACCATTGGTGTGTGAATGTGGGAAGTGAGGACGCTGGTGGCGTCGACTGTTCGCCCCTTCACCTCCCAATGTACTGTATGAATGACTGAACCATTGTAAAGCGCTTTGAGCTCTTGGAAAAGCGCTATACAAATGCAATTCATTAAGTGGTTAGCGTTGAGTGTTGAACAGACAGCTTTTGTTTTATTAAGTTGGTACGTAAAAGTGGACTCAGCCAAGATGACACACATACATTCGAATGTATGCGTATCAAACATTTGTTCAGTCATTAACAAGTTCCTCAGGCGATGAGAGGAGCTCCTTGTCTTCTAATCGATAGCCAGGCTTCAATGTTTGCTTGCCCGGTGTCATTATTGTTAGTATTTTATTTATTTTCATATTTATACCTTTTCATACCACTCATTTTCAACATTGAACTATCCTAAGGTGTGTGTGTGTGTGTGTGTGTGTGTGTGTGTGTGTGTGTGTGTGTGTGTGTGTGTGTGTGTGTGTGGTTGTAATGCATGTAACTCGAGAACACCCCCGCAGGGAGTGCAATTCCCGGACTCGAGTCGGTCGGACCCACGGTTCTCCAGAACCACCACAAAAGGCTCTGGCCAGGCTCTGCCAGTGGGCCTAATCAGCCTAAATCCCCTCATCTGTGCAATTTCCAGCCTCTGCCTCAGCCAATTGATTGCAATGGCAACCACACCTGACAATTGATTAGCCTACTTAACCAGTCCACTTTTCACAGTCAGTCAGTTTGCCCTCTTCACACACAGGCATATACAGAGATCTCCATGTGGGACACAGACAGACAGTTAAACAGTTAAACAGACAGTTATGGCTGGTGGTTATGGCTGGTGGTGGAAGAATGCTCCCAAATAAAAGGAGAGATATTTGCTAGCACAAATTGTAGCCACTTTCTATTTGTATGATAGGATGTACTGTAGGTTTTTCTTTCTTTTTTCATGGAATAGTGCACCAAATGACCAGGTGACTAGTCTATGTTGTCAGTTACCGGGAAGTAGGAGGTCAATTAAAAAAAAGAGGAAATTAGAATCTAAAGAAAGGGGAAGTGTACCAGTTGAGTCATCATTATTGGAAAATAAACGGATATAAAACTGCATTCTCTTCAGTTTTCTACCGTGTTGTACTTTTTTGTGTTTTTTCACCACCCTGTCAGGCTGTCATTGCAGCCTAGGGAGCCGGGACCACCATGCATGCCGGCGTCCCAGGCCATGAGCATTTACATTTTAAAACCTTTCCCCATGGACCACCTGCAGTTGTTACTGAGCTACGTGCAGTACTTTGAATACTAAATGAGTGTGCCATCATCATTATATCTATTGTTAAGTTGACTGTGTACTGTGACTTAAGTACTTTGACACTCTTGTGGCCAGCGGCCATTGTCACCTCAGTAGCCTACAAGATGGCCGCTGTCTTCAGTCTCTTCAACGATTGAGTCACACTCGCCCCTTTACCAACTCGCCCCCAGGAAATGTGTTAATGTAGTTGACAATTAATTTAGTATTTTGCTCCCTCTCTGAAATCTGAAATTATCTTGTTTTTTGTTCTTGCTTAAATCGCTCTGGATTGATAAAAAATAAGTTAATTAAGTCCTTGGCAGACATAGCGTCTGCTAAATGCCTAAATTGTATATTGATGTTGACACTTCAGGGAGTAGGCAAGACTACCCCTTCTTTTTTAAGTTAATGTTTTGCCCTTGATATGCAAATTAATGAATTAAACACCGCTGCTCCTTATAGAGGGTATGCGCATGCATAAAGTGAGCGGGAAAGTGAGTTTAATGTTGTTTTAACATTGTTTAATCTAATGGGGCTTTTCTGCTTGGATGTATGAGCTGTCAAGGCCAGAAAGTAGTTTTTTGCATAATCTCCAGGTATGATGCTGATGTCACGTGCTGCATACCCTCTATTGTTGTGTATGCTATTAATGCTAATGGCTCCATATTTGTTCTCATGGTCTGATTCAGTGTGGCGACACGTTCCACGACCAGGATGTTGTGGTGATCAACGGAACCAAGGAGGACACGGACAGGCTGAGGGAGAGGATGGAGGGGAAGAGGGCCGCGGCAAAACTACTGAAACAAGCAAAGGTTGGTTCCGCTTTGTGCTGTGGGTAACATGCATGATAGAACAGCTGCTGTGTGTCCATCTAATGTAGATATGATGTGTATCGGTATTGTCAGAAGGTGAGAACAGTGTGTGCAGTGCCCAAGTCCCTATATTTTAGGCGCTACTTGGCTGCTGACGGTTGAGGATGAAGTTTAGCCCATTTAGACCTGAGGACCTGCTTCTACAAATGCCTTCTAAATCCTGACAGTTTTCTGAGTTTGTTCCTATGTCAGTCGTTCTCAAACATTTTCATGTCAAGGACCCCCCCCCCCCCCCCCCAAATATATGTTGTTCCAGGGACCCCCTACCCAGAAGCAAATATTTTAGTTAAAAATGTTCGCTCTGAACGAATATATATTCAAACATTTGGGCCACATTTTCATGATTTTTCAAAAATAGCAGATCTACAAGCTTTACGTCATCTTGTCCCTAACACAAACATTAAATGCCATTAACAATAAAGAGAGTTTGTTTTACATCACCTATTCAACATGAGTTAGCCTTTAATATATTAGCGCCCCTCACTTCACACGGGTGTGATTTTTCTTTCTTTTTTTCAGTTACAGTAAAGTCAAGGTCAAGGTAAACCTTATTGTCCACAAGGGACATGGGCTTTCACCCCAGCTACAGCCACACATAAAACATCAATGACAGACAAAAATACATTACAGAGGGAGACACAACATTACACCATTGCACACATGATGTGGATAATCTAGCCTCACACAGTTACTGCTGTTTCAGAGCCTCGTTCGACATCTTAGTTGATGCTGGTACAAACAATTTTTTTAAATCTGAGTAAAGTAAAGTAAACACATTCAGCACGGGAACCCCTTTTGGGGTTAAAACCCTTCTGGACGGGTCTGGAACCCCTTTTGGGGTTAAAACCCTTCTGGACGGGTCTGGAACCCCTTTTGGGGTTAAAACCCTTCTGGACGGGAACCCCTTTTGGGGTTAAACCCTTCTGGACGGGTCTGGAACCCCTTTTGGGGTTAAAACCCTTCTGGACGGGAACCCCTTTTGGGGTTCTTGTTGCTATGTACAGTATATAGCAACATAACATTTTTGTAATTTTGGAATAAATATTTGACTCCTTTCTTTTCTTTTTTCTTTTAAATCTTAGGAGAAGCTTTAGAAGGCGTTTTTAGAATCGGCCTCAGTCTTAAATGGGTCAAAACCACAATTTGTGTTCAGTGTTGTGTTTTAGCTTAAATTATACTTCCATCTTATTTGTGACTTGTTTTGTTCTCAAATGTATTTCTATTTATTTTCCCTCCAGAAATCCAAAAAGAGCAAGGTGGTTGCTGAGAGTGCATCCAAAGCATCAGAGTCAAAAGGTAGGTGGGTCCTGGACGGTGTGTGATGTCTCAGAGACATGAATCATCTGCTGAAGAATCACCTGCAGATGAGGAACACAGTTGAACTTTAAAGAAAGCATTGTCGCAGTCCCGCCCCCTACTAGGGACCAGGGAATTATTCCCAGTTCATTTCAACTTTAACGCGTTTATATAGCTTGCAGATCGGCTATTTATTACTACAGTTTGCCTTATTACCATGACATGCCCAGAATATGGAGGCTAGGGTTCATGTGGTTATTGACACACCTCGACTCCAGGGTCCAGGCGGCATGTTGACAATAAAGACACTAGGGACTTAAAGCAATGACGGTTTTCAGCACGGCTCCGCTAGGCGGAAGTAGTCAAAATCGTTAAGCAAACAGCCGTCGGCGACGGGTTCCCATCGCTTTTTGGTTCCCATGGTGACGACGCGTCTACGCAGCACGTGTCAAACATAAACAGACATAAGAAAAAGAGAACACCCCGTCGGCTCACTTGCCGATAACTTGCTTCTTACATGCGCTGGACATGATCAGCAGTGGAAAGAGGAAGGTGCTGGAGCAATTTGTGTTATTCTAAAACGATTTTAATAAACAAGGTTATTATGACATATGGAATTAGTGTTATTTCTTCATTCAGAGCATGCAGACACATTACACAGCAGAAGAGAGAGGTGATGGAGCAATCGGTGTAAATGTATGACAGTTTATTTAAATGATGACATGGCGTTGTAGACACTACGTGCAAGTGTAGGTTCTGCCGTAGTAGGCAAGCAGGTTTATCTATCGAGCACTGATCCATTTCCGGTTGCCGGAGCGGACTGCCGTAGCCGCCGTTGCTTAAGGTCCCTACTAACTGCCATTGAGCTGCGTATGTTGTGTACATTTAGTTTTGGTACAGACACCGGTGGCCCAGTACTTTTCCAGTCTGACTCGCAGCCTGAAAAGGTTGAGAACCACTGTGCCTTAATACACCAGGACTGGGTCGTCTTTGCGTCACGTTGGTGTGGCTTCCTGTTGAGTCCAGCAGTGCTGCATAATGAGGCACAATGCTCTCCCCTCACATTCAGAACAAGGCGTTGGCTGAGAAGGATGCAATGTTTATTTGTACCATCATACAGTCATCACAGTTTTCAATGAAACAATAAGAAGGCCAAATACACATCCTACCCAAAAAATGCTTCAGTTTGACCTTGGCTTCCATTTTAACCCATTCTGGGCGGGAACCCCTTTTGATGTTTAAAGCATTATGTTATCTTATGTGATATGCTATTGAAAAATAGCAGATCTACAAGCTCATCTACGAGCTTGTAGATCTGCTATTTTTTTTAAATCGTGAAAATGTGGTGCAAATCATTGAATATATATTCTGTGAGAGCGAACGTTTTTAACGCAAGTCATTGCTTCGGGGGGTGGGTCTGGAGCAACATATTTGCAGATGGGGGTCTTTCCCACACGTCACCTTCTATTCCGCACACTTTCATTGGACCCCAATGTTAAAATATGTTGTTCCAGACCCCACCCCCCAGAAGCAACAAATTAAAAACGAGTTAAAAACTTTCACTTTGAAAGAACATACCGGTAATCAAAGATTTGTGTCACATTTTCACGATGGCTAAAGTATAATATAATTCTTAAAACAACAAAAGGGGTCCCGTGTTTTAAGATCACGCTTTCTGAATCAACAAAAACCCACAGATGAAGCAGGCTCTCCACAAGTGGACGTGGCAGGGACAAGCTCTGCGCAAAATGGTGGTGGCACTAGTGGTGGTGGTGAATGCAGCCAGTCAGGTATGCTCACAATGCTATATCCTCAGCCATACATCACTTGGTTTTATAGTTATAAAAACACTGCTGGTTAGCAGAAAAGGAAACTCAGAATTTACTGACTGACTGGGCTGTAACCAATGGAGCCAGCAGGCTCGCCTGGAGCCTATACTGGATGTATACTGGCTGCGATTACTGCCGCCGAAGCAAAAACATGTGAAGGTTTGGGGACTTACTTGGCCGGTTAAGACCGATATGAGGTTTAGGGACTTAGGTTGCTGGTTAAGACCGATAGGAGGTTTGGGGACTTACATGGCCGGTTAAGACCGATATGAGGTTTAGGGACTTAGGTTGCTGGTTAAGACTGATATGAGGTTTGGGGAATTACGTGACCGGTTAAGACTGATGTGAGGTTTGGGGACTTACATGGCTGGTTAAGACTGATGTGAGGTTTGGGGACTTACGTGGCCGGTTAAGACTGATGTGAGGTTTGGGGACTTAGGTGGCTGGTTAAGACCGATATGAGGTTTGGGGACTTACGTGGCCGGTTAAGACCGATATGAGGTTTGGGGACTTAAGTGGCCGGTTAAGACCGATATGAGGTTTGGGGACTTAAGTGGCCGGTTAAGACCGATATGAGGTTTGGAGACTTAGGTGGCCGGTTAAGACCGATATGAGGTTTAGGGACTTAGGTTGCCGCTTAAGACCAATATGAGGTTAGGGGACTTACGTGGCCGGTTAAGACTGATAAGAGGTTTAGGGACTTAGGCTGCTGGTTAAGACCGATATGAGGTTTGGGGACTTGCGTGGCCGGTTAAGACCGATATGAGGTTTGGGGACTTAGGTTGCCGGTTAAGACCGATATGAGGTTTGGGGACTTAGGTTGCCAGTTAAGACCGATATGAGGTTAGGGGACTCACGTGGCCGGTTAAGACTACTATGAGGTTTGGGGACTTAACGTGGCCGGTTAAGACTGAGGTTAGGGTTAGTGTTAGTAATAGTGCAGGCAAGCCTGCTGCTGATGCCTCGATTGTATTCGAGTGATAAGTAACCTACTGGTGATTATCGGTTGATTATCATTCGAATCCTCAAATAAATTAGCTGATTTACATTATAAGCTCACAACACGTCACTTTGCGATGTAGATCGGTGATGTGGATTGGCCTGTCGCAATTATTATATAATCGTATAATTGCAATTATTTGAGATAATCGCAATCATTTTGTCATAATTGTCATAATCGTTTCCGTGTTGAAAAATTGTCATACATTAAAAAATAAGCTGAAATAGTAGATCTACAAACTACACTATGTGTCACGTAAGTTATTTCTTGGTTTTGTTCTTACTTTTTTTTATATACTTTTTTTTTTGTATACAAATAATGAATATATCAGTCATTTATTTGTATATTTCAGTTATTTGTCATATTTGTCCTGTGCATTTTTTGATTACCAGCCAAACAGAAATGTGAAACACAGTAAAAATCTTTACTTGTAATCGTGACAGCCTTAGATGTGGATGGCATATTTTTGCAGAATGTTAGCTTACTATGATTATGGTTATGATTGATATAACCTAGTATCCAGAATAGTGACGCCTTCACGTTCAAATTAAAGTATAATGGCTACCAACTTATTGTGTTTCTTCCCGGCTGTAGCTGGAGCGTCCGGCTCGTCCAGCTCCACCACCACCTCCTCCTCCTCCTCCTCCAAGCTGACCCCTGCCACCAAGAGGTCCGTCCAGCAGATGGAGGAGAAGTCTGAGATCTTCAAGTCCCTGTTCACCACCCACAGTTCTGCCAAGCGCACCAAAGACCAGACGTCCAACTGGGTGACCCACACCCCGTACCACTTTTAGGAAGGATGGGTGGATTCAGGCAAACCCGGAAGAAAGACCGCTTATTCACAACCACCACGGTGGCAATTATGTTCGAGTGAGATTAAAGCTGAACGTCGGTGTTAGACATATTATAGAGTAATCTCATCTAAAGCTCCCAATGCAAATAAATATCTTCTGTAGCCATGCATCATTCTCTCTCTCTCTCTCTCTCTCCCTCTCTCTCTCTCTGTGTGTAAGACACACACACACACGTGCGCGCCCCCACAGTCCTCCAAATCATCCCCAGAGGCCCTGGTATTTAGTTGTTGTGAACATTTTCTTAATAAATCCCCAGGCTTATGTATGTGTTTTCTTAGCTATTACTCAACACACGTATTCCCTTGGACCTCTATGATGTCAGTAAGATGTGCCGTGCAACAGAGGGGTGATTTGGGATTTGGCTGAGGAACCTAAAATATCTTGGACCAAACTGTTGCTCTATTGCTCTCCAGTGGTAGCTTTGTGTATTACAACAGGTCTTCTTTGTTGGGGATTGGACTGCATAAATTGACCAACCTGCTGTTTTCTCCTAAAGGTTCTAACTTGGGGGTCAGTTTACCTAGGTGAGGCTCTATTTTTGACTGGGTTATTTATCCTTCTTGGCCATCTTTGGATTTCTTGCTTGGAACACCTGGACAAACCATGAAGTATCGATGAATCTTACATGCTAGAGTTCAGACCATTGATCCTCAACTCAAAGCTCCTGTACTTTGATCTTATTTACAGTTCTTCATGAGAGTTCTCCCATTGTCCATCAGTAAATCATTAGATGCTGAAATGCACACAATGCATACGCTTTCCTTGATTGCTTAGTGAGAACTAAGCACTGTTGATTTCGTCGACTAAAACTAAGACAAAATGTCTGTCGACTACCTTTTTTCACTCTACTAAATCAACTGTAGATTTAGTCGACTCAAATCTTATGATATTTAGTCGACTAAAACTACGAACACTGAAACGTTCCATTTGACTAAAATGTGATGTGTAAATAAAAACTATTCAAGAGACTATGACTAAAATCAAAATGTGCTGCGAAAAACAACACTGGAACTAAGGTGGTAAATTCAATATTCCCCTAAAAGGTAATTCATAATTTAGATGTATTCTTTTCCCCTCATCATGCAAGGAGAATACTAGGGGTTTCATCTTATTTATGATCTCATTAGTTATTGAGGGGCCATGCCCAGCGTGGTGTGTGCGTGTGTGTGTACCCCCATAGCGATGATTTCATTGGCTGAGGGCTTAAAAACAGAAAAGTGAGGACGCCAAAACTGATTGGCTTGGAATGTGATGATGTATGTATGATACGAGCGCCTCTGATTCATGTTGCAATTTAGGAATTACTCTGACTTCCAATGTAGTTGTTCACGGAAGGAAGGCTTACGTTAATGTTTTAATATATTCATCTTGTTTTCTACACCCGGCTTAGAAAAGAAAATTTGAACACATTGTAAGGCAATGTTTTGTTTGTTTTACCTGTCTCAGTAGAAATAATATGTGAATGTGACCCCCATTTTATCAGTAAATCCCAAATAAAGATTTTTAAGCATACAATTTAAGGTTGACTCCAATACTTGATCCAGTATCTTATTGTCTTGAAGACAGAAGAATATAAACCAGAACGAAAATACATCGCATGGATGCACCTGGGACGTATGTGATGTATCCCATGGTCATCTGGGGTTTCGGTTCTCTCGAACATCATACCCCTCACTCAGGTGACCCAGCTGGGGTTATCAAGTCCCGACTTACGTCCCAGTAGCTACCCTCAATCAGTCCCACTAGGGAAAGACTACTCCGGGACTGAGAGGCACAATTCTGGCATGTGGAGGGACTAGGCTCTGGTTTACTCTGGGCCCCTTGACTAGAGGTATGAAAAAAATCATTAACATGGTGAAACACATCTTGATGGTGTCATCAAGATGTGTTTCACCATGTTAATGATTTTTTTCTTCATAATTACAGTTCTAGGAAACACAGGATGGGGGGGACTTTTTTTTATCATTTCCACACAACAGCTCTAAGGTATATTAATGACAGTAAAATGTTGAAAATGCCCCTTTTAGTTGCTGTCTCACATATGCATGGGTCTATGGGAGTCCATTGTATTGGTCCAATATTACCACAGGATATCAATGACTGTCATACATTGTGTGGTGTAAAATATATGCCGGTACGCGTATGCGTATATCTATTCTGGGGCAAACTTTCAGCAAAAATAGATCTCCCATAAATCTCATTTTTGACCGAGAGATTTGGTGTGTAGACTAGAGGGTCAAAGTAGGGTGTCTGGAGGACTCGGTCAATGAAGTATCCGGTCTAGGTGGTTAAACCGACATTGAACTGTGGACTCCCCAAGCGGGGGGGTTTGTGAGTCCTCCCCCAGAAACATTTTAACACAGTATAGATGTAATTTCCTGTGTTTGGTGAACTTTGGGAGTTTGATACTCTTAGCAGGCTTGCTTTACTATCATTGAAAAATTATGTGTTAAGGTTCAGCCATTAAAGGGATTGTGACATTAAAAAAAAGGTTTTGGAATTGTTCTTGTTTTTTTTAGGTTTTCTAATCTCAATTGCACCCAAAAAACATGAACTTTTAACATTCAGTAGATTTTCTGTGATCTGGGGTTTTCTGGCTCAAACAGGTGCTCTGATTTGCCCAGTAAGTGACATCACTTACTGCAAATCCCATATATGTCAATGGGATTTGCCAGCAGATGTCACTGTTTCACTGTGTTGCCTGTTTTCATTGTAGCTCAAAGGCCCAAAAAACCCCAAAGAAAACTTCAGACCACAGAAAATCCACTGAATGTTCAAAGTTCAGGTTTTTTGGGTGTAATTGAGGTCATAAAACCTAAAATAAAAAATAAATAAAAATTAAAATGAATGTCATAAAACCTTTAAAACGCAAAACGTAGGCCTACAGAAATGATACCCCTCGCTCTGGGTTAAACTGGCAGAAGATGTTGTCTGCATGCGCTGCAGCAGTAATGTATAGATCCCACCAAAAGAGGGCAGCAGACACTCAGTCATTTTACCATGTGGTTTTCTTGATACGGTAGCCTATACCTATACTTATCCTCCATAGAAATCTGTACCAGGGAGAACTGCCTGTTTCTCATTAAATGAAAGCTAGACCATAAATAATACAATCACTGTGGCTGAAGATTGAAAATAAACTGTCTTTATCCATCTGCATCACCTATCATGTTTTATTATTGTTTGTTGTTTACCTTGCTTTCTCCGTTTTTTCTACACCTATAAGGCCATAGGCCTATATTACTGTCGGTTCGTGAGTGTAGGATGACGTTACTCCAGAACACACTGCACTATTCAAAATGAGGGTTCCCCCTTAATGCCTGTTCCAAGGTTTTACAAATGATATTTTTTTATACTTGCTATATATATGCTTTTAAGTTTTATAGGCCTATTTAAAGAAATATAAGTAGCATGTCAACATTTTTCTTGGGACTATTTCTATATAAAGTGCTTCAATTTCTTGACTGTTCTATTTATAAAAATAATTTTCCGAATTATAACCTTAATAATAATTCACATTTGAATCAACCTTTTAAGAAATTCCGAGCCTATAGTCAGGCCGGAGACTGTCATGCATCATGTAGGCCTATGTCATTTTGGCCGTTTTCTTTCCATGTGTATTTATTGTTTGAATAGCCTGTATCTTATATATATCTAATTAACAGAATTAGGCAGTGCAGAAAATACTATAGCCTATGCCGCCCTTAACCCTTCATCTTAAAAAATACCTCATTTTTGACGAAAAAAGCTTGGCTATTTCTCCGTTTTACTGCAGCAAGCCAGTGATTCAGTTTCAGTATATCTGAATTATGGCCTATATATATATTCATTTATAAAAGTGGGAGATAAATAAAATGGTATAGGCGGACAGCGAACAGTTCCCCCCTCCTTTTAGATGTTTCTTTTTCTATTTCACATAGACTATATACAATTAGCTGTAAACTCCTGTTTGTTCATTTCAGAACTGTTTAAATTGATTTGCGGCAGATTAAAAGCTATGTCTATCAAGCCAAGGTACGTTTATTTAAGGTAAATGCGACGTGGAAGCTGCTCTCTCAAACATATGGCACAGACACTTTGATGTGTTCATTAGTTTTAAGCTAAAGTATTTGGAGAGATCAGATAACCGTGAGCCAGGTTAGGCCTAAAAAGCTTCGGTGGCTTTTTGAAAGCAGATTCTCGGTCAGCCTCGGGCACTGTTGTCTTCAAGGGTGGGATTACCTCACCTTCACATTTCTCAATGCTCCAGAAATCCCACGGGGAATATTTAACCCCTTTCTCTCGCGTCAATATGTTCACATCATGGCAATAAACATGCATTTATTGGAAAGTATATATTATGTTGAAAGTCCTGTAAACCTGACTAATAGATTGAGATGTGTGTTCATAGTTTATTTTATTAAATAAAACTGAACACAATTGGGCCTCCTCCCAACTCATTAGCAGCATGTCATTTGTCTCTTCTTTTTTTTTTGCCTAAATGAAAGTATAGGACCATCTTATCGAACAGCCTATTCATCAGATTTATGTCAACTGTCATATGCCTTAGAGCTATGGAGAGCTATAAATTAAATAGCACACACACACACACACACACACACACACACACACAAACGCATGCACACGCAGCTTTGGGGGACCCCTCTGAATATAGGCGATCTACAAACTCACAGTGATCTTGCAGATCATCGGCCTATTTGTTTTACCATCTCAGCAGACAGACAGACACAAGCGGCACAAAAAAAAGGCTCCTCCGATTCAGGTGTATGTGTGTTCCACGGGAGTGCGCATGCGCGGGCACGCGCGCACACCACCACCAGGTGAAGTCAGTGAGCATCTAGCCTGAGTGAAGCGCTCAGTGATTCCTGCAGTCACTCCGTTAGTGTCCTCTGGCTCCGCTGTTCCGCACTGGGATTATACCGTCTGTCTGTCTGCAGTATAGCTGCGGAGGATCGAGCCTTTTACACAACAAATAATGTCTTTAATGGAGAGGATAGACTGGAGGGTGAGTTCATTGCTTTACATTCAACATTATTGTAGTTATTGTTGTTCGCATTCATGCCTATTTGTGACTTTTTTGTGGGGGTATAATATGGCTTGCTCACCTGTTTCTCTTGTCTCTCCACGTCGGCTATATAGTAGGCCAAAAAGCCATAATATAAAGAATATAATAAGACACTTTAGAGTTTAATGGCAGCAGTACAAGCAGCTATGCCTTATTAATTGCTGTATACCTGTTAGTTAAATTGTTTTTTTAATCAGGGTATTTATTAAAATTAGGTGGTAATGGTTCACAGTCAGTGCGTGTCTGGAATACTGTAATATAAGTAGCCTATAGTGTAACATTTGTATAAACATAATTTCGATTAATGTGGTTTGAAAATGCAGTAGCCTTGTTCCAAGACACACTGCACTTGCACCTCACACATGCATCACATCAACTATTGTGATAATTGAGGGGTGGTTGTTTTTTTAATTCAAACCTCAGCAGCAGCAGCTCAATCAATTCCATCTCGGGAATGAATTGCCATTGAGCTGACAAGCTGGTTCAAATCATCGGCGTCCGACCGAGCGTGTCTAACGTCGTTTAAGTCTCCTCCGATTCTTTCTTAATTCCTTTCTAATATAAAGATCATGTAATCAGTGAACATTCGTTTCTGCTTCACGTCACAATAATAATATACAAGCCAAGAACGAACACGCATCAGGCACTATGGCAGGCAGAGTTAATCCACGGTCGCTGCTTCGGGTCCGCTGGTTCCCATGGTGGACATGGACAGACGCAACAGGCTATTGGCCCTAAATAAATACAATAAATCCCGCATGTCTGACCACAATTATTCTGCAAATAATTATTATGTGGCAAATAATTATAGTCAGTCGTAATTAAATATGCTATACAATGAACAATGTGCATGATGCGATTAAAACAACAGGGCAATGTGATTATAACTGCATGCTGTGCTAATCTTCTATATGAAGGAAAATAAACGTGTGTAATATATATATATATATATATATATATATATTATATATATATATTACACACACACACACACACACACACACACACACACACACACACACACACACACACACACACACACACACACACACTTGTATGTGGTGGGTGTGTCAAGTTATAAAAACTCCTGGGAGCAATAATAAAAAAGACAAAGACAATTAAGACAACTAAAAATGCATGCTAGTTGGAAGCTTTTGTTATGTATTTAAAAAGCAACAACAACAAACACGACAACTGACAATAGCTAAGTCTCTTTTTTAACAAAACATAAATAAATGAATTCCACTGTCAGCCCCAGTAGTGGGGTCTATATACATACATATATACATAGTATACATATACATATCAATGCTTCAAAGCAGACTTGTTGTTTTGGACATGCATGGCGAAGCGAAGGGCAGCTCCACCAAAGATGTTAATGAAGGTATAAGAAAGAGATGCGTGTTGTTGTTGGGATCCCTCATTCATTTCATTGAAGCTTCAGTGGTTCTTCCTGAAAGGAAAGAAGCCCTCGGGTTTATTTATTTCTTGGAATTTGGCGTCAACGAAACCATGGCACTTAAACCTGGAGACCCAGCATGTGTTGTGTTGGGTTCATTTGAATACAAGTCTAAAAACAAACGATTATCGTTTCTGAGTGATTGCACAGCAGTGGATGCATAATTAATATTATAATAATATTGCTACTTTTGATGCAATTTCCATTCGCTGTTGGCCAAGGTAGCTATTAGAGCAGGTAACAATAGAATACAGGCATTTTTCATTTATAAGCTAATGGCTGTAGCAAAGAGGCCTATTAATTCTAACACCTTTACTAATATTAGAAAATAGCCTACACTAAATGGGTATACTAAATTATTATTATGATTTAAGTATGCTACTTGCATTAGGCCTAATGCTAGTCTATTAATTTACATTTACATGCATTTACATATGTTAATAGCTAACTATACCTATACAGTCCTATAGGACATTTTAGAATAAAAACAATGGTTTGGTTTGATATTAATAGCATACATCCCAGAGGTTACACATAATCAACACAACTATTTCGTTATTTCATAGGCTGATTATTATTAGGCTATTATAATTATAATTATGATATTATTATTATTAAGCATTGCATCATGAGACGATTTCTGCCTGGGAAAAAGTATAGCGATCAAGAAGACGGACAGAAATATAATTGGACTCTCTCTACTCCACCGATAACCAATCAGCGAAGTTTTCTTTCATATTCGGTGACATCATCATGACAGCAGCAACGCCCACCAAAATATAGTAGAGAGAGACCTCATGCCTGCACCATGCAAGGTTCAGCAAGTCCACGGTGTGTGTGTGTGCGTGTAGTGCGGCAGTGTGTGTGCGTGTGACACTGTGTGTGCGGCAGTGTGGGTGCCAGCCATCCATCCAGCCAGGACTGAACATCACTGCTTTGTCCATGAGAGGGAGACGAGTTTCTTCACATGCAACTCTGCAGCTTCACACAACAGAACAGAAGTACACCCCAAAAGCATCGGGCGGAGAGAGAGAGAGGGAATATTTCTTGTCAACTCTCCCATCGTAGTTTTAGTTGGTGCGGTAGTTTAGTTGGTGCGGTAGTTTTTAATGCATGCAGCCGCCCCCCCCCTCAAAAAAAGTTTGACTTCGACCAAATTTGCTCCGCTCGCTTGAAGAAAACAATTCATGATTTCTACTGTGAAGAAACCGTTCGGTTCATCATCATCATACCTGGAATAATTATCGTCTTTTTTGTTTGACGACAAACGCTTTGTTGTTGATTTTTTTGAAGAGATTTTGTTCTCTTGTCTGTCAGAAGAAGCGATGTTGTGGAAACTAGCAGACAACGTCAAGTACGAGGATGACTGTGAGGTGAGTGAGTTTCGGCCGATCGATCGGATCGCCACACCATGGCACGGAAAATATAAAAAGGGGTCTTTGAATAACGTCGATCAACAGTTTGAAATGAATGACAAACAAGTTACAAGCTACAGCAGCTCATGCGTTCCTTATTATTATTTCCCCCCCCCCCCCTATTTCTGTTTCAAAAATGAGGAATTGGAATCACAGAGTGCACTGCATGGCACAACATGTGAGCACGTTTAGCGAGTGAAACTATAACTAAACGTTTGTTTAAAAAAATAATAATGAGAGAGAGAGAGAGAGAGTAATTAAACTGAAGTAGGCGACAGAGAAACGCCAGCCAATGCCCTGTGCGCGCATTTCCAGTTTCCTCATGTGAAAAAATATCCACACAACCACACAAAATTATAAAAATAAAAACTATAATAACAATGTAATAATAAATTAATAATGATCATAAATAACAATATGTAATGCAATATATTGTGTTTATTGTACGTGGCTAATAGTTCTAGGCTACTACTAAAGTTTGTTGGATGGCCTAGTGACCATAAAACTTTTTTAATTAGTAATAAAAGGGGAACGCGTTTCTTAGCCGAGATCAATGCCAGAAATTAAATATGCCTAGGCTACAAAACTTTTTAATATATATTATTTATTAATATATATTTTTCCCCTCACTGAGACGTCACCTTTTCACTTTACTGACATCTTGTACTGTAATAAATGACATGTCCGCCATTTTATTATCACCTTCATCAGCACCTGGCCTATAGTATTTATTTTCTTCCCCACCCTCCACTCGTCCCCCAGGAAAGGCACGACGGCAGCAGCAACGGGAACCCCAGGCTGCCTCACCTCCCGGCGGTCAGCCAGCACCTCTATAGCCCGTCTCCCTCTCTGTCCCACTCGGTCAACTCGGACTTCCAGCCGCCGTACTTCCCTCCGCCCTACCAGCCCATCTCGTACCCGCAGTCCGGCGACCCGTACTCGCACCTCGGCGACCCGTTCAACATCAACTCACTGCACCAGCAGTCGCAGTCCTCCAACCAGCAGCAGTCGTGGCCCGGCCGGCAGGGCCAGGAGGGACTCGTCGGGGTCGGGGCTCACGGGGGCAGGAGCGGCCTGGCGAGTCAGATCCTGGGCCTGGACGGAGGCTCCTCCTCGGGGGTGAGGAGAGAGGGCTTCCGCCGGCCGGAGCTGCTGCCTCCTCCTCACGTTCACAACATGGACTCGTCTAGCATCGGCGATGGGAATATGGGAATGCACGACATGACAGGCCACGGATTAGACGACGTCCAAGTGAGTCCAATGCTCTGGTGTTGGTTTGTTTATTTAGGCCTATATATATAGTTTTGTGTGAACTCTAAAGTTGGTATCACTTTTTATTTCTTATTTGACCCCTTTTTATTTTTATGTGTAGGACTATCTCCCCCCCCCCAAAAAAAAACAACAAAAAAAACAAAAAAACGAATAATAATACAAATAAATGTAAGCATGCATTCATAGCCAATTGTATTGTACACCATGGCTAATGTCTTCATTTTCATTTTTTATCAGCACGTAGATGACCACAGTATTATAATGGCAGACCAGACAGTCATAAAAAAAGGTGAGTTATATTTTATATATGAGGTTAATGTAGTTTATAACAAAAAAGGGGGTGGGGGGGACTCGGGAGTCAGGAGTTGAAATGAAGGCCTATATGTATTAGGTCTTTCTTTGTCCATTAAGTATTAAACAAGGATGCAATCATAACTGGAAGGGATTGGAAATTTACTGTAAAGGACCATACTTTCCACTACCCGTATTTGGAAAAGCAAAAAAATTATTTGTACAGTGGCATGTCAGGGCATTCAATCAGAGAACACACAGCAAAAAGGAGGAGTGCTTGTATACTTTGCATACAGCACTAATCCTCGTTGCCATCTGATGCACTTAACTAAGCTCGCTGTGATCCGTAGTCTATTCTAGTGTTGAACGTGTTTGAATGGATGCCCAGTGGGAAGAAAAGATCCGTTTCAAAAAATGGCAGTGTAGCTGACAAGACATGGAAGTTGAGCAATAGGGCTAACAACCCCTGTGTTGAGACGAGAAAGCTCTGGTTTATGTTTAAGTTGATTAAGCCCGGCACTCTTTTCAGCTGAAGTTAACAGCAATGTCTGTGAGTTGATCTTGAAGCTGCATCCCAGACGCTTGCAGAACCAGCTTTTTTGCTGGGGTGTGGCATATTAAGCCTTAGCTGCCTGTATGTGGAGGACAGTTCAGTCATTTGTTGGGGCATGAATTGTTCAGAAAGAATAAACGAGGATTTAAGCTATGTGTTGCATGACCAAGAATATATAAAGTACTTTAATGTTGCTGTCATCCTTAGACAACATTACTGTCTTACTCAGCTCTGTAAGCTTACAAAAAACATATGTCAGTAGCCTATATCAATATAATATCCAATAGGGTCTACTCTACCTCATATATCATTCACCGCAAATTATTATTGTCATTGTTATTGTTATATATTATTTTATTTCCATTATAATGCTAAAGAATTATAACAAATATTTTTTGTTTCTAATTTAATTAATATTCATCAGCAATATGGATAATAAATGCAATCTGCTTGAAAGAAAGGGAAAGTAAGGTGCAAATTAATATTATGCAGCATATTCAGTCAGTGACAGTTTGCATAGCACAATAAACAAACCAGTCCTTGTTGCGGAAATCTGTGATTGCTCACGGGCATGTATGCTGTAGGGAAACGAGTTAGCGTTTGTAAACAGCGGCGTGTCACTCCTCTTAGCCACATCATACTAGCCACATGTGCCTCAGACGTTAACTATTTTCCTGTCCTTATAGAAGAAAACTGTCAAGCATCGACAAAACATTTTAACAAATGGCAGGTCTACAAGCTCGCAACGCGTCACATTGCGCCGCGTTGCGAGCTTGTAGACCGGCTATTTTTTCACTGTTTGCCGCACACCAACGTACAGGGTGCATAAGTAGTTTAAAAGTAGTTTAAAACTCATGACATGTGTGATTTTATTTTGTCTCAGTATTAGGACTGCGAGGTGGCCGAAACCTTGATCGCTTACAGAGGACTTGTTATCAGGGGGGCATTCTTGCGGGTGAGGATGAAGAGAGTTACAGTTACAGTACGTCGTTTTGTTGTGTAGTTTGTGCTGTATTTGTTTCGTTTTGTCCGGTGAGACTGCTGTCCAGTGCATTGTGTGGGGCCGGGGGTTTTGGCCCAGGGGACCAACAGTGGTCCTTGAGGGGGTTCCAGGTGGTCCCCCAGCTAAATGATGGAGAGTGGACCCTTATTAGATCTTTAATAAGTTTTGAGAGCGTAAAATGAAACATAATTTCATAATTCTACGCTCTCAAAAGTAAAAAATATTGTTAAACATCTGTATTGTTTAATTTACAAGAAGTCTTCACAATTAGAGAATGTAGACTACTTGTTATTTTGATCAACGTTTGCCTGTTATCTCTCCTATACCACATCAATATGGTGGTCCGACGTGGCTCAAATGCTGAATAAATAATCGGCCTTGATGTGGAAAAAGGTTGAGAACCACTGCTCTAACACCCACAAACTGGGCTAACATGAGGTTGTCCATTGAAACGCAGGGAGGGACGTGGTGGCATGGACTGGCTAGATGCTGTGTGCATCATCATGAGACACCCAGGGTGTATACTAGTATCGTACATGATGTGTGGACGAGGATCTGTCTGTGTGTGTTTAGATGTTTTCTGTGGAGGGTGTGTGAGGAATGAGGGACTTTTCTGCTGTTTAAACCTCAGCGAAACCTATGTTGGGAAAACCATGACATTTCGCAAGCCTCGCAAGTTCTATTGTTCTCCGTCCGGAGCATACTGTACATTTGCACCCAGTGTACTGTAAGTAAAGGACATAGTTTGACTCTTAACTGTGACTCAGGCTTTGAGTTTATAGCGCTCCCAAAACCCACGTATACAAACAACAACACTGTGGAGGTTGAGGGTTCACATAATGTAGGAGCAAATTAAAATTCACATGATAACGCATCTGTATGACCTTATATAGCTTTTAACCAATATTTCTTTCAATTTTAGCTGGTGAAAAAATTGCAGATCTACAAGTTCATGAGATTGTAGTTTTGAAAAAAAGAAAGAAAAATCGTGAAAATGTTGCACACATCATTGAATATATATTCTTTCACAGTGAACATTTCTAACTCGAATATTTGCTTCTGGGGGGTCCCTGGAACAACATATTTCCAGATGGGGGTCCACGGCCAAATACAGATACTTTTGTGGGTCCTTGACATGAAAAAAAAGTCAGATACGTTCTTTCAGAAAACCGTCAGGATTTGGAAGACATTGTGTAGAATCTGGTCTCAGGTCTTAATGGGTTTATTAAGCTCGCTCACGTTCTCTCCACCTCTCCTCTCCATGCAGGTCCCGTCACTCTTCCCAAAGGCCACGGCCTGGGCCTTTCCTTCCAGAAGGAGTCTTTGCTGGGCATGGTGTCCAACCCCACGGAGGTGTTCTGCTCTGTGCCCGGTCGCCTGTCCCTGCTCAGCTCCACCTCCAAGTACAAGGTGACCGTGGCCGAGGTCCAGAGACGCCTGTCGCCCCCCGAGTGCCTCAACGCCTCGCTACTGGGAGGCGTTCTACGCAGGTGAGACCTCGAAGTGTTCTCAACAATGACATACGAAATGGACTGGTATTACGTTTCCACACAGAGAAATTCTGTAATTTCAGGAAGAAATCAAAGAAAGAAATCTAAGAAGTTCCATAAATCCGAAAACAAATGTTAGTTTGGGTCCCGGGCAAACGTCTAATTTCTCTTTTGGGTCACAGGCTTAAAGAGTTTGGGGACCACTGCGCTAATGTATCGGAGCCCTGTATTCCATCTTCATTAATGGCCGCCTGTAGTCTATTAACCAATTAACGAACCATAGGCATGCAAGATGAGAAGCAAATGTTCACTGATCCGGTGCAATGCTGCCATTTCAGCATGTTTCAGATATTGTCAGAAATGTACTAAAAAGCATTTGTGGCAGTTTCTGATTATATAGTTTGGCCCACCAGTTATTAGATATTTTTGTGTGGTCTTCTAACTTGGCTTTATTGCCTCCTTTGGGGATACAGTAGGTTACATCAGAACACCTGGCAGTAATGTGAAAGATGGGTTGGTACTGAATGCAAAGGATTGAAGTGGTTTTATCGATTCTGTTCATGTTTGTGTGCGTGCGTGCACGCATGAGCGTGCGCACTTACCGCTATGTTTATTAGAGTTGAGATTGGGGCTGCAGCAGGGTAGCTCTTATTGCAAGAGAGAAGATGACCTTATGGCACAATTTGGCACTATGTTAACACAGGCAGTCATACCCTGAAGAAGAGCATTTTGATGGCATAGTTGATAGCTATACGAGTTGTGCGTCCTCTTTTCTTGTATAACATAGCAGTCTCATATATCAGATACATCCTACAACCATGTGGACCAGAGCTCTTCCACTTTTCCACGGTTAACCGTCTACCCGCCACCATTAATTAATAGCGTATTGCCAAGGTTTTATCGCGCGTAACACTTACTTTGAAGAGCCAAATATCCGTAACCGGATGTTACAATGACAAACCGCTGTGTGTGGTGTCATGACCGGTTGTTGTCTCGGTCGGTGGTGGAAAAACCCGACCGCGAGTATCACTGCGCCTGCTACAAGCCGTTGAAAACCCTTCACCCTTCACCAGAAACGGCCCCCCCCTTCAATGTCGTTTCTGAGATACAGGGCTTTGAATGCAGGGCTTAGAATGGAAGTGGATGCGCGCGCATCTTCAAAATGGCCGCGGCCACTGTCCCACTTTGTGTTGTTGTTTTAGCAAATAACGATAGCTAACGATACGATCAGGATTAAAACATGGATTAAAGAATGTAAACCATGGAACATGAGAGTCTCGTGTTTGGCGGGCTAGTGTACTAATGTAACCCTCCGTGTTCGCCGTTTCTAGTGTTAATTCTAGAACAAGCTATTCGTTCACACACAAAACAGACATTTTAAGTAGGTCATATAGGCCAATAGGCCAAACAGCAATAGGGAATTTGTGCTATGTATGCGCGGTGCCGCTGCTTCCGTTTGTGCTGAAGCATCATTGGGTCAGGAGAGGTATCCGGGACCTGCTCGTGTTTGATTTATTTGTTTTTCAAAAGTGTATGATGAGCCCTCGTTCAGGGGTCACTGCGCTGGGTGAGGTTCTCCTCTGACAGGCTATTTGAAAGCACTTAAAAACTCTTGAGTTTGGCTGAATGTGGAATGTAGTTAGGCAGTGGTTGAAAATGTGTAATGGAATGCGTCCGTTCTGTTCTGTCATGTGTCCCTCCTGAGTTTCAATGTAAATAGAAATGGACAGTAACGATACATGTACATTGTTTACACACACACACACACAGGGTTAAATTAACAACATTTTACAAAGATATGCTAAAATAATAGTATAATGTATTCCTCTTCCACAGAGCCAAGTCAAAGAATGGTGGCCGTTCCCTGAGAGAAAAGCTGGACAAGATTGGACTTAACCTGCCTGCGGGGAGACGGAAGGCAGCTAATGTCACTTTACTCACGGCACTAGTAGAAGGTATGAGCTGTCACTCAGTACTTTGCATATTTGCTTAGGATAATTTCGGTCACTGGGAATGCAGCTCAATTATGCAACATGTGCTGCAAAGTATTTCCCTGCTTAGCATGCATGCCTGTATATTACACCCAGGACGAAGAGGTTCGATCTGTCTATGATATTGATTCAAATAAAGGATATAGTATGTTAAAGGTTTTATATGTTCATTACCATGTTTATTACATCAGTAATATAGTGCAGTACAGGGCCGTGTCAGACTCATTATTTGTATATTATATATTTAGTCTGTCAGTAGCAGCTATCCTGTAGTGATTGTCTCAATTTTGACTGAAGTCAATGACTGAGCTATGTCTGTCATCTGTCTTTGGACCACAGCAGATATCAAGGCAGAGATTACTTCATTTTCTGCCTTGCTTTGTGACTTTATAGGTTAGCGTTTATTTGTGCAATATCTGAAAAGTCAACAGTACAGACCTACAAAAGGAAATACGCTTCTATGGATTGCTTTCCGACTAGTGTAGTGACATCGGTTGCACACCCACAACTAAAATACTGTATGCGATCACGCCGATCACAGTTGGATTCTTTTCTCCTTCAAATGGCCTGGGACTAGTAAAAATCGCCCATATCCTAAACCTTCCTTGTAAATGCCTCCATTGCTAAAACAGCCCCATCAGTCATACCTGGGCTAGACAATGACACATCGTCATGCTCGTGATATCACTTCAATCACGTCTACCTGCCCCAGGCTAGACCAGAATATATATATTTTTAAAAGAAAATCTCTCTCTCTCTCTCTCTCTCTCTCTCTCTCTCTCTCTGCAACTCTAATCTTTATAAATGGTCTGATGGTTCTGTGTAAGAAAAAAAGACTGGAGGCGTGTGTTATTTAGAGACCTTCAAAGCTGAATTAAGGCTTGTTATCCTGGTGTAGCAGCTCGCCAGGAGCGCCGGCTGACCTTAAAGCTTGTGCTTCTGAATAGGCGTCCGCTCCGCATCCTCCAGTGATGTGCGTGTCTATCAATAAGCAGCGCCGCTATGTTGGCCGCCACGGGGCTCTCGCCACTTGCATTTCGACCACATAAATCCATTATGACCATGCAAGTCAAGTCGCCCTAAAGACGGGGAGGGATATATTCATCTCGCTAGCACCTCCTCCTCCTCCTCCCCCGAGCAAGAACACGGAGCACAGCTGATCATTCTGCGCTGTGCTCTCTCTCACTGCTCTGCCGCCTCATCATCAGCCTCCAAATGGGTTGCCGCTGTTAGCGGAATGAATGTCTGGCCAAATTGATGAGGTCTGTTGTCTGCCTGGGACACGGCACCATCCTAATCCTTTGTCCAGTGCAGGGGCCCGGGGACATGCGGTGATGATGAATGTTAATGTTAATTACCTACATTTCGAATTTCTCTGCGGTGGAGAGAGGAGTTTTTGGAGCACACGCTAATGATAAGGCTTTTATGGCCTTGAGATTAAGCGAGCCCCCAGTGTTGTTTCCCCTCAGTGTTTTCTTGGCATCAAAAAACATTCTTGGCTTTTTTTTCTTCAGGGATTGAGTTTGTCTGTGATTAGTCTGTTGTTTTTTATTACAATATGTATATTTGATTTTCTTCCAATAGGTGAAGCGGTTCACTTAGCAAGGGACTTTGGCTACGTGTGCGAGACCGAATTCCCGGCGAAAGCCATCGCCGAGTACCTGGGCAGGCCGCACGTGGAGCGCAACGAGGTCAACTCTCGCAAGAACATGCTCCTCGCCGCCAAGTAAGTGACAAAACTCATCCCTTGATGGTGGTATCTAATCTGCATAAGAGCCTCTAGCTATTTTCTCCCCCCCCCCCTCCTAAAATCAAAACTTGGCAGTGCCTGCTAGCCAAGTTTTGATTCGAGTTGACAGATCAAGATATTTCACAAAGATTTTGTTCATTCACTGATTGTTTTAGCAACTTAACGATTTCTCTGTGATTTCTTTGGCTTATTAGCTACGGTTCAGAGAACTCACTACTTGCTAAACTGAATGGAAATGTCATCATGCATGCCTCCTTTCATCTTCAGCTCTCAAGTAGCTACGTCAGTTGAATCACTAGATGATAGAGGCTAGACTTCAACCTTCACATCTAGTACATGTTATAACACATCTAGTACATGTTATAACACATCTAGTACATGTTATAACACCATTGAATCACTAGATGATAGAGGCTAGACTTCAACCTTCACATCTAGTACACCATTGCATTTGCAGTGGTGGAAAGCAACTAAGTTCATTCACTTAAGTACTGTACTTAAGTACAATTTTTAGTTACTTGAGTATGTCGAACTTTCTGTACTGTTACTTCTACTCCACTACATTTCAGAGGCAAATAATTGTACTTTTACTCCACTACAATTATCGGAAAACTATAGTTACTAATTACTTTGTCGATTTTGATTATCAGTACAAAACATAACCACATTCAGCCTTATACACATTTCGGCCATTTGAAAATAGCCGATCTACAAGCTCACAATGCGTTGCCATGCGACACATTGTGAGCTTGTAGATTGGCTATTTTCAAAAGATGTTTGTACATTTGAAAACTTGAGACAGGACATTCTGCATAGTGATTCTGAGTACTTTGTAGTTCTACATTTCGATGCCAATACTTTTGCACTTTTACTCAAGTGTATTTTGAATTCCGGTGACTTTTACGTGCAACAAAGTAGTTCCACATTGCAGTATTGATACTTTTACTTAAAGGTTTCATGACATACATTCTCATTAAGTTTTATTCTTTATTTTAGGTTTTCTGACCTCAGTTACACCCCAAAAATCCTGAACTTTGACCATTCAGTGGATTTTCTGTGGTCTGGAGTTTTCTCTGGGGTTTGGAAGCCTTTTTGAGCTGCAATGAAAACAGGCAAAACAGTTACATCTGCTGGCAAATCCCATTGACATATATGGGATTTGCAGGCTGTGACATCACAAACAGCAGGAATATCACTTGTTTGAGCCAGAAAACCCCAGACCACAGAAAACCTACTGAATGTTAAAAGTTGAGAAAGTTGAGAAAATTAAGAAAAATTTCAAAACCTTGATTTATGTCACAATCCCTTTAGCAAAACATTTGCAAGTACTCTTTCCACCATTGACTATATTTGACATCTCTCTCCCCCTTCAGGCAAATCTGCAAAGAGTTCACCGACATGCTCACTCAGGACCGCTCGCCCCTGGGAAACTCTCGACCGGCGCCCATCCTCGACCCCGGCATCCAGGGCTGCCTGACCCACTTCAGCCTCATCACGCACGGCTTCGGCTCGCCCGCCATCTGCGCCGCCATGACCTCGCTGCAGAACTACCTGAACGAGTCGCTCAAGCAGGTGGACAAGATGTACCTGAGCGGCGGCGACAGCCAAGTCTCGGCCTCGGACAACGGCAACAAATCCGCCGACAAAATGGAGAAGCACAGGAAATAATAATGAGACTTTTTCACGGAAGAGTGTTCATGGACTTCAGAGCCCCCTAGTCGCCCCCCGTCAATCTCTTCTACGACAGTCACCCACCCCAGCCAGCCCCCTGCCCCCTCCTTGTCTGTCGGCCTTTTGGACTATTTTCAAATTGCTATTCACTAGTTTTGGCATTTTGGTAACAATAAGACAAAAAAGGGTTGTCTGTGTGATGTGAATCTACACATTATTCATTAGGCATTTGTTTGATGATTTCTGGGAACTTGCCAGTCAAATAGATGGGGTCACCATATGTCTGTGTCCACAGCCACCTACTTTGTTGGGGTGCCCGTTGGCGGTGTGACTGCCATGGGGTGCGCGTTGGCGGTGTGACTGCCATGGGGTGCCCGTTGGTGGTGTGACTGCCATGGGGTGCCCGTTGGCGGTGTGACTGCCATGGGGTGCCCGTTGGCGGTGTGACTGCCATGGGGTGCCCGTTGGCGGTGTGACTGCCATGGGGTGCCCGTTGGCGGTGTGACTGCCATGGGGTGCCCGTTGGCGGTGTGACTGCCATGGGGTGCCCGTTGGCGGTGTGACTGCCATGGGGTGCCCGTTGGCGGTGTGACTGCCATGGGGTGCCCGTTGGCGGTGTGACTGCCATGGGGTGCCCGTTGGCGGTGTGACTGCCATGGGGTGCCCGTTGGCGGTGTGACTGCCATGGGGTGCCCGTTGGCGGTGTGACTGCCATGGGGTGCCCGTTGGCTGTGTGACTGCCATGGGGTGCCCATTGGCGGTGTGACTGCCATGGGGTGCCCGTTGGTGGTGTGACTGCCATGGGGTGCCCGTTGGCGGTGTGACTGCCATGGGGTGCCCGTTGGCGGTGTGACTGCCACGGGGTGCCCGTTGGCGGTGTGACTGCCACGGGGTGCCCGTTGGCGGTGTGACTGCCATGGGGTGCCCGTTGGCGGTGTGACTGCCATGGGGTGCCCGTTGGCGGTGTGACTGCCATGGGGTGTTGCTATCCAAAATAAACAAACACATTATGGATCCCGCCCCCATGGACTGATTACTTCTGCATTGCTATGAATGGAAGTGTATCTCCTACACATGCATTCCTGTGATCAGCACCTATGGTGAACGCCCACTGACCGGTCACAGTGAGAGCTTCATTCAGCAGGACATCACACAGCGTCTGTGTAGAACGGTGTGTTGACGCCAGAACAGAACACAACAGAAAGCAGACTGTAATTTTTCTTCCTTCTTCCCAGAGGACATCATTTCAAGATGAGTTGCTGTGGCTGTGAATTCCTCTCCGATTTGTATCCCACCCCCCTCCCCTCCCACCCCCTTCCCCCCCGTCTGGAGGCAAATCCACTGATTTCCTGTCTCTTCTGTGGTGCTCACTCACATCCCATTGGACTTCCAACAGAGACATCTTTTTTTAAATACGGGAAAGACAGAGAGAAGAAAATTTACTTAATCCTTTTCCTCGTATGTGCTCCTGATTTCTTCTCTCTCTCTCTCTCTCTCTCTCTCTCTCTCTCTCTCTCTCTCTCACTCAATCTTCACAACACCAAAATGGGTCCAGTATTATCACTTTGCTTTTGTTCATGGCAGTTGTTTCATACCGTAGAGCTGAGTGACCGAAGAAAAAGACAAGGAAAAACATTGACAATTTGCTTGTCACTCAGTCTGCGTTCCCCCCAGAAACCAGAGTGTTTAAAGTACAGTTTATCATGCAAGCCTTTTCAGTGTTCGTGTGGCTTAAGGGCAGAGCAATGCTTCCATTTCCTCTGTATTTAAAACAAGTCTTTAAGAGTCTTAGTCCATTGGATATGTGACACATTTAGTACTAAAAGAACCCCATGTAGATGTCAACCAACCAGCCAATTCAGTCCTGCCAGTGTACGTATGTATGTGTATGTGTGTGTGTGTGTGTGTGTGTGTGTGTGTGTGTGTGTGTGTGTGTGTGTGTGTGTGTGTGTGTGTGTGTGTGTGTGTGTGTGTGTGTGTGTGTGTGTGTGTGTGCGTGCGCGCGAGCGAGCGTGTGTAAATGTATATATTTCTTTCTTTTAAAACAAAACTAAAAACGTGTTTCTAATTAGACATTGAATTACAAACATAGGATTTTATCCAGTATCTTGTCCTGAATGTAAATATTTTCTAATTTATGTTGTAATTTAATGGGCTTGTGTAAATAATGGTATCATTCTGGTGTATGGTTTTTATGATGTGTTAAACTTTTATAAATGGGTTAGTTTTTTATCAGGTAGAGGTTAGGCAGTGGGTATGACATACTTTTTGAACATCTGTAAAAAAAAAATCAAGTTGCAAGTTGCAAGGAAAAATGAATAAAAGACTCAACCCTGACCTTGCTAACAATTCAGTTATTTGTACAGACACACGCACACACACACCCACACACACACACACACACACACACACACACACACACACACACAGAGAGAGAGAGAGAGATTTTGTTAATAAAAGTCATGAATTTCTTTTGAGGGCCTAGTCATGGGTTTGAATATTCCATTAATAAACATCAAAGACAAAATCTCAAACTAATAGGAACAGTGGCCATCATTATCCACGCTCATGTAACCACAGAAGTAGACTATGTGTGGGGAGTCCACTAAAAGCAATGTGATGTGTGAAGAAATGTTGAGCTAGTAAGAGCAGAAAACAACTTGTAGTCACCCATCCCGTTCCATTGATCTAGTCTTGGTGTGCCGCGAGACAACTATTGCAATTTACAACTACCGAATACAAAATAAGTTACGAATGAACTTTAATTTACAATATCTGTACTTTGTGCACACTCATCTATCAATACAGAGGCAAATTATATAAACCCACAAAATATTTAAAACATTTTCAACATGGCATCCCTATTTTGGGCATGAGCTGAATATGTAAAATTGTAATTTGAGAATTGAAACAGTCCAGGCTGCGTTTAAAGCTTGTCGATCCACATATTGTCTAGTATGAATACAGGTGTACCTTTAAGATTTGGACTTGCCTTGCATCTGTAGGCTATGCCTTTGGTACAAAAAGTTCAAAAATGACTATAAGGCTTGTTTATCTGTTGAAAGTTGAAACTTCCTCTTTTCTCTCATGTTTCCATCTGTGCAGGTGTGTTCTTGTGTCGCTGTGTAAATGAGGTCCCTCTCGTGTATACCTGGGCTGCCAGTTTCACAACAACAGAGGACAATTCCTTTGAAGTGTGTGTGAGAAACAGAGGGGATGGAAAGTGTGGATGGACTCGACTTGTTGAGCAAGGTTGCTTAATCATCACTTTACTCAGCCCGTCTCTGCTGATTCATGTGGCTTGTCTTTGTTTATGTGTTAAAAACAATGACACACACACACACACACACACACACACACACACACACACACACACACACACACACACACACACACACACACACACACACACACCACACACACACACACACACACACACACACACACACACACACACACACACACACACACACACACACACACACACACACACACACACACACACACACATACCAACATGGCTCATAGTAGTACATCTATGTTGGATTTGTCACACAGGAGGATTTATGAGACGGACTCCTCCACCAAACAGATTTATTGCAGAATTTCCATATTCGTATTGCACTACTGAAATGTAGGCATTTTATGTGTACACACGGGACGCCGCTTCACTGCTTTGTGTGTCAATCCATGTGTTGAGAGATGTTTCCCAAGCGGAACGCACTTCTGTTTCCAGTGAAGGTGATTCAAAACCAGAAGTGTTACATAACATCAGCCCCCCCCCAACCCACTCCACCAGCACATTATCAGTGCCAGGCACGTTATCATGACACACAGTTTGCACTGCTATTTCTCCTAAAAGCAGTTATATAGTCGACGACTGGGCCTCGGCCGAGCGAGCTGCACTCTATACTGGAGAAGAGGCATGAGTGTGTCACACTCATCAGACTAACAAGTAGCAGCCTCTCCCCTCTCTCTCTCGCTCAGAACCTGTCTAACCAGAACTGTCAACCTGGTGGCTCACAGCCCTGCCAGCGGTTAACTTTAACTGCCTTCAGTTACTCAGATTAGGCTCTTGCGTGGGGCTGTGAGTGCGGAGAGGAGGTTGGGGCTTGGACTTGAGCTGCTTCTCCTCCAAGTGTCTTTTAATGACCAGTTCAACACGAGGCATTACTTAAAGGCAGAGTATATTCACCCCCCCTCTTACCAGTGGTCGAAAGTTATAACTATAAGTAAGTTTTCTCAAGTACTGTACTACTTGTTATAATCATGATCGCCCATGGCTGTGTACTTGAACGTGAGACAGGGTGTACTTCATATGTATTGTGTACTGACTGATCTGTAGCATACTTTATAGTTAGGCTATACGAGAGACATCTCAGACAGAAAGGTCAGCCTTGCTGCAGTTAGCGGTTATTATGTCTCATATCTTGTTGTCACGTCATTTGGGATCCATGCAGCACTATATATGTTCCTGTGTGTGTAATAAACTTTGTGAACCTTTAGCGTGATACTGTCTCGTGTCCCGTTATTTGTTCTCCCGGGCCCGCCGCCACAGTTGTCGTACCAAAGGAATAATTCAACTGGATTGTCACACACCACCCAGCCTGCACACACACTACCTGTCTGCCAGAATCAGACCAGGGTCCAATTAGAGTTTACACTATATTTATATAGTACAGTTTTGAGGTATTTCCTATTTCCAATACCTTACTTCTACTCCACTACATATCAGTTCCAAATATTGTACTTTGACCCCACTACATTTCTTTGGCAGTTTTAGCCACACATATTACAAAACCGGTACATTAACCACTTCAGCCCTATACTATATATAGGCTACATTTCGGCAATTTGAAAATATCCGATCTACAAACTCACAATGTGAGTTTGTAGATCTGTTATTGTCAAAAGATTTTCATACATACTTTAAGTACATTTGATGCCGATACGTTTGTACTTTTTTGAATTCCAGACTTTTGCTTTTACTAAATTCCGGACTTTTACTTGGAGTATGGAATACTGCAATACTATTGCAGTATAATATTGATACTTTTACGAATAAGTAAATAATGTGAGTACTTTTTCAACCACTACCCCCCCCCCCCCCCACCCATCCTCCTCTCTATCTCTTTCTCTCTCTCTCTCTCTCGCACTTTTTGTGTCAATTTATTGTCAGCTGTGTCACATCATGCCGGTGGTGTTTGTTATGAAGCTGTAGCCGCGAGGTATTCGTCGACAATAATGTCCTGTTTACTTTCCTCACCTCTATTGTCTGCAGATCGTATCCCTCGAGGAAGGGTTTGTTGTAGATGTGCGCTGTCTGTCTGTCTGTCTGTCTGTCTGTCTGTCTGTCTGTCTGTCTGTCTGTCTGTCTGTCTGTCTGTCTGTCTGTCTGTCTGTCTGTCTGTCTGCTGCACAGTGTGCAACCGTGTATGCAGTGTGACAAATCTGGATCTGCTCCTCGTTTGGCAGGAGTCAGATGATGCAACACGTTGTTTTGTTTTGTGTCTTATTGGGCCTCTCTCTCTCTCTCTCTCTCTCTCTCTCTCGGGGCAAAGGAGACTTTTGACTGTTAAATGGTATGGACATTTTTCTTCTACTTTCAGTCAAAGCAAACCTGAAGACGTATTAAGCACTTCTTAAATCCTATAACCTCAAGTATTCAGGGCCAGGCTATATACTTAGTTGACCTAGCCCCCCAGGGCTCTGTACTAGGTCCCCCCCCCCACACACACACACACACACACCACCACCCCTACTGCAAATCTCCAGGGAAAGTAGCTCTGCGCTCTATAACTTGTAGATCTGCTACGAAATGTTCGGCCCATAAGAGGGATGCTATAGGGCAGTGGTTGCGGGGACCCCCAGGGGTCCTTGAGGGAGTTCCAGGGGGTCCCCAGCTAAATGATAGTTAGGAACTAAATGGACCCTTATGGGTCTGTAACTCTGAGAGTGTACAAATGGCACCAAATGGACCCTAATAGGTCCATTTGTACACTCTCAGAGTTAAACTAACATTGATTTTACAATACAAACTGGGGTCTCAAATAGAAATGTCATTAAATTTGCTAGAGCCCTAAAAATCTTCTCTTATGGGGGTCCCTAGCATATGTTTTCAAATGGGGGTCCACAATTTTTTCTCAATTTGGGGGTCCTTGACGTGAAAATGTTTGGGAACCACTGCTATAGGGTTCATGTGGTTAAACCAGTGCTTTTCAACCTTTTTCATATCAAGGCTCCATTATTTATTAGGCATTTGAGCCACGGACCACGGACATATTTTGTTGTCTTTGGATAAGATTTTGTCCATAATTTCATGCTGTATTGATGTTGGTACTTGGTACCATTAGGAGAGATTAAGTAATACAGGTGTTGACCCGTACGGGTCTATTTGGTTTCATTTTACGCTCTCAAGATGTAAAGATCTATAATAAGGGTCCATTTGGTTACCAAGTCTCCGTCATTTAGCTGGGGACCACCTGAAACCCTCTCAAGGACCAGTGTTCCCCGGACCACTGGTTGAAAACCACTATCCATTCTGGGCGGGAACCCCTGTTGTAGGGAAACAGAAATGTTGTCATTTTATTTAGAAGTTTCAGCATGAAACGCTGCTCTGAAGTTTCTGAACCAATCAGAGCGTTGCATCCCTTCAGGCGATGGGACGGTAGCTATGTGTGTTTGTTTACAAGTTTATAGTCGGCCAGCTGTACCAGTTTACTGATATGTGGCTTATTTCTACCCTATGTTTTCAGATACATATTTTAGCGTGATGATTAAGTTGAAACCGAGTAATACACTGTCTGGATCTTGAATGGGAATAAAACGGAGGATTTCTGTAATCAGTAGCAGCTGTGTTGGACAGTGTTGGACGGAATCAAACGGGTGAGCTTCATTTTTATTGGCTTTAGCCTTTTATCAATGTGGGCCTCGTCACGTCATCACGCTGTACGTTTTCGTTTTCAGGAAGTAATAAAATTTCGATTTGATGGACTTTTGATATAAAAATACACAAAAATGAAAATGTAGGGCCTATCCATTTTTTTGGCATCCATTGGTTAGGTTAGCCCTCCAAGCAGAACCCAAATGCTACTGAAGTTTCTGACATTTTGACGACCCAGATAGCATTGGGTCCTGTTGCACTACTACCATGCCACCTGGTACACAGCCATTCTTAAACATAAACAACATGTTTAGCGCCTCTCCGCGCTCGGTGACGACATATTTCAGTGTGAGGCTTTCTGAATATGTAAAGTATAAGTACCCATACATCCCGCTGCGAATATCTCCTGTGGCGCGGAAGCCGTTAAGTATTTTTAATATATGTTTGCCCGATTTGGAAGCTTGGATTCTTCTCTTCCTTCCTTGTTTATTGACACCTCATTGTACCGCCTATCTGGCTAGCTAGTGGCGCTATAGCTATGACACAGCAGATCAGAGGCAGGGACATAGCCGCACAAGCCAACCGCACACCGGGAGGCGGTACAATAAACGGTAAACAAACAAGAAGAAATAAAGCGACCAAATCGGTCAAACAAAGATTAAAAATACTTAACGGCGACCGCGCCACAGGAGATATTCGCAGCGGGATGTATAGGTACTTAAAGTTACCGAATTCAGAATAACAAAGGCAAAAAAATGCCGTCACATGGCGCAGCTTCTATTTTAGAGAGAATGATTACTTCCGCGTTCTGGAATTTCCATACGAAAATATAGTTCTGACCAGGGACCCAACATAAAACTCATCAAAATTTCAAAAAAGCTTTATGTAGGGTCCCGAGAGGGGCTATGGTTAGGTATGCTTAGAGACGTGCTGGCCATTGGAAATTCGGGACAACTCCCGAACGGCCTGTCCAGTCCAGGCCGGTCTGGGTCTGGACTGTTTTCAAATCATATATTTCAATTCAAAATTTTAAAACAAAATTCTACAAGCTCATAGCAGATCTGCTATTTTTGAAAAATCGTGAAAATGTGGGCGCACATCTTTGAATATATATTCTTTCACAGCGAACATTTTTAACTCAAATATTTGCTTCTGGGTGGTGGGGGGTCCCTGGAACAACATATCTTCAGATGGGGGTCCGCAGCCGAATAGGCCTAGGTAGGCTACAGATAATTCTGGGGGTCCTTGACATGAAAAAGGTTGAGCGCCACAGACATAGAAACATGGGGCTTTCAGGATTTAGAAGACATTTCTTTAGAATCCTCAGGTCTAAATGGGTTGAACAAATACTGAAGCATGCAGGGACATTATTCACTCCAAACAATGATCTCACCACCAAATCATACAGCGCCACCAGTAATACCATTGTTTTACTTTAATCGGAACTGACATCTACCGAATCGCTTAATTCTCATGATTGGTTCCTCTTTCTTTTCAAGTAAGGGCAAAGATAATAACTGATCCCCCGAAACATTTCCTCTCCTGTTTGTGTGTGTGTGTGTGTGTGTGTGTGAGACGGTATGAGTGATTCACCCAGTGATATACGCTTGACAGAGATGGGAGAAAAAAAAGTCTCCACTTGAAGCAAGTTTAGACTTGCTCGTAATAAAATTGCCTCTCCTTGAGACTATATCGTATGCTCCTTTTATTTTCATGGATCATCATCATAACTGACGTGCTAATATAGAATCATCTTTTTGATCTCATTAGGATGCCCAGAGCCTACTTGTCATCTGGGGATTCACTGAGCTGTATAAGTACTCCTACTTCTGCTTGCCAGCTCTGACTGAGAGTATGTGACCTTTTCTATGTAGGTCACGGCGTGTCACATGACCAAGTGTTGATTTCATCGACTAATAACTATAACGAAAAAAATGTTTGCAGACTATTATCTTTCACTGACGAAAACGAAGCTATGATGACTAAACCTAAGACTAAATATATTAACAATGTTGTCAACAGATAAAAACTAGACTAAAATGTTAGGAAGGGACTATAGTGGACAAAAGGGCCAGTATAAGTCATTTTACACTTGGTTGCATGCTGAAAATGGCCGCTCTACAAGCTCAGTCAACAAAAAGTCAACAAGAACTAGACTAACACTAAAACATTCCAGGTGACTAAAATGTCACTGAAACTAAATGAAAACTATTCAAAAAGTCTACGACTAAAAACTAAAATCAAAATTAGCTGTCAAAATCAACAATGCACATGAATCATGATGCAGTTGTTTGTTGGAGACGGAAAAACCCCACTCGTCGCAAAAGACACAGCAAAGGAGCAAAGTTTTATTCTAATTAAAATTTTCTTCCAATATCAGTCCATTTCCATTCTTTATTAGTAAAACGACCCTAATTGCAAGCAGCTGTTCCTGTCATCACTCACAGGAGAGAAAGAAGAATAGAGAGAGAAAGAAAAAAAAACAACAGTGCTGGGAATCTAAACGCATACAGAGTTTAATGTGAAATAAACAACAAGTCCATAAAAGACAATATTCGATTGTCTTTTCACGGACTACAGCTTTCTTATCATGGTGTTTCCACATACTTGGTACATTACTTTCACCCCTTGTATTTTGTGCAACCACTTCCCTTCCCCATTTCAATCTGTTGCACATTAAGGCTCATTTGCAGTCACACTAATCGCTTCTTGCCGTTCCCAACCACCAAAACCACTTTATGAGCTCAGCCCTGGTCCCAACATCCCACGGTACAAGTCACAAGTCACGCCGACTACAATATAGTCTCAAATCTATAACCGGGGTGGTAGAGGTCAACTTCAGTTTCAACTCAATCGGCAATGGAGGTGGAGTTAATCATTATTGTCTCTTGACAATTCCCCAGCTGATTCAAAGTGAGTGAATTAACGAGACCCTTGCATAGTAGACACCTATTTTATTTTTATGTGTTTTTAACTGGTCAGTAGAGAACAAGCAAAGATAATTATATATATATATATATATATATATATATATATATATATATATATATCAGAATAAATAAGCAAAAACCTTGGTACAGGATCAGATAGATTTGGTGGCTGTACTGTTTGTGTGTTGTTACAGTCATCCAGTATACAAGGGGTGCATTATAGGTCGCCGTGAAAGGAACTTATAGTTCAATAATGAGAGCACAAAGCAAAGACAACGACAAGGGGGGGGGGGGGGGGTGCAGCCGTTTGGGGGTGGGGGGGGAGTTGCCATCTAATCCCTCAGGAAAATGTGGAAGAAATTAATTTTAATTACAAGGTTGAAGGGGGGGGGGGGGGGGGGTATAAGAGGGGGTTCGGAGGGTAGTGGGAAATGAGGGAGGGTATGGATGGTCAGTGAAGGAGGGGGTGGTCTCTTTAAGAATTAAGATTTAATAGTTCATTGTCCTATCAACTTGATATACGTATATGGATGTAAATGAATAAGAACAAGTTCATAATGTACTCTCATCATTACAGGCCAGTGTCTCATTTCAGACAATAATGGCCATAGATCTCTCTTTTCTTCTCTCTTGCACTTATTTCATAATACTGAAATATAAGATTTAAAAATAAACACAAATTAGGCTACATACATACATACACTGTATAATATTCTTTGGCTACATGAAGGTATATAACAGTATGGGGCCAATACATTAGTGTCTATATTTCCAACAGTTCTTTTCTTGTGGGAATGCTGTGGCCTGTCTGACTTCCCCTTCTTTTTTTTCTGTCTAGCCACCCAAACACCCCCCTCCCTCCCTCCCTCCCTCCCATGCTCAACACATACTACCAATTAGTCAGCGGCGTAGTCGCAGCCAGTGTCAGACAGGAGGACTACAGGGACCCCCTCCATCCTCACGTACCTCCTCTCTCTCTCTCTCTCTCTCTCTCTCTCTCTCCTCACTCACAGACAACAGATGTCTCGGTTTCTCAGGGAACTCGTGGCTTTCTCTCTCTCTCTCTCTCTCTCTCTCTCTCTCTCTCTCTCTCTCTCTCTCTCTCCAATAAACACTGCTTAAAAACCCTCCCCTTCTCTCCCTCAATTCTAACTGGAAATGGGAATATGTTTTTGTCTTACAAAGACAAAGTCCCTCTCCTTTCCCTTCCGCTATTGCTTTGCGAGGAGGCCGGGCCCCTTAGTTCTTCTTTCGTAGTTTAGCTCGACACAAAAACAGATAAATTACACAGGATGGTTGACGCCGCCACCGCGCATCTTCAGCCTAATGAAGAGCATCTGTTGTTTCCCCCTGTACAAATATACAAGCAAGTCTCGTTCACCTAGCCTAGAAAACAGTAATTGGAACAAGCTGTTTGGTCAACAAACAGTCCTGTAAACAAACACAAACTGTACACCCTATATGCTCTGCACTGGGTAGAAATAAACCTATTTTAATAAACTTAAAATATACTTTGTTGTACGATGGCGTATATAAATTAAGAGATTTATTCCACATTCAATATCAGTGACTATAGCTTGCTCAGGTGTGTCTTTCTCGAAACATTATTTGTAGTCCCTCGCTGTACAAACGACTGACTTGAGTAGTATTTGTGATTTACGTACTGTTATCACTGTGTTGATGGGATTATGAGTTATGGATTAAGAGGGATTATATTGATTTGTCTGACTGTCGCAAACGGTTTCTGGATGCATTATCATTGCCCAGCAGCACATGGTCGATTCCCAAGCCTAAGATGTACTGTATGTACACTAATAAGTAGCAATGGCTGTAGTAGAGGCCACATGTTGACCAATGTCCCCATTGAGGTGGAGTGCCACAGATAGGAAGCACCTGCTGTCATGCACAAATTAATGCTCTCTCTCTCTCTCTTTCGCGTGCGTGAGTGCGTGCACGTGCCTGTGTGCATGCGTGCATTCACCGCTCATTCATTCTATTATATCTTTGCATCATCTGCATGCTGTCAGGAAGAAACCACCTAACTCCAAAATGTTTATTTCTTCAGAAAATGTATGTATGCGAGGGGGAGAGGTGGTGGAGTTAGTTGTAAAGCCACTAACTCCACCACCTCTCCTCTTAACCTTAACATCTTAACTCCATTGACATTGGACCCTCAAACTGTCTGCTCACTTAGCAAACAGTTTGAGGGTCCAATGGAGTTAAGAGGTTTTGTCCGAAGCGCTTTTTACTACTCTTCATTGGTTCAACTTCAATATCATTTAACCATCACACAGACGTAAAGGGTGTTCAATTGACCATTTGCAGACGGCGGCCATGTTTCCATCAGAGTTTGGAAGCACTCGTTTTCAGTAAAGCAATGTCCTGCTGCCTCTTGCATTATGTGCTAATTCAAAACAGGTGGTACACAGGTCAGTTGAGTGATATCTAACGAGCACTTCCAAACTCCAGCACTTAGGTCACATTCATACCAGAGAGCTTTGCTGCGATTAAAACGAATCCTGCTGCGCATTGTCAGAAAGTGCGCTTCGTTTGGCAGGTGTGAAGGCTCATTCGAATCCTAATGCGCAGCAAATAACCGCATTTTACTCCGCCCAAAAACGTGGGTTTCGCTTCGCTTCGAATCGCACTTGACTACGATTCGGTGCAGGTGTGAATGCAATCCGCAGTAAATAAAGGAAATGAAGCAAACATAATGTGGCGGGTGAGGAGCTGAACACAGTTGGAGACAGTTAAGGCATATTTTACGCAGCGCAAAGATGTCCCGTTACTGTGGATAGACGTGGTCGAATAAGGAGACTGAAGCCCTGATCGAAATGAGGACGTGTAGGCTACATTAATCAATTGCTTAAGAAAACACATAAAAACACTGCAGTGTATTATAGCCTACATAATATTCTGTCTGTCTGTCTGTGCGTGCCGTAAACATGGAGTGCTGTCACTGTGTGGGACTGGGGAGTTATATCAGTGCGCTCATGCAGCGCTGTGCCTCCATGCCCAAAAGAACAGTGTGTGGCGGCTGCGTGCGTAGAGAGAGAGAGAGGGGGGAGGGGGGGGTCCCAGACGGCACGACACATGCACGTTATGAGTGTAATTTTATCACCATAGATTTCGCTGTGTAGGCTATAGTTTATGAACGGAACACATTGATAAAGGTCCCCCCTGCTGCGTTTCCAATTGCTGCGAATGACATTGACAGTGTGAAGGCAAACCCCAGCCAATTAAATATGCAAGAATCCCCTTTCCCCGCCCATACGGATCTGAGTCTACCGAAGTATTAGGTGAGAATGTGACCATAACTCCATTGCCATTGGACCCTCAAACTGTCTGCTCACTTAGCAAACAGTTTGAGGGTCCAATGGAGTTAAGAGGTTTTGTCCGAAGCGCTTTTTACTACTCTTCAACTTGGTTGAAGAGTTTGGTTCAACTTCAATATCATTTAACCAACACACAGACGTAAAGGGTGTTCAATTGACCATTTGCAGACGGCGGCCATGTTTCCATCAGAGTTTGGAAGCACTCGTTTTCAGTAAAGCAATGTCCTGCTGCCTCTTGCATTATGTGCTAATTCAAAACAGGTGGTACACAGGTCAGTTGAGTGATATCTAACGAGCACTTCCAAACTCCAGCACTTAGGTCACATTCATACCAGAGAGCTTTGCTGCGATTAAAACGAATCCTGCTGCGCATTGTCAGAAAGTGCGCTTCGTTTGGCAGGTGTGAAGGCTCATTCGAATCCTAATGCGCAGCAAATAACCGCATTTTACTCCGCCCAAAAACGTGGGTTTCGCTTCGCTTCGAATCGCACTTGACTACGATTCGGTGCAGGTGTGAATGCAATCCGCAGTAAATAAAGGAAATGAAGCAAACATAATGTGGCGGGTGAGGAGCTGAACACAGTTGGAGACGGAGAAAGCATATTTTACGCAGCGCAAAGATGTCCCGTTACTGTGGATAGACGTGGTCGAATAAGGAGACTGAAGCCCTGATCGAAATGAGGACGTGTACATTAATCAATTGCTTAAGAAAACACATAAAAACACTGCAGTGTATTATAGCCTACATAATATTCTGTCTGTCTGTCTGTCTGTCTGTGCGTGCCGTAAACATGGAGTGCTGTCACTGTGTGGGACTGGGGAGTTATATCAGTGCGCTCATGCAGCGCTGTGCTGCATGCCCAAAAGAACAGTGTGTGGCGGCTGCGTGCGTAGAGAGAGAGAGGGGGGGTCCCAGACGGCACGACACATGCACGTTATGAGTGTAATTTTATCACCATAGATTTCACTGTGTAGGCTATAGTTTATGAATGGAACACATTGATAAAGGTCCCCCTGCTGCGTTTCCAATTGCTGCGAATGACAGTGTGAAGGCAAACCGCAGCAATTAAATATGCAAGAATCCCAATTTCCCCGCCCATACGGATCTGAGTCTACCGAAGTATTAGGTGAGAATCACCTGCAAGGACACAAAGTAGCTCATAACATGTACAGTAGGTATACAGGGGACTTTTATGAAACAAACACTTTGAGGATAGAAAGAGAATAATTCAAGCTTTCCATACAGCTGCAATGTTGGTGACTTTGACGTTGTTTAATACAATCAGATAGGACTTTTCTGTTTGGATGAATGGGCTGCCAATGGAAGTTGCACCTAGGTAGCACCTTGCCATTAACTTATTTGGTAAGATGGCCGCAGTCTGCATATGGAGAATATGCAAAAAATAAAACAATAAATCAAAAACTTCAAAAATTGAGTTAGGTGGTTTCCTTCTGACAGCAAGGAATGGACTAAGTGTACCGCGGTGATGTCAACATCATGCGTGTTCTTCACAGTGTCACAACCTTGATAGCCTTGATAACCTTTGGAATGGAAATGCATGATGTGATTAAGATCTATAGCTCCACGTCCAAACCACAAAGGCCCACATCACAGAGGAGC
Source organism: Protomyctophum parallelum (assembly GCF_964188405.1). Classification (NCBI taxonomy): domain Eukaryota; kingdom Metazoa; phylum Chordata; class Actinopteri; order Myctophiformes; family Myctophidae; genus Protomyctophum; species Protomyctophum parallelum. The sequence continues at coordinate 16,662,940 of NC_139703.1, read as the reverse complement.
TAGTTCTCTCAGATGTGTCCTTATTGTTATGGTAATCCAGATAACTTAAACATGAACTGCATCATGATGTTAATTAATGAAATGAAATGAAAGGAATTAGCTTGAAGTCTTGTGTTTTTGGCAGGCTTCATGAATGGCGGATATAGGAAGTAACGCTGTGTGTGTGTGTGTGTGTGTGTGTGTGTGTGTGTGTGTGTGTGTGTGTGTGTGTGTGTGTGTGTGTGTGCGTGTGTGCATGTGTGTGTGTGTGTGTGTGTGTGTGTGTGTGTGTGTGTGTGTGTGTGTGTCTATCCATATCTATGTATTTGTGTACTCAAGTACTGTACAATTTTTAGGTAGCCTAATTTTACTTTACTGGAGTATTTCCAGTTTTCACTTTTCAGTATATGTTTACTTGTACTCCACTACATTTCAGAGGCAAATATTGTACTTTTACTCCAATACAATTATTTGAAAACTTTAGTTAGGCCTACTAGTTACTTAGATGTTGCGATTACCAACTATACATGTCGTCCATTGGAAAGTAGACAATGCCCAAGCTCCTATCTGCTATTTTCCAAAGATTTGAAAACTTCAAGTACATTTTGATACTGTTACTTTTGTAATATTACTCAAGTAACATTTGAATTGGGGCGCCCGCTGGCCTAACGGTCCATGCTCATGCCACACATAGGCTCTGGCCTGACAGCGCGTCGCTGTTCGAGTCCCGTTCATGACGACCTTTGCTGCATGTCTCTCCCCTTCTCTCTCTCCCTCTTTCCTGTCCGTCTCCACTTGTATCTATCAATAAAGGCAGAAAAGCTGTAAACAAAAATGTAACATTTAAATTTCTGACTCTTATACTTTAAACAGAGTATATATTGATACTTTTACTTAAGTAAAAAATTAGCATACTGCCTTTTCCACTACTAAGTGAGTGTTGGGGTGTGTGTGTGTGTGTGTGTGTGTGTGTGTGTGTGTGTGTGTGTGTGTGTGTGTGTGTGTGTGTGTGTGTGTGTGTGTGTGTGTGTGTGTGTGTGTGTGTGTGTGTGTATGCGTGCGTGTGCGTGTGCGCGTGTGTCCGTACTTCAGAGCAGGAATGCCCATAGGCAGGCACCAGCCTTTATGGTTCAGCTGAAGGTAACGCTCATTACTCTGAGCGAGCGACAGTCTCTAAGCAGCTGTACTGCATGGTTAAAGCTCTGTGGCCTCAGGCACCTCTCTGGCCCTCTCTCTCTCTCTCTCTCTCTCTCTATCTCTCTCTCTCTCTCTCTCTCCACTAATAAAGATATACAGAAGAGGAGAGAGAGAAAACATGCAGAAATGTGGAATAAGAAGAGCTGGCCGGTGGGAAGGATCGATGGGTAAATAAAGAGGCTGAGGGCTTTAGAGAGAGAAACAGAAATAGAGACTGCATGGGATATGTTTAAACATTAGATTTAATTCACTCACTTGTCAGATCTAGATAGATAGATATGCAGTGGTAGAACTAAGTACTGTACTTAACTACAATTTTGGGGCATTTGCACTTTACTTGAGTATTTCCAATTTCCAATAGTTTTACGTCTACTCCACTACATCTCAGAGGCTAATATTGTACTTTTACTACACTACATCTATTAGAAAACCTTAGTCACTACACTCACTACTAGTTAGATTTTGATTATTATTACGAAACATACATGAACCACCTCAGCCATATATACATTTGGGCCATTTGAAAGCAGATCTACAAGCTCACGATGCGTTGCGATGCGACGCGTCGTGAGCTTGTAGATCTGCGCTATTTTCCAAATATTTGTATACATTTGAAAACTTGGAATGGGACATTCTGCATATGTGAGTACTTTCTACTTTTGGTATACTTTAAGTACATTTTGTCAATGCTTTTGTACTTTTATTCAAGTACATTTTGAATTCTGGACATTGCAGTATTGATACTTTTACTTAAGTAAAACAATTGAATACTTTTTCCCACCCCTGGATCTTACATGACATAAAGACCTACATTATACTCGCCTCTCTTCTCCAGGTTTGAAAGTTGTGGCAAGGTGCACGACAGAAAAACTATAGATATAACAAAACAAAAAAAAGAAGAAAGGAAGAAAAAAAAATAGAACAACAACGGGACAGAAAGCCAAATTGAAAAAGATACATATCTGCCAAAAGAAAGAGTAAATAGTAAACATGTGAAGCCAAAAGCTGCCTTGAATGGCTCTCTTTGACAGCAAATGTTTCCAGTATGGGGTGAATCATTGTAAAACCACATTCATTTCCTGCCTGTGTTTATCCAATGGGGGATGAGATACAAAGCTGTCCAGACTTGTTTGCAGTGTGCATGCAGGATAGTGTTAAGAGAAGGAGATGCACTGAGCTCAGCTCAGCATGCAGGGAACAAGGGCCATATAGTCGTATTTAGGTAAGTGTGGTGGTAGTTTGACAGCACGCTCGCTGACCGACTAGTCATGATAGCTAGTCCTTTTAAGAACGCATTTGTAGTGTAGATAACAGTAGCACAATTTGAAATGTGCACTATAGGGTTCGACTGGATTGCTGAATTCCTACAATGACCAGAATGCTTTGGTGGCCTTGTGGTTGGGGAGACACCCCATGTGGGCTATATAGTCTCACAAGTCCACAAAGGAAGAAGTGAGACCACATTTTGGTCATCATGACTAAAATATAAAAAAAAAAACCCCACATATTACACACATAAAAATAAAACCCAGGAAAGTATTTCTTGTGTCCTCATAAACATCATTAAAATAAGAGCTGGTTGCAAAAGGGGTGAAGTGGCCCAATTATTTACTATATCTTGCTATCCCTTCATTGATGATTACTAAAATTATGAAAATGACAAATGGCATTGGAACCAAATTGATTTAATGGTCTGAATTGAATGTTTTCTCACTTCACTCTCTCTGTCTCTGTCTCTGTCTCTCTCTCTGTCTCTGTCTCTGTCTCTGTCTCTGTCTCTCTCTCTCTCTCTCTCTCTCTCTCTCTCTCTCTCTCTCTAATCCAGCAGTGGTGGAACAAGTACTCGTCTGTTTTACTTAAGTAAAAGTATCAATACTTCAATATAGAAATACTTTGTTAGTGTAGTATTGGATGGTAAGCATTGGTATAAAAATGTACCTAAAGTAGGCCTACCAAAAGTAAAACTCATTGTGCATAATGTCCCATTTCAAGCTTTTAAACATGTTTTGAAAATAGCCAATATATACATACGTATAGGTTGAAGAGGATAATGTATGTTTTGCAATAATAATCAAAATCTACAAAGTAACTATAGTAACTAAAACCTTGAAATGATTGTAGTGGAGTATAAAAGTAAATAATATTTGCCTCTGAGATGTAGTGGAGTAGAAGTAAAAGTATTTAACCTATTCAGGACGGGAACCCCTTTTGGTGTTTTTTGCATTCTGTTATACTTTAGCTATTGAAAAATAGCAGATCTACAAGCTCATAGCACCGAGTGCTGCGCTACGAGCTTTGTAGATCTGCTATTTTTGAAAATGTGTGAAAATGTGGCGGAAATCTTTGAATATATATTCTTTCAGAACGAATGTTTTTTAACTAAAATCTAAGTAAAATGTATAAGCTACTTATAGTTATACTTTCATTCCGCCACTGCAATCCAGGCCGTGTTTTTGCCATGTATACGTCAGTCATATAGACCTGTGTGGCTGGCTCTGTTATGTTGGGCGCTATTGTGCAGTTCGAAGACAGAGAGCGAGCAATGTTTACAGTACTCTCCGCTGGCGCCTGGCCACGGCGTTGCTCTCCGCATAAAGGAGGGAGGGAAGGTAGGTGGTGACGAGAGGTGTCAATGATCACCTGTCAGATTGAATGATGCACCTCCTCCTCTTTAAACCACAGAGGGAGAAAGAGCGAGAGACGTAACAGAAATATGATGAGAGAGAGAGAGAGAGAGAGAGAGAGAGATGGCAAGGTGAGATAGCAAGGGGGAGTTTGGAGAGAAAGCAAAAGAAAGAGAAAGTATAGTGAGAGAAGGGAAGAGGGTTTAGACTAGAGGGAGTGCATGACTGCAGACTTCAGCATATTTTTTTAACGTTTCATGGAAAGCCAGTTAATAACTGTGTTTTTATTTTTATTTTCTCAAAGTGAGAAGAAAAAATGTCACGTTACCGTCTCTAGCCAGTTAGCTACTACAAACGGCCAATCACAGCAGAAGTTAGGTAGGTTACTCCGGAAGAAGAACAATACAAAAGTATGACAATAACTATAGTCGGGTCGCTCATGAGATTTGCGCACGCCCTGATTGGTTCACCGATCTGTCCGTCACCCCTGGCCCCTCCTCTCCCCCTAGTGCAGCACTACGTCACATCATTTGGAGCGACGCCCACCCGGAAGGGTTGACTCCCACTTCTAGCCCAGAGCGGCCATTGCGTTTCTCCAGGATTTCATTTTTTTTGCGCTGACGACAATGAAAGCCTGGGCTAGGCCGTAAGGCCGGGCCTTCATTTTTTAGCCTCTTGAGAACTCTAGTTTTCACCGGCTGCCGGCCGCGGCTGCACTGCAGGCCCGTCTAGAGTTTGAATGGACAGGTTTCAGTCAAAAGGCCCGTCTAGAGTTTGAATGGACAGGTTTCAGTCAAAAGGCCCGTCTAGAGTTTGAATGGACAGGTTTCAGTCAAAAGGCCCGTCTAGAGTTTGAATGGACAGGTTTCAGTCAACAGGCCCGTCTAGAGTTTGAATGGACAGGTTTCAGTCAAAAGGGAGACATCGACGGGGGAAGGACGGGTGGGGTAGGATCAACATATGGAATGTCCGAACAGGTCAGCACCATATGTGGAGATCTATGGGTTTGAGGTTTGAGGTCAGATGTAGAGTTGCTGGCCGGCTCCATATAGGTGATGATCCAGTCTTCTCCATGTATGGCTATATCCAGGGTTTGATGAGGTCAGTGTTGTGATCTTCATGGAGACGGCCATATATGGAGCATGTCACAAGGCATGATGGACTGAACGGCCATATATGGTGGCGTGATGTGTCACGAGGCGTGATGGACTGACAACCATATATGGAGGCATGACGGATCGAGCGATGGATGGGTTTTTCAGGTTTTCATAGTAACCTGCGACCTACAGTGGCAAAAAATGTTATTCTATTTTGCAAATAGTAAAGTGAATATTTGCTTTCAAAACAGCGTCTAACTTCAAAGACATAGCATGACTAGAATGGTAGCACTAGAAACAGGCTTACCCGACTGCAGCCCAACTGATACAGGCCAAAGATCTGGGATCAAGGGAGAGGAAATTGAAAGTCAAACACTTGTGAGAGAGAGACGCATGAAGAATTGCTCTGCAAGGATTTGATGTCTTCAGGCTGTGTATATGTGTGTGTGCGTGCAGCATACATTTGTGTAAAACCAGGCAAATATAGATTTGAATATGGGCTTCAAGTGTTTGAACTGGCCATGGGTGTGCTTGTTTTATCTATCTCAATGTTTAAACAGCTTCCAAAACGAACACCCCGCACTTGTAAAAGGCCATAAATCAAGTGCTTCTTTAAACGTCCCCGGTTATTTTTTAAACACATTAAAGTTTTTTCTTTTTTCGCTTAGCATCTCTGTGTGCCTTTATTTATGTATTGGTCTGTTGCCTATCTGTGTATGTTTGTGGTTAGGTGTGTATATCTGTGTCTGTGTGCATGCATATCAGTTAATCTATTTGTGCATATGTGTGTGTGTGTGTGTGTGTGTGTGTGTGTGTGTGTGTGTGTGTGTGTGTGTGTGTGTGTGTGCGTGTGCGTGTGTGCATGTTTATGTTTATCCATGCATGCATTCTGTTTGTGCATATGTCTATCATGTCTGCACAGTGTGAGTCTACCGTGCACACCCGTGTAGGCCTGTGTGTGTGTGTGTGTGTGTGTGTGTGTGTGTGTGTGTGTGTGTGTGTGTGTGTGTGTGTGTACACACACTATCATGCACCTGCCTATCCGGGATGAGGAAAAAAAAAAGGAAAATCCAAAGAAGCGAAATTACCGTGACAGCCATCGGCAACGGTTCTGCTGACGCAAGCATTCCTGGAGCAACATGCATGTCAGATGAACACAACACCAGAGCAATGAAAGATAAAGGAACACATATATTTACTTATAATTTCCGTCCATGCTAAACCCCTTATCCCTAAACTACTTTGCCTTGTTTTACTATTTTTAAAAACATTTTTGAATAGTTAAAATAGCCAATCTACATCGATACGTTGTGAGCTTGTAGATTAAAGGCAAGGTATAGGGATAAGGGGTTTAGCATGGATGAAAATAGAACCCTATAGTGTATATGAGGTAATAAACGGCCGGAGCATGCAGAAAAGAAACATGCAGTAATCCTGGTCTCTAAACTGCCTCCTCCTGGTCAGCCGGGGCACCTGATGGAGGGGAAAGGAACTGGTCGGAATAACGTGTTCCTTCCTGCACGCTCTATGTCCGGCCGGGGAACCTCTCCCCTGTCAGGTGAAAAGAAGCAGCTTGGACTACTCATGCATTCAAGGAAGCATGAGGTCAGTCCGTTGCTCTCGCCAGGTTGGCACGGAGAGTGAGTGTATAGCGCCCCGGATTACATTTAGGGATGCACCGATCCGATACTCGTATCGGAGATCGGCGCCGATCCAGGCTAAAATTCTAGATCGGGTATCGGATCGGTGGCCGATCCATTATCCGATCCGATCCGATAATTATGTGTAATTACAGTATGAAAACAACTCTACCTCCTCTGTGACACAGCAGTGTAGTATTGACAGTATAACATGTGGAATGCAGCCAGGCTAGCCTGCGCACACATTAACCTGGTCTAATTGTTGCACAGTTATTTAATAAATAATTCAGTGCATTTATATCTGTGTTTGTTACATTTTGTTTTACAAAGTTGGGAAAGTAATGTTTAAGTCAAGCCTTGATGTTGCCTTACACAAAATAATGATTCCAGACTCCACACAGTGAGGCATACAGCTTAATAGGTTATTACGTTTCTTTGTGGGGGGTATCGGATCGGTACTCTGTATCGGCAGATACTGGATCCCCATGTATCGAAATCGGTATCGAATGCCAAAAAGCCGGATCGGTGCATCCCTAATTACATTATTACATAATTGACACTGGGTGAAACAATGGGTTGCAAAATCGTGGGATAACATTTTTTAAGAAATAAGAGAGGGGGTTAGATAGAGTGTGAGAGAGAGAATGACAGTCTGAGCGAGGGAGAATGGAAGAGCTGAGAGAAAGAGAAAGAGAGAGAGAGAGAGGGGGGGGGGGTGAGAGAGTGATATGCAAGAAGTTAGTGACATATGAGCGGGATAAAGCTCTTATCTCAGCATGTTTACATTCAGAGAATCGTTGCACGCTGCAGCCTCATATTGTTTAGTGAGCAACAGAGGTGTCTTTGCTTACTGAAGCGTTCTACAAAACAAATACCAGCAGTTTATGGTTGTACAACAAGGCAGTGTTGCGTGCCACAAAATAGCCGATCTACAAGCTCACTAACGCACCGCATCGCAACGCATTGTGAGCTTGTAGATCAATAGGCCCACTATAAATAAATCAGGCTTCAAATCCCTCAATAAACATGTCAACACGTGAGCTCACAGTATGTACACTTTACACAAACACCAAAGCAGCTGAAGAGCACTCAAATAAGGGATGCCGTGACCAAGACGATAAGGAAGCCACATTTGTGTAAAGGATTTTCAACATGGCTGCATCTCTCTTTTGTGTTTGCCTTATCAGTTTCTATCAGAATGCAGGCTCTGAGAGAGTAAGTGTGTTCCTGAATGGATTTTGACATTCATATCCGCACAAATGGCTGTCAAGATATTGGGAAATATTGCTTTGAGAGATAACAGAAGTTATGGCATTCATGAGACATCCCGTGGAAGAGGCATGAGTGTGCCTGTTTTGGTTAGGGTGAGGGTGTGGGTGTGCGTGCATGTGCGCGCGTGTGTGCGTGCGTGCATGCGTGGGTTAGTGTATATTTGCATACAAACGGGCATGTATAAAGCACGAGTATGTGCATGTATAGACTGTAGACTGTAGAGTGTATGTGAGACACTGCATATTCAGTTACTTGGCATTTCATAATTTCATTTTATGAATGATATTGTTGAGTTATGGATCTTAAATGCAGCCATTTACTGCATTTCCCACATGCATTTGTCTAGTGTTTGCATAGAATATGACATTAGCAAATAATTTGAGCAACAGGGTGGTGGACACAGCGAAGACACTAGCTGGCAGAGTGTTTATTTAAACAACTTGATAATCTGATTATCCCACACACCACTGACAAGATCATGCCCCACCTCTCTGCTAAATACACACAGGATCTGGTGTGTGTGTGTGTGTGTGTGTGTGTGTGTGTGTGTGTGTGTGTGTGTGTGTGTGTGTGTGTGTGTGTGTGTGTGTGTGTGTGTGTGTGTGTGTGTGTGTGTGTGTGTGTGTGTGTGTGTGTGTGTGTGTGTGTGTGTGTGTGTGTGTGTGTGTGTGTGTGTGTGTGTGTGCGTGCGTGTGTGTGCGTGCGTGCGTGCGTGCGTGCGTGCGTGCGTGCGTGCGTGCGTGCGTGCGTGCGTGCGTGCGTGCGACATGCGTGCGTGCGAGAACATAGTTGTGTTACTGAAGGTTTGTGTTTTCATGTGCTGTGTGTGTATATACACACACAGCATATTAATGTATATTAAACATACAAATACTGTACATTTATTGATTGATTAAATAGTTTACTAGACAAAAATGTTTAAAAAAAACAGCAACAGAGTACAGTCAAACACTTAGTCCAAAGGTGATGGCACCAAAACCAAAGTCCTTGTGGTCTTGTTTCCAGGGGCGTGCACCGATAGACACCAAGTGGTGCTAAAGCACCTGCCCTTTTGCCCTCTTTACAGACAAGTTGCCTTTTGAATGTTAGTTTAATGTACAGTTTTGTTCATTCTATTTTTGTTTTGTACAGTGTACACTACAGTATGTGGCCCATGGTGACATCGATCAATTCTGGATTCAAAGCGTCTAATATATTATTTATGCCCCAAAATCTATACATCTCACACACATTAAGGCAGTTCCGGCGGTAACTTGCACCCCTGTTCTGCTCCTCACAACAACAATGTTTCATTTGCTGCACTATTTGCATGAAGTGGGGGATATCGTCACACACTTATAACCAAACTGGCAACCCCCCAAAAAGCCCTGTTAATCTGTAGTGTATTGGTTGCTTGGGTCACATGACCAGAAACAGGTACCAGGAAGCAGGTAACAGAATTGTGTAGAGACACACAATGTTATGTAATGTAGTGTTATGTTATGAGACCGGTCGAATAAATGAATGAAAAGACAAGCTTCATGTATGACTCAATGCAGGTTGAACTAACTAATAGGTTATATGTTAGGAAAACAACATTGGCTACGTTAAAAAGTTAAAAAGTTACTCTCGGACCAAGATGGACACACACGTTGGCTCACTTCTTTCCAGTTGTTTGCAGATGGAAAAGGACTAATAATAATGCATGGATTTTACTTGTGCCTGCAAAGTGTAAGCATAAGGCGTCTCCAACTCCAGGCATCACTCAACAAAAAATGGTAAGTTGGTAAAATGGTAAAATGTAGTAAATTCTCCACGAGGATAGATGGGTATAGAATAGCGGAGTAGTGGCAGTGGTCACAGAGCAGAGTAGTGGCAGTGGTCACAGAGCAGAGTAGAGGCAGTGGTCACAGAGCGGAGTAGTGGCAGTGGTCACAGAGCAGAGTAGTGGCAGTGGTCACAGAGCAGAGTAGAGGCAGTGGTCACAGAGCAGAGTAGAGGCAGTGGTCACAGAGCAGAGTAGTTGCAGTGGTCACAGAGCAGAGTAGTGGCAGTGGTCACAGAGCAGAGTAGAGGCAGTGGTCACAGAGCAGAGTAGTGGCAGTGGTCACAGAGCAGAGTAGAGGCAGTGGTCACAGAGCGGAGTAGTGGCAGTGGTCACAGAGCAGAGTAGTTGCAGTGGTCACAGAGCAGAGTAGTTGCAGTGGTCACAGAGCAGAGTAGTGGCAGTGGTCACAGAGCAGAGTAGTGGCAGTGGTCACAGAGCAGAGTAGTGGCAGTGGTCACAGAGCAGAGTAGTGGCAGTGGTCACAGAGCAGAGTAGTGGCAGTGGTCACAGAGCAGAGTAGTGGCAGTGGTCACAGAGCAGAGTAGAGGCAGTGGTCACATAGCAGTGGTCACAGAGCAGAGTAGAGGCAGTGGTCACAGAGCAGAGTAGAGGCAGTGGTCACAGAGCAGAGTAGAGGCAGTGGTCACAGAGCAGAGTAGTGGCAGTGGTCACAGAGCAGAGTAGAGGCAGTGGTCACAGAGCAGAGTAGTGGCAGTGGTCACAGAGCGGAGTAGTGGCAGTGGTCACAGAGCAGAGTAGTGGCATTGGTCACAGAGCAGAGTAGTGGCAGTGGTCACAGAGCAGAGTAGAGGCAGTGGTCACAGAGCAGAGTAGTGGCAGTGGTCACAGAGCAGAGTAGAGGCAGTGGTCACAGAGCGGAGTAGTTGCAGTGGTCACAGAGCAGAGTAGTTGCAGTGGTCACAGAGCAGAGTAGTTGCAGTGGTCACAGAGCAGAGTAGTGGCAGTGGTCACAGAGCAGAGTAGTGGCAGTGGTCACAGAGCAGAGTAGTGGCAGTGGTCACAGAGCAGAGTAGTTGCAGTGGTCACAGAGCAGAGTAGTTGCAGTGGTCACAGAGCAGAGTAGTTGCAGTGGTCACAGAGCAGAGTAGTGGCAGTGGTCACAGAGCAGAGTAGTGGCAGTGGTCACAGAGCAGAGTAGTGGCAGTGGTCACAGAGCAGAGTAGTGGCAGTGGTCACAGAGCAGAGTAGTGGCAGTGGTCACAGAGCAGAGTAGTTGCAGTGGTCACAGAGCAGAGTAGAGGCAGTGGTCACATAGCAGTGGTCACAGAGCAGAGTAGTGGCAGTGGTCACATAGCAGAGTAGTTGCAGTGGTCACAGAGCAGAGTAGTGGCAGTGGTCACAGAGCAGAGTAGTGGCAGTGGTCACAGAGCAGAGTAGTGGCAGTGGTCACAGAGCAGAGTAGTGGCAGTGGTCACAGAGCAGAGTAGTGGCAGTGGTCACAGAGCAGAGTAGTGGCAGTGGTCACAGAGCAGAGTAGTGGCAGTGGTCACATAGCAGTGGTCACAGAGCAGAGTAGTGGCAGTGGTCACAGAGCAGTGGTCACAGAGCAGAGTAGTGGCAGTGGTCACATAGCAGTGGTCACAGAGCAGAGTAGTGGCAGTGGTCACAGAGCAGTGGTCACAGAGCAGAGTAGAGGCAGTGGTCACAGAGCAGAGTAGTGGCAGTGGTCACAGAGCAGAGTAGAGGCAGTGGTCACAGAGCAGAGTAGTGGCAGTGGTCACAGAGCAGAGTAGTTGCAGTGGTCACAGAGCGGAGTAGTTGCAGTGGTCACAGAGCAGAGTAGTTGCAGTGGTCACAGAGCAGAGTAGTGGCAGTGGTCACATAGCAGTGGTCACAGAGCAGAGTAGTGGCAGTGGTCACAGAGCAGTGGTCACAGAGCAGAGTAGTGGCAGTGGTCACATAGCAGTGGTCACAGAGCAGAGTAGAGGCAGTGGTCACAGAGCAGAGTAGTGGCAGTGGTCACAGAGCAGAGTAGAGGCAGTGGTCGCAGAGTAGTGGCAGTGGTCACAGAGCAGAGTAGTTGCAGTGGTCACAGAGCGGAGTAGTGGCAGTGGTCACAGAGCAGAGTAGTGGCAGTGGTCACAGAGCAGAGTAGTTGCAGTGGTCACAGAGCAGAGTAGAGGCAGTGGTCACAGAGCAGAGTAGTTGCAGTGGTCACAGAGCAGAGTAGAGGCAGTGGTCACAGAGCAGAGTAGTTGCAGTGGTCACAGAGCAGAGTAGTGGCAGTGGTCACAGAGCAGAGTAGTGGCAGTGGTCACAGAGCAGAGTAGTGGCAGTGGTCACAGAGCAGAGTAGAGGCAGTGGTCACAGAGCAGAGTAGTGGCAGTGGTCACAGAGCAGAGTAGTTGCAGTGGTCACAGAGCAGAGTAGAGGCAGTGGTCACAGAGCAGAGTAGAGGCAGTGGTCACAGAGCAGAGTAGAGGCAGTGGTCACAGAGCAGAGTAGAGGCAGTGGTCACAGAGCAGAGTAGAGGCAGTGGTCACAGAGCAGAGTAGAGGCAGTGGTCACAGAGCAGAGTAGTGGCAGTGGTCACAGAGCAGAGTAGTTGCAGTGGTCACAGAGCAGAGTAGTGGCAGTGGTCACAGAGCAGAGTAGTGGCAGTGGTCACAGAGCAGAGTAGAGGCAGTGGTCACAGAGCAGAGTAGAGGCAGTGGTCACAGAGCAGAGTAGAGGCAGTGGTCACAGAGCAGAGTAGAGGCAGTGGTCACAGAGCAGAGTAGTTGCAGTGGTCACAGAGCAGAGTAGTGGCAGTGGTCACAGAGCAGAGTAGAGGCAGTGGTCACAGAGCAGAGTAGTGGCAGTGGTCACAGAGCAGAGCAGAGTAGAGGCAGTGGTCACAGAGCAGAGTAGAGGCAGTGGTCACAGAGCAGAGTAGTGGCAGTGGTCACAGAGCAGAGCAGAGTAGAGGCAGTGGTCACAGAGCAGAGTAGTGGCAGTGGTCACAGAGCAGAGTAGTGGCAGTGGTCACTTGAGTGGCAGCGACGCAGTGTGCCTCCCGCACATCCGCTTGACTCCCTCCTTGCGCTGCAGGACACATGACGGCTCCAACGGACTGCAGCGGCCAATGAGGCAGGAATGTGATGTATGATGATAAGAGGAGATCAAGGAGGGAATAAAAAATACATTTATCTGATCATGAAGGTCAACGATGGCTCAACGATGTCAGTCAGCTTCTGTCTCTGTGGCTATCATTACCGTCCGTGTGGCAGTGGATCAGGGGGTAGAGTGGTCGCTTGATCCTAGTCATTGGCATTATTAATTGCAAGCAGAGAGAAGTAGTATTTGGCAGTGTGTGTGTGTGTGTGTGTGTGTTCACACACTGTTCACAGATACTGTAAAAGCAAAACGTGTGCGTGCACGCACGCACTTATACAGGTGTGCTCATACTGTATGTACTTATGCTAGCCTCCAAACAGACAGACAGACAGAGAGAGAGAGACTGTGCAGCAGTACAGCAGGAAAAATGTTCAGCCTGCACATTTTGTCCTGTTCCAACACGTCCCATCATCCTCCCTCCTCCACAACCAAAGCATCTGCCCTCCTAGACCAGGGCTTCTCAACCTGTGGGCCGCGACCCCCCGGGGGGCAGTGGTGGAAAGTAACTAAGTACTTTTACTTAAATACTGTACTTAAGTACAATTTTGAGGTATTTGTACTTTACTTGAGTATTTCCAATTTCCAGTACTTTTACTTCTACTCCACTACATCTCTGAGCCAAAATTTGTACTTTTACTCCACTACAATTATTTTAAAACTTTAGTTACGAGTTACTTTTATACATACATTAACCACTTCAACCCTATACATTTTGGCCATTTGAAAATAGACGATCTACAAGCTCACAATGCGTCACAACGCGACGCATTATGAGCTTGTAGATCTGTAACGAACCCGCAGTCTACTTTTATTGTGATGTTCAGGAAGTGTTGACATGCTGGCCCTTTAATTTGAAATGGGTCTAGTTAAGGATAATTGGTGATTGGAACCCAGGTAGCTCAGCTGTGGAGGAGGGGACTGGTTTAAAACAGTCCTCCATGGTTTTTTTTTTGTATGTAACTTTGTAATGCTATTGAGGTTTGCACCTAACACTCTTGAAAACAAAGTATTATACATTGTGGGTTTGCCGATACTATAGAAGCCGTGAAGTAAGCCGACAGGCCCTTATTGGTGTCAATCGCTCAAGTCACCTTATAAATCAAGTGGCAGATGCCAAAATTAGATTTTTATTTGATTTATTCATTTTTTGGTGGTCTACCGGCACAGCCTTTGTGAACTACTGGTAGATCATGATGTACCTTTTGGGCACCCCTGGTCTAGCTAGTCTGACACTAAATGACTGTATAGGGGAGAGCTATCCGCAGATTCCACAGCATTGTGCCCTTAACCATTTTGGGCGGGAACTCCCTTTGGTGTTTTAAGCATTATGTTATACTTTAGCTATTGAAAAATAGCAGATCTACAAGCTCACCGAGTGCCACATTACGAGCTTGTAGGTCTGCTATGTTTGAAAAATCGTGAAAATGTGACACAAATTAAATATATATTCTTTCAGAGCAAACGTTTTTAACTCAAATCTTTGCTTCTGGGGTGTCCCTGGAGGCTGGAACAACATATTTTCAGATGGGGGTTGGCAGCCAATTACACATAGTTTTTGGGGGTCCTTGACATGAATTAGTTTGAGAACGACTGACATAGAAACATGTTTTTTCAGAAAACCGTCAGGATTTAGAAGACATTTGTAGAAATGTTGTTGTATTTTTGTCAGGTGAAACCTGACTAGTGAAAGCTCATGAAATGTAGACTACGATATCGACCCCCTAGTCATACTGACGCAGTGACGTGATTGGCTCCTTCTATGTGTAATGAGCCCCTCGATTATTCTAATTTCTGCATGCTTGCATCTGTGTGATCGGGTCTGTTTTTGCATGCACATACATTTCCTCAAACACAGTTCAATTGACTTAAAGTTGAACAAACTAATATGTTAATGTTCATTGTTTAATCATTACATTTTTGTTCAGGTTCACATTTTTGGTTCACATTTTTAGGTTCAAAGTATATTAGCTTATTGCCTTCTTGAATGATTTTGCTGTTAAGTTTGTCAGTTGGTAGGGCTCTTGTCATCGGGACACAAGGTCATGGGTTCAAATCTGAGTACAGACAACTCAGCGTATGAGTCTTCAAGAATCCCCACCATAAAAAACCAACCCTGTCACAATTCCCCCCCATATTAGCATGATTATTATTTCCTTTCCGACGTTCTGTGCGTGGTTCAATGACTGTGTTTTGTTGTGGCTTTGCATTGGCTGCGCTGCACTATTTCAGCCGTGTTTGGTTTGAAGTTATATCGAGTTGCTCTGCACTCTCTGCAGCCTGCACACGGCTGCCAGGGATATTTGCCTCTCCCCTTCCCATTGGCTAGAGGCAGCTTTGCTGTTGCTTGTTGTCCCATACAATGGGTGGCCCATTTTAGATGAAATGGTTGGCCCATTTTAGTTTAACCACGTTCATGTGAATAGGTCCACTAACAAAATATTTTATTTCAGATAAAATAAGCAAAAGATCTGCATAATATCTAATAAAGGCCATCAAATGCATTCAAAATATTTTTTTGTAGATGTACATTAGACTTTTATTGACTTAAACCTAGCATTGCTACTCCCACCATGAAAAATATAGACCAATCAAATCAATTGTTTTATGCCAATTATAGCTGTGGCAAGACATGTGTGCAGCCATTGGCTGTTAAAACAGAGCTAGGAGGCTGAAACCTTAGCTGGCTCATTTTACCTGATGGCCCACTTTACATGAGACCACCCCTACTTAAAACTTTCAGATTGCAACAAACAGACTGGCATTTTTTAATCGGCACCAGTCGGCCGACGAAACATTATTTTTCCCCCATGCTAATTGCAAAAAGCAGCCTGCAGTGTTGCCAGTTCTGCTGATTATAAACGACTTTGGGCTAGTTTCCCCTGTGTAACATAGCTTAATATTCATAGTTGCCCGTTGCTTTAGTTTGGGCTTATTTCTTAAGTGTAGTTGCTTATTTGGGCTTGCTTTCATGATTCGTTTTGGGAAAAAATAGCTGATGTAATAGGGCTCAAGGGGGTGAAACTGCCTGCTTCTTTTGGGTATGTTTTCATAGACCTGGTCGCTTGTTTCACTCACATTAGATGACGCACCCATTCATTCAGCAGTCACGTTCACCAGTTGTGTCACATAAAAGGATACACGCCGTCGCCTGTCTCATAGAGCCTGTTGCATGGTATCAGAAGTCCCGAGTATACCGTCACAGTGCAATAAGTCCCAGTCGGCGTTGCTAAGCTAAGTAGCAGTTACAAACTGTAGTAGCAGTTTGGTAGAGACAGTGCTATTGAAGACACCATCGTGTGTGATCCTGCTTGCCTCGTAGCCTGGATTTTTTTTTTTTAAACAAAAAACAAACAAAAAAATTACAAAAAAAAAACTGCACAGAAAGAAGATGATGGATTCCCTGTTCTCCATAAGTACACCAGAAAACTTTTTTTTTCAGACTTTCAAAGCTGGCCCAATTGGATCCGGAGGTTTGAAAGGTTCGTTCAGAGTTGCTGTTGGACTGGACCAAAAGGATGAAGACTATAAATGGTACACACACACACACACACACACACACACACACACACACACACACACACACACACACACACACACACACACACACACACACACACACACACCTTTTGGTTACCATCCAGCCACTCCAGCCACTCTACCCCTGATCCACCGCCGCCCCAAGTATCAAGTAAATTCATTGGTTTATACCATGGGTGATAAAGCTGATGACATTCATGGCCACACTGGGCTTAAGTGATGCAGACAAAAAGAAAGGCAGTGCGGTAAAGGAGGCTTTTGATATTAAATTTGCAAACATAATGTGATCTATGAACGATGCAGTTTTTACAAAAGAAGCAATTAGGATCCAGGTGAATCGTCTGAATCGTTCATTTCTGCAGTTTATAAACTGCAGAAATGAAATCTGCGAGCGCACGCACACCGTTCTCCATATACTGCTCACCTTACACAGTGTTATGACAGTGACAGCGTAAAGCAGCTGTTGCCCCCCCCCCCCCCCACGCTAGTGCACACACACACACACACACACACACACACACACACACACACACACACACACACACACACACACACACACACACTAGAGATTCCTGAGTGAGGCCACAGGTAACAGTGATTTAGGGGGACAAGATGAGTGTTGATGATCACTCTGGGCAGAGGATATATGCAGCAGTGTGTGTGAGTGTGTGTGTGTGTGTGTGTGTGTGTGTGTGTGTGTGTGTGTGTGTGCACATGTACATACATACCGGTACATGTATATTTGATATATATGTTGTGCACATGCACCTGGAGGCAATAACAACATGTAATGAAATTGTGTAAGTGTAATTGTGTATGTATGTGTGTGTGTGTGTGTGTGTGTGTGTGTGTGTGTGTGCCCCCCTCACCCCGTATGCACTTGTGTGCGTGTGTGTGCGTGAGCGTGTCCATGTGTAAAGGGGGGGGGGAGAGGGTAGATGGCTTTCAGCCGCATGTACAGCGCACACACACATACATACACACACACGTACACGTACACATACACATACACATACACATACACATACACATACACATACATACACAAACATCCTCCAGGCAACGAGAGTCGTCCTGGGAATATTTATCTCTGCTGGTAACGTAAAGAGGCAGCAGATCTCTAATCTGGCCCACAGTTATGTTCTCTGACATCAGGGGAGGAGGAAGAGATAGGGGGGGGGGGTCGTTGGGGATGGAAATAAGTTAGAAGTTTTAAAGACATTACTAACCAACCATGCAGCGTGCACGGCTGCATGCACACACATACACACACGCACGTGGAAGCAACGGGTTAGTGTTAACCGGCCATGTATATGAGAGAGAGAGAGAGAGAGAGGTGTGGATGTCGGGGCAGAACCTGGAAGGTCTTGGGTTCGATCCCCAGCCACTCATGGCTGCATGTCAAAGTATCCTATGTGTAGACGAGGGAATGCGCATGCATAAAGTGAGTAGCACATCGAGTGGCAAAGTGACCGTAACGTTGTTTAACATCATTTAATGGAATCAGATGGGACTTTTCTGTGTGGACGTACTGTATGGGCTGTCTGTGTCGACCTACTGTATGGGCTGTCTGTGTGGACGTACTGTATGGGCTGTCTGTGTGACGTACTGTATGGGCTGTCTGTGTGACGTACTGTATGGGCTGTCTGTGTGGACGTACTGTATATGGGCTGTCTGTGTGGACGTACTGTATGGGCTGTCTGTGTGGACGTACTGTATGGGCTGTCTGTGTGGACGTACTGTATGGACTGTCTGTGTGGACGTACTGTATGGGCTGTCTGTGTGGACGTACTGTATGGGCTGTCTGTGTGGACGTACTGTATGGGCTGTCTGTGTGGACGTACTGTATGGGCTGTCTGTGTGGACCTACTGTATGGGCTGTCTGTGTGGACGTACTGTATGGGCTGTCTGTGTGGACGTACTGTATGGGCTGTCTGTGTGGACGTACTGTATGGGCTGTCTGTGTGGACCTACTGTATGGGCTGTCTGTGTGTGACGTACTGTATGGGCTGTCTGTGTGGACGTACTGTATGGGCTGTCTGTGTGGACCTACTGTATATGGGCTGTCTGTGTGGACGTACTGTATGGGCTGTCTGTGTGGACCTACTGTATGGGCTGTCTGTGTGGACGTACTGTATGGGCTGTCTGTGTGGACGTACTGTATGGACTGTCTGTGTGGACGTACTGTATATGGGCTGTCTGTGTGGACGTACTGTATGGGCTGTCTGTGTGGACCTACTGTATATGGGCTGTCTGTGTGGACGTACTGTATGGGCTGTCTGTGTGGACGTACTGTATGGGCTGTCTGTGTGGACGTACTGTATGGGCTGTCTGTGTGGACGTACTGTATATGGGCTGTCTGTGTGGACGTACTGTATGGGCTGTCTGTGTGGACGTACTGTATGGGCTGTCTGTGTGGACGTACTGTATGGCTGTCTGTGTGGACGTACTGTATGGGCTGTCTGTGTGGACGTACTGTATGGGCTGTCTGTGTGGACGTACTGTATGGACTGTCTGTGTGGACGTACTGTATGGCCTGTCCAGGCCAGAAAGTAGTTATCTGCCAAGTAGGTGTTCCCTCATAACTTCCAGGCATGATGATGATGTCACGCGCATACACTCTATTGCAGTGGTTTCCAAAGTGGGGTCCGGGGACCCCCAGGTGTCCTTGAGGGAGTTCCAGGGGGTCCCCAGCTATAATGATAGTTTGGAACCAAATGGACCCCTTGTAACTCAGAGAGTGTACTCAGAGTTAAATTAACATTGATTTTACAATATAAATTTGGCGTCCCAGAGATACAAATGCCATCGAATGGGGGTCCGTAGACTGATGCATGTCAAACTGGGGGTCCTTGAAATGAAAATGGTTGAGAATAACTGCTAGAGCCGTATAAATCACTGGGTCACTGGAATGTCTTTTCGAATGGGGGTCTGTGGGCTAATTAGTGTCAATTTGGGAACCACTGCTCTATTGGATAGGCCTGTATCCCTTTACTGCTGCTGCTGAAGTAGTATATGGATAGACATGCACTGTGTGTGTGTGTGTGTGTGTGTGTGTGTGTGTGTGTGTGTGTGTGTGTGTGTGTGTGTGTGTGTTTGTCACTCAAGGAACGCCAGTGGGTTCAAGAGGCAGGCCGGGGGCTGATCGCTGACGCGTAGAGGTCCTGTTCTTAGTGGCACTGTGAGGCACAATGACATGGGAAGGTGTGTGCGAGTGTCTCTGTCCGTCTGTGGAAATCTGTGTCGAAATGTGTGCGTGTGTGTGTGTGTGTGTTTCCCCAGGCTGAGCAGGATCTCCCTGCGTGTGGCTGATTGAAAGTGAATGGCAGCGTGCCGTGTGACTCCATTGTACCCAAATGTCTTCTGACACTCAGGAGATGGACACGCACGCACGCATGCACGCACGCACGCACGCACGCACGCATGCACGCACACACGCATGCACGCACGCACGCACGCACGCACGCACGCACGCACCCTGGAACTCCATCAAGTACCCCTATAGGGGTCGCCGGATCCCACTTTGGTAACCACTGGTTTATAGCCCAAAAGTGGCCAGGGGTCCTTGAGGGAGTTCCAGGTGGTCCCCAGCTAAATGATAGTTAGGAACCAAAATGGACTGGTTTTACAATATACATTGCTGGTCCCAGAGATAGAAATGGGGGGGGGGGGGGGGGTATACAGTACGTAGCCTAATTCATGTCAAACTGGGGGTCCTGTGAAATGTATCGGGTTGAGAATCACTGCTATAAAGCCATGAAAATCTTCTCTTATGGGGGTCCCTGCATGGTATATGGATGATATGAAAACGTTTGGGAACCACGGATGTATGGATGGCCTTACTGTCTGAGTCTGTCAGTGATGTATGGATGGCTTACTGTCTGTGGGTCTGTCAGTGATGTGTGGATGGCTTACTGTCTGTGGGTCTGTCAGTGATGTGTGGATGGCTTACTGTCTGTGGGTCTGTCAGTGATGTGTGGATGGCTTACTGTCTGTGGGTCTGTCAGTGATGTGTGGATGGCTTACTGTCTGTGGGTCTGTCAGTGATGTGTGGATGGCTTACTGTCTGTGGGTCTGTCAGTGATGTGTGGATGGCTTACTGTCTGTGGGTCTGTCAGTGATGTGTGGATGGCCTTACTGTCTGTGGGTCTGTCAGTGATGTGTGGATGGCCTTACTGTCTGTGGGTCTGTCAGTGATGTGTGGATGGCCTTACTGTCTGTGGGTCTGTCAGTGATGTATGGATGGCCTTACTGTCTGAGTCTGTCAGTGATGTGTGGATGGCCTTACTGTCTGAGTCTGTCAGTGATGTGTGGATGGCCTTACTGTCTGAGTCTGTCAGTGATGTGTGGATGGCCTTACTGTCTGTGGGTCTGTCAGTGATGTGTGGATGGCCTTACTGTCTGTGGGTCTGTCAGTGATGTGTGGATGGCCTTACTGTCTGTGGGTCTGTCAGTGATGTGTGGATGGCTTACTGTCTGTGGGTCTGTCAGTGATGTGTGGATGGCCTTACTGTCTGAGTCTGTCAGTGATGTGTGGATGGCTTACTGTCTGTGGGTCTGTCAGTGATGTGTGGATGGCTTACTGTCTGTGGGTCTGTCAGTGATGTATGGATGGCTTACTGTCTGTGGGTCTGTCAGTGATGTGTGGATGGCCTTACTGTCTGTGGGTCTGTCAGTGATGTGTGGATGGCCTTACTGTCTGAGTCTGTCAGTGATGTGTGGATGGCCTTACTGTCTGTGGGTCTGTCAGTGATGTGTGGATGGCCTTACTGTCTGAGTCTGTCAGTGATGTGTGGATGGCTTACTGCAGGGTCTGTCAGTGGAAAAAGAGGCTTATGGAAATTTGGACCATGTTTTGTTTGCTTTCATTTTACTTGTATCTGTTTACTCTGCATGTGTTTCACTTTAACATGCCTGGCCTAAACTAATAAGAGCCTAGGGGAGAGAGATAGAGGA
The DNA here is from genome assembly GCF_964188405.1 of Protomyctophum parallelum. NCBI lineage: Eukaryota > Metazoa > Chordata > Actinopteri > Myctophiformes > Myctophidae > Protomyctophum > Protomyctophum parallelum. The sequence goes on along the minus strand of NC_139703.1, from coordinate 16,641,714 downwards.
CACACGCAAACGCACGCACGCACCCACACACGCACACACACTCCCACACGTGCACATGTTCCCTCATAGACACACACTTGTCCATTTGAATTGACGTGAGTCTCATGTCATGTCACGGACAGTCTGTTCAGTGCTACGGCTGTCCTTGCCTCGGGCCACCTCTGTGCAAGACGCTTGACAGGCGCGTTGCTTTTGCTTGGGCGATGTCTTCATCCTCCCTCACTCTGCTCTGCTTGATCTCGGCCATATAACACAAGTCTGGGGTTATTGAGGCCTGGGCCGGGTTAGCGGTCCAGGCACCTATAGGCTGATAATCCAGCATGAAAGTGTATCGCGGGTCCGATCCCGACGACCTTTGCTGTGTGTCTTCCCCCCCCCCCCAATCGCTCTCCCCGTTTCTTGTACCTACTGTACAACTATATCAATAAAGGCAAAAAGCCCCAAAAATATCTTTAAAAAGTCTGGGGTTATCGTACCGACAAAGGGATCGAGGACCCAATTGGCAATTTGACGATTCAATAAATTTTTTGCTGAATGATTCGATTAAATGTTTGAGGGCCTGTCCAGGTTTTGGTGTGTGTAACCCAAATATTGTCCTAACACAAACATTAGATGCCATTGACAATGAATGGACAATTTTGAGTGTTTGTGTAAACAGGACGCACATTGTGATTGGCCGGAATGAGGTGATGTATTTATGATGATGTACGATGATGAGAGCGACCCTCACTTCACACAGGTGTGATTTTGCCCCTCCTATACAGCTTTTGTCCCCACAAAATGTCCGCAACACAAACATAAAATGCCATTGACAATGAAGGGAAAATGTACGTCATCTTGTCATCAATGAAACGAGAAATTAGGTCAAATGTCCGCCAAATATGATGTCAATTTGTGGCAACAGAGAGAAGACTTCCGCACACCCGGCAGGCAATTTGGAGCAGGTGCGATGATGACAAAGAGTATACAAATTTGGAAGAAGACCTTCCTCAGCCTGAGGAAGGTCGCAAGACCGAAACGTTGCTCAATTAATAAAATTGCTCTGAACTAGCAAGTGGCAGTGTGCGGATGTCCCTTCTTCCAAATTTGTGGCAACAGGCATTCTGATTGGCCAGTAATGATGCATGATGATGTGTGATGATAAGAGCGCCCCTCATGGCCCAGGCCGTAGCGTAACGGTCTGGGCACCGGACTGGTGATCCAGTCGCGGTGTGCCGCGGGTTCGACTCCCGAACCCGACACGGCCTTTACCGCATGTCATCCCCCCATCTCTCTCCCGTTTCCTGTCAGCCTACTATCTGTCCCTTAAAAAATCAATAAAAGGCGTAAGCCGCAAAAAATATCTTAAAAAAAAAAAAAAGAGCGCCCCTCACTTCACACGGGTGTGATTGTTTTATTCAAAGGTGCTTCATCTGCATGAGAAAACATACGTTTACACACTTTAATGTTTACTGATGCAACAGTGGCTTCTATGTCAGCGCGCTAACTTTCCCCCTTTTTCCTACCCTGTTTCGCACCAGTGAGGGGTGGGAGGGGCACGTTACAGTCAGATGAGTCGTGAAAACTCCTGCATCTGATCATCCATTTATTCCATTAGATTAGACCATAGACCATTTTTATGATTTTATCCAGAATGAAAACATTCTCTGATGTAAATGAGTTATAATGTTTTAGTTATTTCAGATACAGTATGCTACTGGCTGGAGGATGGAAAGGCTATATTATTTTACTTATATTGACCAATTTAGTAGGCTATAATTTACAGTAGTATAGCCTATGTAAGGTTTAACCTCGTCAGATAATCCCCACATAGCGTAGATTTACGAGAAATTCAAAGTTTCAACACTAAAGTAGTAGTAGTTGTGAATTAGCAAACTGGACATGTAATCGCAAACCTCTATGAGTAGACATAAATGATACCATCTTAGTAGTGAGGACCAATTATATGAAGATATGGCTGAAAAATAGCGTTTAATTTTACAGTAATAACACCAGCCCGCATCTGCTGCGTACTGTATAGGCTTTGCTCGGTCCAAGATTACAGGTTCCACTCAGAAGCTGAAGTATTCAGGTATGGGTTGCTTGTACTGTAGGTATCTAATATCCACCATTGCCTTTACAGTCATCAGAATCTCTATGGGCCAAACCATCCCAATGTCTATGGAACTGAATCTCTTTTACCTAAACTTTATATCCATTCCACTCGTCTAACTCTAACTTAATTTTCCTACATGCAATAATCAGCTATAAAGAGTAAGAGTAAATCGGATACCATAATATGTATAGCAGGCTACCAATTTGTTAGTAGAATGTCGGCCACCTGAATCCTCATGACAAAGATAAACTTTATCCCTATAGCTTATGTCATAATGTCTATAAGGAGCAAACATCAACATCGTCTGTAGAACTGAATGCTGACACCTGAACTTTAATAATGCCGCTGTCGGCGGAAACTTTATATGCCTATATGTCCAAAACTGTTACTTAGTTTACAGGCTTTGAAATTCAATTCAAATGTTCACTATTTCAGTGGGACAATGGGAAGCTGTAGTCATAGGCGGCGGGTGCGTTTTACCTTTGGGTAGGCTATAGAATTGCGTTGGGGGGGGATTCTCGCGGCTGAGCGGAGCGAGGCCGCCGCCGCGGATTTATTTATTTATTTATTTCCCAGATGGTCTAAAAATGAGTTATTTAGCATACTTTTACCAATGAATTAGCCTATACACAGACAACGACTTTTGGACGTATTTTTCTCAAGTCTCGAGTCAGTCAGTCAGTGACAGTGTAGATTACCCGGCGGTGTTGGCGTGTTGCTGCCCCTCCGGGAGTCGCGGCTCATGGCTCTCCACAGACGGCACAGAGACAGCAGTCACTCCACTGAACGTGCCAGTGTTGCTGCAGTGGTGTGAACTGTGAACCATGCGGGCACTGGCGCTGCTGAGTTCTGACACCTTCTATAATGCTGCGCACATATATTATATATATAAAAAAAATACCCAGCATAATTTTTGGGAAGGCTAAGCCTTCCCTAGCCTTATGCACCCGCCGCCTATGGCTGTAGTATAAGTATGGTATTCATTTCTGTATTTGTAAGTCGGAATAGGGAGATATGGCTTCTGCCCAACAGCAAGCAACAACTAATATTTCCTTGGTATAGTGTCACTACCATGCGATGTGAGTGAGGTCGTTGGTTTGGGTTGATTTATGGTTCTCCACAGTAGCAGCCAACATGCTGAGACCTGCCAAGCAGCCATTGTTTCATTCTGTATTCCCAGACCTTAAAGAGAGTGGGGAGGAACTGGGAGGCTGGGCGAGTGAAAATGCAAACGTTACATAGCCATCTCATGCACATTCTCTGCACATTCTCTCTCTCTCTCTCTCTCTCGCTCTGTGTGTTTGTCTCTCTCCCCCTCCATGTCCGTCTGTCATTGTCTCTTTCCTCAAACTGTTTCTCCCTCCCTTTTCTCTCTGTCACTCTCACTCTCGTACACACACACACACACACACACACACACACACACACACACACACACACGCACACACGCACGCACGCATGCGCGCGCGTATAGGCCTACTATACACACACTCATTCAAGCATGCAAATGCACACAATATCTATTGTATGTCCTCTATGTGTTCTGATGGTTTTACCAGCAGTGTGTGTGTGTGTGTGTGTGAGTGGATATCACCATTTTAATGTCAGTTTTATGAGTCATTTTTACAATATCTTGCCAACCGTATACCAAAAAGCCGAAAAATAGCAGATCTACAAGCTCGAACTTGCAGATCATTGTTCGGTGAGCGCACGTAAATGAGGCATAGCCTACATCTAACCCTAAGCCCTAAACCTATACTGTATCCTCTAAATCTGTGGTTTTCAACCTTATCTAACCCTAAGCCCTAAACCTATACTGTATCCTCTAAATCTGTGGTTTTCAACCTTTTACATACCAAGCAAGGCCAATTATTTATTCAGCATTTGAGCCACGGTGGTCTGATGACATTTAGCCTCTCAGACCCAAAACTTAGAATATTTTGCTGTTGTTGTCTCCACCAGGCCAAAGGCATGGGGAGAAAGTATGTTTTGCACTCCGTCCGTCCGTGTGTGTCCGTCCGTCCGTTACCAGCTAATCTCCGGCACCGTTAACCCGGTTGATGCCAAACTTTGCACACACACTCCCTAGATGCCAACGATGAACCTCTGCCCCAGATTTTCCAGAACGGCCTGTTATAGCGCCACCAGGAAGCAGACTTTTGTAAAACATTTTTTTTGCTATTACTCCTCCAGATTCTGTCGAAAAATATATAGAATACAATACAGTTCTAGGCCAGATCACAGCCCATATTGGGATGAATATAGAATACAATACAGGACTAGGCCAGATCACAGCCCATATGGGGATGGATACAGGTCTAGACCAGATCACAGCCCATATGGGGATGGATACAGGTCTAGACCAGATCACAGTCCATATGGGGATGGATACAGGTCTAGACCAGATCACAGTCCATATGGGATCAATACAGGACTAGGCCAGATCACAGTCCATATGGGGATCAATACAGGACTAGGCCAGATCACAGTCCATATGGGGATGAATACAGGTCTAGACCAGATCACAGTCCATATGGGGATCAATACAGGACTAGGCCAGATCACAGTCCATATGGGGATCAATACAGGACTAGGCCAGATCACAGTCCATATGGGGATGAATACAGGTCTAGACCAGATCACAGTCCATATGGGGATCAATACAGGACTAGGCCAGATCACAGTCCATATGGGGATCAATACAGGACTAGGCCAGATCACAGTCCATATGGGGATGGATATAGAATACAATACAGGACTAGGCCAGATCACAGCCCATATGGGGATGGATACAGGTCTAGACCAGATCACAGTCCATATGGGGATGAATACAGGTCTAGGCCAGATCACAGCCCATATGGGGATCAATACAGGACTAGGCCAGATCACAGCCCATATGGGGATCAATACAGGACTAGGCCAGATCACAGCCCATATGGGGATCAATACAGGACTAGGCCAGATCACAGCCCATATGGGGATCAATACAGGACTAGGCCAGATCACAGTCCACATGGGGATGAATATAGCTTATTCTGGGCCAGATCTGACTATAGTTATGATATGACTTAAGTTGACTCTCTGTGATTCATCCAGGGACGTCCGTCTTAGTGGGCAGAATCTATGTTGGTTGAAATCAGGTGATATTCTGGGCCAGATGTGACTAGTCTTGGTTTGGCTTGATTTTGCCCCAATTGAGACGCCACTAATTCGTCCAGGTCCTGACCGTGCTTGCTGGGTCATATTCTACTATACTTGTGGGGACGTCCTCACAAGTATAACACACGCACGCACGCACGCACGCACGCACGCACGCACGCACGCACGCACGCACGCACGCACGCACGCACGCACGCACGCGCGCACGCGCGCACGCACGTGTGCACGCGCACATGCACGCACAGAGACACACAGAGACACACAGAGACACACAGAGACACACAGAGACACACAGACTCGGGCCCTGTTCCCTTTGTGTGGACAAGCAAGCGGGGAATCCTTTCATGCTTTTTTAAGCAGCACAAACACAAACATCAACTCCATATTGGATTAGGTCTGTTGCCCTCGGATAATTCACCGATCATTTATCACACTTAAAGAATCGTTAATCATTGCTAAACGTCGCTGACAGGACTGTGTCACGCGGTCGATACTTCTTCAGACTGCTGTGGTGGAAAGTAACTAAGTTCTTTAAGTAGCCTACTGTATACTTCAGCACAATTTTGAGATTAGTTTTTACTTTATTTGAGTATTTCCAATTTCCTATACTTTATACTTCGGGGTGCATACTTAGTTTAGACTAGTCATTGGTTTTTTCTTCATTCATGTATCTACCTTTAGTCCGGCATCAGCCAGGAACTGGATGTGCGCAAGCCACCTGCTTTTTAAACTAGTCATTGGTTAGACATAAGGTTGGTGAGGGGTGTGTTAAAACGACCGGATTAAGGTTGGTGAGGGGTGCGTTAAAACGACCGGATTAAGGTTGGTGAGGGGTGCGTTAAAACGACCGGATTAAGGTTGGTGAGGGGTGCGTTAAAACGACCGGATTAAGGTTGGTGAGGGGTGCGTTAAAACGACCGGATTAAGGTTGGTGAGGGGTGCGTTAAAACGACCGGATTAAGGTTGGTGAGGGGTGCGTTAAAACGACCGGATTAAGGTTGATGAGGGGAGCTTTAAGTACATTTTGAAGCCACTATAGTGACTATACTTTTGTACTTTTTAATCAAATTAAGTATCAGACTTATACTTGTAACGGAGTGTTTTTAATATTGCAGTATTGATACAGTACTTTTACTTAATGAGTACTTTTTCCCACCACTGTCTGCAGACCATGGTGTTACACTTTACACACAAGCGTCCTCTTTGTTAAATGTGCGTATTGCAACATCGCTGTGATAACCAGAGGTGGAAAATAACTAAGTAGCCTACATTTACAATTTGGAGGTATTTGCACTTTACTTGAGTATTTCCGATTTCCAATACTTCTAATCCACTGCATTAATTTGAAAACTTTAGTTACTAATTACTTTATAGGTTTTGATTGTTATTACGAAACATACATTATAGCCACTTCAGCCCACAAGCTCACAATGCATCGCAAATGTTTGTAGATCTGCTATTTTCATTTTTTAAATACATTTTTAAGACTTGAAATGGGATACATTTTGATGTCAATACTTTTGCACTTTTACGCAAATACATTTTGAATTCACTTTGACTTGTAACAGAGTATTTCTATATTGCAGTATATTGATACTTTTACTCAAGTAAAAAACCTTTTCCCTCCACTGGGCTGATAACTGCTTTTGACTCGATTTAGCTCGAAGCCCATAAAACGAGCGCCATCTTCTTCCCTGCACAGACGGCACAGAGCGCTCTCCCTTCCGCTCCAGAGGCGTGCACACATAGACATCAAAGGGGGCATCAGCCCTGGGCCCTGCCCTTTTACCCGTCTGTAAACCGCTCTCCAGACCACAAATGCAGCATTGACTATATGGTGAAAGAAATGCACATGCCCGAAGGCAGCGTTCAGGAGAATTGCTTTTTTTCCCGAAGTCTCCTGAACTTGAACACAGCATTTTGCGTGGAACAGATTTGTTTAGAAATCCATGTCGTATACACACCGCATCTCCACTAGCTAAAGAGTGCTGGGTTGCGTGAAGCTGATCTGCAAGCTCTCAACGCGTCGCAGCGTGACGCGTTGTGAGCTTGTAGGTCTGCTATTTTTCAATTTTCAGCCCCCACTCTCTGCACGTCCCTGCTCCGCTGCAGTATTAACTAGCCGCTTCCGCGTCTGCGTCGCTCCTTTACTAGCGGGGTGAGGGTCATAAACATGTGCACTTGACAAGCCTCGTTCTGTCCCGCGTATATCCTGCAACATTACGCAAGAGTGTTTCATGTTGTGTTGGATCTGAGGCCAAATTACATACTTGTCTCTTTCAGTGAATATCACCCCCAGACGAGCTAGCGCGCTATAACACACTGGGCTGCCCTTCCCTCCAGCGCACTGTAACCCCTCACCACAGGACAGACAACGGGGAGAGAGAGAGAGAGAGAGAGAGAGACAGAGAGAGAGAGAGAGAGAGAGACAGAGAGAGAGAGAGAGAGAGAGAGAGAGAGAGACTGTACGACAAAGACACATGCCGGGTGATTTAGAACAACCCGTGCAAAGAAACATGGTTGACATCATTGTTCGGCTTCCCAATCCATGAAAAATCCTTGTCCTCCCTTAAAAATGTGGCACAGAACAAAGAGCTGGCCAAAGAAAAAGCATTGTTAGCACAGTTTAGTCAGAACCATGTGGGAGACCATGAGAGACATAATATATCCCCCTCTGTCGTGGCTCGTGTTATTGGCAAAGTCACTGGCCACGTTTCCTCTCGGCTGCCTATACCCCCCACCCCGAAACCAACAGACATGCCCCCCCGAACCCCCCCCCCCCCACCCTCTCTCCCCCTCCCCACGACATCAAGCGCACCCCTGCATGGCCCCTGGCCTACAGCTCCGTGAGGATTAATTAACCAATTAGGAGAGGACGCCCTGGGAGGCGTTCGAGGGTCCTCCTCAACGGCATCGGCATCAGTACGCGCATGGGAAAGAGCATGCACGCACGCACGCACGCACGCACGCACGCACGCACGCACGCACGCACGCACGCACACACGCACACCAGACAAGCATGCATACCTATACTAATACAGAATTCCTCAGGCAAAATACACCAGACACAATGAACACACACCAACACCCTACGATTCACACACACCTACAGTACTTTATATGCATGCACACACACACACACACACACACACACATGCACACGCATGCGTGCTCTTCTCCAACAGCTCTTTACCCTCTCTGTACTTGAATGAACAACCTTTTCATTGAACGGTCATTAGTCCTCCATCATGTCATGTCTGCATGTTTCTAGACTCTCATCACGCCTCCTCTCCCCCCCCCCCCCCACCTGAGGTCCATGAAGAGCGCTGATTAAGGAGCCCCCCGACACACACACGCACGCGCGCGCACACTCTCTCTCTCTCTCTCTCTCTCTCATGTGTACATATTTTGCTCTGAGCTACAGCTTTCCGTCTGTGAACTGAACTCTATACCTTTAGGGAAGCATCTGTCTCACACCCACAATGACTTTTGTTCTTAACATCAATTCCTCACCGCGTGAAGCCTTGCATTCTTTGCATTCCTTCACGGTGATGATTGAATGAAACATCCCAAAACTGCAGTGCTAACACTAAGTTGTCTATAGTTAATTTCGTTAACAAAAGATGAGTTGTTGTTTCCCCCCCCCCCCCCCCCTCCCCATGTTTGTACCTGGCTAGGCTACAATATTTCACTCCCATGAGGTCAAGTATGTAGTTCTCTTGTCACCTATCTATATCTCCAGGGACGTGCAGAGAGGCAGGGGCTGAAATCCCATAAGAGGGCACTTTTGGACAAAAATAGCGAAAATAGCCGATCTACAAGCTCACAACGCGTCGGCTGCGACACGTTGAGAGCTTGCAGATCGGCTATTTTCAAAACAGTGTCAAACACAGAATTGAAGGGCTGCCTCTGCACACACAGACACACACACACACACACACACACACCCACACACACACACACACACACACACACACACACACACACACACACACACACACACACACACACACACGCATTCACACATGGTGCTAATTTAACTGAGAGTGTATAAATTAAATGACACTCTTAACAGTTTGACTGCGGAAAACGATTTACCAGACTTTTAATCAACCCCCCTTCACTGCCGAGATTGTTGTATTACCTTTAGAGCATACGCTGAATTATTTGGGCTTTTAATCCGCGAAAATCGAGCGAAAAAAGCTTCCCCCGTTTGTTATGAACGGCCGGACCACCCGCCATCTTGGTACACCCGGAAGACGCAGCACAGGAGCCTCCTCCATGAGGCGTTGAACCCCATTCGTTTGCATTGGCCTCAATTTCCCAGAAGCCCTAGCAGCCCACAGCATGTGACGATTTCCGGTTTCATCATCCAAACAGATGCATCTACTCTCTTTCTCCGCGGCGAAGAAGGGTTTTCTATTTATTTTTTACATTGCGGCGGATTAAACACATAAAACAAAAGTCGCGTATGTCCGATATGGCAGCGACATTAACCTGGAGTAATCCATTCAAAGCACGGAAACTGTTAAGGGCCATCCATACGTTACCAAGCACGATTACTGCATAAATATGATGATAATGATGTGAGCATCCCCAGTGATGTTGAATTTATGGTGTGGTCCTCGAGTCCTAGACTCGAGTTATAACCATTTACAATTTAGGCATTTAGCTTAATCCAGAGTGATCAAATATACAAATGTACATTTGTAGACTACACTGAGTGGAACACCTGTGAAGGAAGTATAGGGAATTAAGCGGCCCAGAAGTAGGAACAGTTATTCCTCCCTCTATACCAAATCGCATCAGTAAAAATAGCTGATCTACAAATGTACATTTGTACACTCTCAGTCTCAGATTTACAGACCGGGGCCATTATTTTGGAACCCACTCAAGGACACTTTGAGACCCACTGGGGTGTTTCCAGTGAGCCAATTCACACGCAAACCCTGACTCTGTTTGACCAGAATGGAACCACAGAGCCTTCATTAGTATCATCACTAACACCTGTGAAGGAAGTAGGGAAGGGGCCCAGCCAGGTTATTTCCAAAATGGCGTGTGTGCATATAGCCCCATTGATTGACCGCAGACGGCCACAGAACACAGCAGGGAGGGAGGGAATGGATGGGGGTGAGGGGACCCTCTCCTTGTCATGGTCATCACTGCTCGCCATCGCTCACTCACTCCCTCCTCGTGTGTGTGTGTGTCTCACAGCATGAGGCTCGGCATGTGTTAATGGGCTAGTGGCTCAGTTATTGGCAGTGGTGGAAAGTAACTATAGGCTATACATCTACAGTAAGTACTAAAATTTTGACATGTATACTTCACTTTAGTTCTTTCAGGACTCTACTCAATACATCTAAGAGGCCAATGTATTTTTAACTCCACAACAATTATTTGAAAACTCAATAGGCCTATACTGCTTGAAATGATTGGATGACCTGACCTCCTATCCCATGAGCTATAGCAGTGGATCCCAAACCTTTTAGCCAATCTCCGCTGAGCGTTTCAATAATGAAGAGCAGTGGTGAGGGTCAGTGTGGTGACAGACAGGGGGCGTGGCACTGCTTATGTACACAGCAGTGGTTCCTAAACCTTTTCATGTCAAGGACCCCCAAATCCACATTTAGTAGGCCGCGGACCCCCATTTGAAAAGATATGCCAGGGACCCCCATACGAGAGGATTTGTACGTCTCAGTGATTGCGAAACATATTAATTTCATGGACCCCCAGTTTCACACGCATTAGGCTACAGCCAGACCCCCATTTAATGACATTTCTATCTCTGGGACCCCCAATTTATATTGTAAAATCAATGTTAATTGATAACAGAGTGTACAAATGGAACCAAATTGACCCATTTGGTTCCATTTGTACACTCTCTGAGTTACAGACCCATAAGGGTCCATTTGGTTCCTAACTATCATTTAGCTGGGGACCCCCTGGAACTCCCTCAAGGACCCCTGGGGGTCCCCGGACGCAGCACAGGACCCTCCTCCATGAGGCGTTGAACCCCATTCGTTTGCATTGGCCTCAATTTCCCAGAAGCCCTAGCAGCCCACAGCATGTGACGATTTCCGGTTTCGTCATCAAAACAAATGCATCTACTCTCTCTCTCCGCGGCGAAGACGGATTTTCTTTTTATTTATTACATTACGGCGGATTAAACACATAAAACAAAAGGCGGTATTAGCGGGGTTGGCAGCGACATTAACCTGGAGTAATCCATTCCCGGCACGGAAACTGTTGTAACCAATACTGCAATTTAGAACTACTCCGTCAGTCAATGTCCGGAATTCAAAATGTACTTGATTATAAGTATAAAAGTATCGGAATCAAAATTTACTTAAAGTACCAAAAGTATAGAACGTATGCATAATGTACCATTTCAAGTATTTAAATGTGTACAACATATTTTGAAAATAGCTAGTAACTATAGTAACGGTTTTCTAGTAACAGTTTTCAAATGTACAGTAGTGGAGTAAAAGTACAATATTTGCCTCTGAGAGTACAAGTAAAAATACCTCAACATTGTAGGCTATAATACTACAATATGTACTTAAGTAAATGTACTTAATAATAATAATAGTATAGTAATGCCCTTCTTCTATACGTATTAGGTGGATCACTGTCAATGATGGCTATATGACACTTAACAGTACCGTCATGCCTCACAGAGCAGCAGCGTTTTGACACTAATCTGGGCATGCAAGGTACAGTATTATATTACCGTACAGGAAAGAAGCATCGGGGTGTCTCTTTTCTCAGGGCCTATACTGTACTGTATATATATATTCAGATCTCAGTGTGTGACCTTCTGCCATATAAATGTGTTTTGAAATCACATGCAACATTACTAGTACTAGTAGTATTTTCACATGTCAAATATTGTTTTTGGAAAATGGCAAGAACTTGCTCAAAGCAGTTCCCCCCCCCGCCCCCATGCTGTGTGACTGTCATGGGACTGTAAAGCCTGAAGGGGACTGCAGTGTAATTATTACCAATAGGCATCGACACCCTTTCACTTGGAAATATGTTATTTTTGTCGAGCTGAATATCCCACGCAACGTTCCGCCGAAGATTGAGTTAGCCTTTTATAGTTCCATAAAGACTTTCTTTTTATTTAAAGAACTTAAGTCATATATGTTTCAGTGGTCTTTAACTCTTGAGAGCATAAAATAAAAATTTCAAGAGTTCAATTTATTAGTGTTAAACATCTGCATAACTTCATTTACAAGAAGTCTACGCAATTAGAGAATGTAGAAGAATTGTTATTTTGACACACACACACACACACACACACACACACACACACACACACACACACACACACACACACACACACACACACACACAGTCTGAACCCATTCAGGACAATGGGAACCCCTTTTGGTGTTTTAAGCATTGTTAAACTTTAGCTGTTGAAAAATAGCAGATCTACAAGCTCGTAGCGCTACGAGCTTGTACATCTGCTATTTTTGAAAATGTGTGAAAATCTTTGAATATATATATTCTTTGGAGACCCCCACCCTCTCAGACCACGGCGCAGTTCGAGGAAACACATCGACTTACTGGCCTTGGAACGTCTCGGAATGCCCCAGGAGGAAGTCACTATATACAGTACATTAATGTTGCTCTGGAGAGGGAAGTCTGGAGCAGATGGATGGTTGAAGGTTGAAGATGGATGGATACATTGGATGGATGGACTTTCACCAGTGAGTGGGTTAGGGAACGCTCGTTGTGTTCATTTGGACCGCGCACAAGTAGGGGGGACGAGGACGAACAAACACATTTTGCATCATTTGCAAAATGAAAAGGACAGTTAAATGATAAGGGACAATATCAGTGGCACCCAACTGTACTATTCTGTGCCTATCGAGTTGCAACTTGGACGGCGCTGAGTCGGCTCAGGCAAACTCCAGCCCCGAGAGAGACACCACCGAGCAAGTTAAAGCAAGCAAGTTGCCGCGTGGAACGCTGGGCCACGGTCTAGTGCTCCCTAACACCACTGACACTGTCACTTAATGGAAAATATTGGGAGGAAAAGACACTTCACCACCCGCTCGCCTGAAAAAGGTAATTATGAGGGCAACCTATACTTTCACTCCTCACTGTTCAAACTAACGCAAGTTTGAGTGCTGTATTCATTTTATTTTTTGCAATTTTAAATGAACATGTTTATATTGATTGAAACCTTTATTTATTCTTGAAAAAAGCTTCACCCTCATTTGTGTTGCTGCCGAGATCACATGCACAAAATAAAAAATGAAGACAGATATAAAACATAAAAAGTTAACAAATCTACGAGTAAGGCATAAAGATATAATACACAAGCAGTGAAATAAAGCATACGTTAAAAACAATCACATATTGAGGTATAGGGAGATTTAAAAGCAGGTTATTAAATTGTCCATAGGATATTGGGGTATTCATTTTTATATGGTTCAAGCCAAGGGGTCATGGTGACACACGGTATGCGTTTCTGCTTTCTTTTTCCTCCTCCGGACACGAGACCAGAGTGAGATAGTGGCGGGCGGGGGTTCTCTCTCTCTCTCTCTCTCTCTCTCTCTCTCTCTCTGGTTGGGGGCCGTCTGACTGATCCCACCTTATCTCCCTTCCATCTGTTAGTGATCTTCTCCCAGCGCACCGGGCTCTGCTGCAAGAGGAGGGCTAAGGGAAGGAAAACAGAGCTTTTACTGCATCCTGGTACATCCTGCCTTAATGAGGCCCCCCTCTCTCTCTGCCCATCTGTCCCCAGCGGGATCAGCCGCGCAGGGCCCCTGCACTGGAGACGGCGCGTGCGCACGCGCGTGTGTGCGTGTGTGTGTGTGTGACTGTGTGTGCATGCGTGTCTGTGCATGTGTACCCACGCACACACGTCTATTCTGTCTATGCATTTGTGTCTGCAAGTTCGGCCATGTGTGTGTGTGTGTGTCGCATGTTCGTGTGCATTTGCGACGTGTGTGTGCATGTGTACGAGTTTGAATGTGTACTGTGTGTAAATGCATACTGTATGTGTGTGACTGAGTCTGCGTACAGTACAGCATGTGAATGTTTGCCTATGTATGTGAAAGTGTATAAGTATGTCAGTGAGTGCACAGTGCAAAGGGAACCGGAGGGGGGGGGGGGGACCGAATAACTGCATGACAAATGCTGACACACGTCTCAAAGGACCACTTCACCCCTTTTGCAACCAGATCTTATTTTAATGATGTTTGAGAGTCAAGAAACACTTTCCTGTGGGTTTCCTGTGGGTTTTTAATATGTGGGCAATTTGGGTTTTTTGATATTTCAGTATTTCAAAGTGTCCATGGGCTCCATGATGTCATGGACAGAGGGCTCGCTTCCTTGCTGGACTACAAATCCCCATAATGCTTTGGTGCACTGCTCCTCCTTGTGGATAGGGGGAGGGGCTGTCTTACTGAGAGTCCAGGAAGTAAGTGAGCCCGCAGTGTCCATGACATCATGGAGTCCATGGACACTGAAATACTGAAATATCTAAAAACACAAATTTCCCACATAAAAACCCCAGGAAAGTGTTTCTTGTCTCCCAAACATCATTAAAGTAAGATCAGGTTGCAAAAGGGGTGGCCATTTTAGCCTGGGGTCCACCTATGCTTTCTATGGCATAGGCAGCTCCCAGCAGGATCTGCCGGGAGACTCTAGACGCCGCTGCATCTATAGATTCGCGTTGCAACGCGACGCGATGTGAGCTTGTAGATCTGCTATTTTCGCTATCGTTTTTGTCCAAAAGTGCCCTCTTACGGGATTTCAGCCCCTGCCCCTCTAATGTTTTGTTGCAAGTAGTTGCAGCTGGTGTGGTTTGGGCCTTACAGAAACATTCCATACACTAAGCTGACCCTGCATGCCATCCATCCGTTTTTTGAGCGTTGCTAGCCGCTCCAAGGAACAGCTTTGTGTGTCTGTCTTTTTGAGCACGGAATGACCTATTGACCTGCAGCAGCTGCCCGATTGCACGCACGCACAGAGGAGGTTGTCAATTGAGTGGGGGTGTCTTCTCTTCTCCCGTACAGTACAGTACAGTACAGTACAGTGCAGTACAGTAGGGGTGTGCTGAAATATCGATATTGCGATATATATTGATACGTCCTCCCGCTATAAATAATCAATATCGATTATTAAAATATCAATATCGGGAAGAACCCCCCCCCCCCCCCCCTGTCAAGGAGGATATTACAGCTAAAATAAAGCAAATCCCACTCTCATATTCCACAGCAACCAGAAGTACTGAATTACTGGATGGTGATTTGTCCAAACAGCTTTGTGGGAATACAAAATGCAGAATGCATTTCCCCATCAGTGGACAAGTTCCATTGACACCAGTGATAATGGTCGGTTGGTGGTGTTTGTGAGGTATTATGATGATACCAGTGATAATGGTCAGTTGGTGGTGTTTGTTAGGTATTATGATGATACCAGTGATAATGGTCAGTTGGTGGTGTTTGTTAGGTATTATGATGATACCAGTGATAATGGTCAGTTGGTGGTGTTTGTTAGGTATTATGATGATACCAGTGATAATGGTCAGTTGGTGGTGTTTGTTAGGTATTATGATGATACCAGTGATAATGGTCAGTTGGTGGTGTTTGTATAATGATACCAGTGATAATGGTCAGTTGGTGGTGTTTGTATAATGATACCAGTGATAATGGTCAGTTGGTGGTGTTTGTGAGGTATTATAATGATACTATGTGATAATGGTCAGTTGGTGGTGTTTGTGAGGCATTATGGTGATAATGGTCAGTTGGTGGTGTTTGTGAGGTAGTATGATGAGGGTATGAGGCAAAGGGGGAGTTTATTGAGTATTAATTTAGTGTTTGAGTGGTGCAACCACCCCCTTTCAGAACGACGAGTGGCCCAGGAAATGAATCCCAATGCATGTTGCCCATAATTTATAAGAAGAAAAACAAAACAAATAGTGTTGTCTCCTGCCTTTATTTTCTTCTTTCTAATGATTTGATCAGCCCAAAATATTGTGTTCATTGTCATGATTTGTCACGATCCGAGTTGGCTTTGTCCGCGGCGTAACCGTCTTTAAATAAATACTTTAATAAAAGCCTATGGGCAAAATGCATTGGGATTCATTTCCTGGGCCACTCGTCGTTCTGAAAGGGGGTGGGACTGCGACGCTCTATAGACAGCTATGTGTGTGTGTGTGTCCCTGTGTCCGAGCACGAAAATAGCGTTTTTTCCAGTTCCAAGTATTTTGTAGTTGCAGATATCGCAATATATCGAATATTGTGATATTATCATTATTGAGGGCCTAATATCGCGATATATATATCGTATCGTGAGGTACCCATAACGCCCCACCCCTACAGTACAGTACAGTACAGTACAGTACAGTACAGTACAGTACAGTACAGTACAGTACAGTACAGTACAGTACAGTACAGTACAGTACAGTACAGTACAGTACAGTACAGTACAGTACAGTATACGAATAGTAATACAGGTCTGTATAGTTGCACAGCTCAGTTCGCACGGGTTCGCAATTTTTATTCATTGTTATTACACAAGGGGGGTGCTGTTCAATTAGAACGGTTGGGATGGCCCCCCCACCACCACCACAGGGAAGTGGACAGAAGTCATCCCCCCCCCCCCCCCCCCACACACACACACACACACACACACACACACACACACACACACACCTCTCCTCCACCTTTCCACCGTCAACCACCTCCGATGACCTCCCTCTCCACGATACAGTCTCATTAGCCCCGGCTGCAGCGGCTTGTTAACCCCGCTAATCGAAAAGGGAGCGAGCATAAAAGCGAGCCCAAAGAATTTACTGCCGGGTCCACACTTCAAAGGGACGGTGAATGAAGTGAACGAAAGAGGGGGGAGGCGGGGCGTTTGGAGTTGAGGTGTGTGTGTGTGTGTGTGTGTGTGTGTGTGTGTGTGTGTGTGTGTGTGTGTGTGTGTGTGTGTGTGTGTGTGTGTACGTACGTACATAGATGTGTGAGTGCGTGTGCGCGTGCAGTGACATTTAAATAGAAATTGATTGTATAAGAAATGAATATCATAGTAGTTATGACAAGCTGTTTTTCTGTTTGCCTTTGTGTCTGTGCATTTTTGTTATGTTTTTTGTTTTTGTTTTTTCTTCTGTTTTTGTTTTCTGGGATTCATATTTATTATAATTTATTCATTATTTGGTGGAAAGAATTTAAAAAATAAATAAAAACAAAATCATAAAGCAGGCGTGTTTGTCTATAAACGAGAATGTGTTCATGGATGCTTTGGTATAACACTGATGGTAAAAAAAAAAGTTGGGGGGGGGGGGGGATTGTTTTTCAAGTGTATCACGTTTCGCGGCCTTCACGGAGACACAAAGTACGCTTTGACAAACGGGATGAACTTCAGCTTCGGATTTATGGGAAAAAAGTTGACACTCAAAAGCTGAGGTTTCCTCATTCCAGCGATGGTGTGTGTGTTTAGTGCAGAGGACTGGGATATACTCTGTCAAACTCCCACACTCGCTTAAATAATCATGTGTTTCAGGGACGTGTTTCAGCGCGCCCCACTAGCGTCTCTCC
Source organism: Protomyctophum parallelum (assembly GCF_964188405.1). Taxonomy (NCBI): domain Eukaryota; kingdom Metazoa; phylum Chordata; class Actinopteri; order Myctophiformes; family Myctophidae; genus Protomyctophum; species Protomyctophum parallelum. The sequence goes on along the minus strand of NC_139703.1, from coordinate 16,623,900 downwards.
CCCATGGAGATGTCAAGACTCTTTGACACGCTCCCATGCGGCAGGAATAACGGCCATATCGTTCACAAATGCACATGAGCCATGCAGTGAATGTTATGTTATTTTGCCTATAATCCTCAATGCTATATACACAGTAAAATCCTTATTGTTCATTTAAGTACAATCAGAGGTTGAACCATAGACTGTAGAAAACACCTGAACACCTTCATCAGATCCTGATAGTATCCGTATAGTACAAACGTATAGCTAACCACTTTAACCAGTACCATGTATAAGGAATTACAGACTCTGTAATTCAGAGAGTGTATGATGGAACCAAATTTGGTTCCATTTATACACTCTAAAGGTCATTACACACTGGCGAATTGGCGACGCGATATATTCGTGCGAATAATTCACATTTAAAAAAAAACAATTGAAGTCCATGCAAGCTTCCACATCAGTGGCGAATGTGCGAAAATGCGATCGCTTTTATTTGTTCGCTCTGGTGTCGTATTTTGCAGAGATTCGCAGGCGAACTGCAACATGCAATATTTCGCATTTTCAGATCGCTTATTCGCATCGCGTCGCTAATTCGCCAGTGTGTAATGACCTTCAGAGTTAAATTTACATTGATTGTACAGAGATAGATATGCCATTAAATGGGCGTCCGTAGCCTAATGCATGTCAAATTGGGGGTCCTTGAAATGAAAATGGTTGAGAATCACTGCTAGCGCCCCTCCGTTGTGGTCTAAAACTTATCTGCAAAATGAATATAATAATAAAGTCTGCAGTTGTTGGAAAAAATGGTGGCGGCGGCGGCAGCAGGATTTGAACCCCGGTGGCGTGGATTGGGAGTGCTGGACCAGCACGCTACCGAGTGCCAGAATTGGTTTTCATGCTGCGTTAGAATGTGAAAATGACCCTACTACTTTGCCCCACCCTCTTACTAGTAGGAGTGAGCCAATCAGAGGCTGGCGCCTAGCGGGGGTCGGGTCTTTTCACAACCGGGCCGTATACTTAAATTATGCGTTCAGAGTATGGGAAAGACTGGGGAAGTCTCCTCATTGACCATGCTACCATGGTTTCATTTGCGGGTTTGAGTAAATGGTGCGCTGTGACTGGCCAGTCGCTGTGATTGACAGCCTACACCTAAACCTAACCCTAACCTTAACCTCTGTAAAACTATACCAACCTAACCTCAGTAAAGTAAACTATACCTAGGCTAAACCTAACCTCAGTAAAACTAACGCAGTGGCTGGGGGGCATTTCCAAGAACCCGAATCCGCAGATGAAACCATGCCATCATTGAGCATATGCAGACCGCAGACATGTTTTTGCCAGCAAGGTGCTAACTAGGTGCAACTTCCAATCCTCCAAACAGAAAAGTCCTATCTGATTGTATTAAACAACGTCAAACTCACAAACATTGCAGCTGTACGGAAAGCTTGAATTATCCTCTTTCAATCTGTAAAGTTTCAGAGTTTGGAAGCGCTTGTTATCAGTAAAGCAACCAGGTCCTGCTGCCTCCTGCATTATGTGCAAATTGAAAACAGGTGGTACGCATGGGCCGTTGAGTGATCTTCAACGAGCACTTCCAAACTTCCAAAAAATCACCTGCAAGGAATTTATTGACAGGAAGTAGCTCATAACATGTCCAAAGTGGATTTGTATTAATCAAACACTTTGCAGCTTTCCGTAATTTTCCGTTTGATGTTGTTTAATACAATCATAGGAATTTTCTGTTTGGATGAATGGAGCCCTACACACACCGTCTGCGAACGCTGCGCGTCAAAACAGCCGCCTCCGTTATTTTCAATTAACCTATCCCACACCGGTGGCGTCCGACGCACGTTCACGCCTCGCCTGACGCTCCGATACGCCACCGTTATATTTTCCAGGCGTTGCCGCGTCGCTGTGCACCCGGTGTGTGCTGGGCTTGAGCTGTCAATGGGAAGTTGCAACTAGTTTGCACCTTGCTGGCAAGATGGATGCGGTCAGCATATGGTCATTTGGCTTAAAGTACAGCCAATCTGTATAGAGACCACCAGCCTGCTCTTGAAGCAAGCTGGTGAAAACAGCAGAGAATCACTGTGAGAATGTAGGAGGGTACATTTACCAATTAATCAATTATTATTATGCATATTGTGCACTGATAATTTAATCCATCAATTTAATTCATCATTCACAACCAGTATGTTGGATATCACAGGAAACACTTTATTTGGCCAATGCACAAATGCCACAACATCCTTGATTATTTAAAAGGTCAGACTCACAAGATCCTGCCTTTTGCAACACATTTTATACAATGAGCGTCATGGCTGCTGTCAGATAGGAAAGCACTGCAAACTATGGCTGTAAAGCTTCAACAATCTGCCTGCATGCCCCCACTCCCCAATATCTTTTCATGGGGCCGGGCGTGGCATTCAACACTTGGCAAACTCCAAAATCCCAGAGGTGCAGAAAGCTGTTTTGTGGAGGGGGAACATGTAATCCATTTATTGAGCCACAGATGTTTATCTTCAAGATCCTTTTGTGTCACTTTGTTTGCTTTGTGTCATTTTCAGCGTGAGCACAAACTCTCTCTTATTTTGATTATTCAAACAAGCCGGAGCACCGTGGTTTGGTTAGGTAGGCCCCCGAGAGGTATCTGGCTCATCCCAATTCAGAGTGCTTCACAAAAGCTGGGATGAAATCTGTTGATACCAGTCCATTAGCTGTTATGAAAACTAGCCAGCATTTTTCTAAACAAGGATTATAGGACCTGACGTTATGCAAAATGCATTTATAGAGTATAGTCTATAAGATTATGTGAGTTGATGTTTGGCAGGGATGTTTTGACTTGTTCATGCAAAAGGCCCCCGATATCGACATATCCACACATCCAAGGCGGTAGAAATACAGTAAGTCACATCATGCTTAACACAAAGCGTGCTACCATTCCCTCAGCCTGATTACGTCCTGATTACGTCCGACAGCAAATGTTCTCTTATAACGAGAAGCACACCGCATACCACAAAAGAAAGCTTAAAAATTAAAAAAATCTTTTTACCATAAATTCCCCAATAGTGCGGGGACATTCAGACCCAAATGACCCTCTCTCCGGCGCTCATGCTTTATAGTGCGAATTAGCTACATTTCCCCTAAGAACTAAACCGGCGGTCAGTCTCTCTGTGGAGCTCGCTGCATGGAAGTTGTGGTGCAAGCAAGCACCCCCCCCCCCCAAAGCCCTGCAGGCAGTGGAACGCATATCTCTCCTGGGCCATCTTTCTCAGCCTGTTTATGCATCTCATCCTGCAGTGTGACACATCAAATGAATGATTGAGATCTCTTTGTGTTTCCACTCGGAGATGAAACGGGACGGTTAATCAACTGCATAAGTTGTTGCGCCTCCTACAGTAATCGTCTGTCCAAAAACGAGCTTAGAATCTTCAGTCAACAATGTGGATTTAGATGGACAAAAGAGCTAGGGAGAGAAAAAAAGACACATACAAATAATGCATGTAACGCGTTCTGGTTACATGCAGTGTTGGTGGGATTTGTTGTTGAACAGTGACAGTCATTCCTGTGTACTTATTGTGATCCGACGCTGCATGACCGACGCCCCGCTAATTATTCTGTCAAGCAAATTAAAGCTCAGCAGCTTCATGTTTTTGTGTGATCATTCTGTCTATTGTGGGCTTTCGGGCAGCCAATTTATTGAATGTGACCCATCAAGCAGTCACTTCTCATATAATTCTGATCACACTCCTGACACCGGCATGTGCCTACATGCACACACACACACACACACACACACACACACACACACACACACACACACACACACACACACACATACACAATGTTTGTGTCTGTGTGCTATGCCATCAGCGATACATACCGCTGACCAGGCTGTCAGTCTCACTTCTGTCCCCAGCTGTGTGTTCGTTCTTCTCACATCAGAGCTGTGTGTGTGTGTGTGTGTGTGTGTGTGTGTGTGTGTGTGTGTGTGTGTGTGTGTGTGTGTGTGCGCTCCCTGCAAGAAGATGGACAGGCATAGTGAGATCTTCTGCGGGCAGGGCTGACACTTACTTCTGCTTGCTATCATCAAATCACTCCCTGGAGTTCTAATTGCTGCTGCTGGTATACATGCTGTGGGTTTAAAAGGTCCTTTAAAAGGGCCCCTACTAGTGGTTCAACTGAGTAGTGCATGCATGATCACACGTTATACTAGACTGCATTCATCTGGCAGGGGTCATTCTGTTTCAGCTTCACCCAGCTGATGGACATGCATGATGAGTGCTCGGACTGGGAGCAGATGTCCTATTGGTTCATTTTCAAACGGTTTGAGACGCCCAAGCAATGTTTTCATTTAGTTTGAGTCACATTTCAGTCACCTGGAATGTTTTAGTGTTAGTCTTGTTTTTTATTACTTCTACACAACTACTCTAAGGTATATTAATGTATGACATAGTTCAATGTTGGAAATGAGTGGTGTTCCCCTTTAAGCCAGCTGCCTAAATCCCTAGCAAAAGAGAAGTGTATAATTGGAGCATTCATTAATATTAATATTAACCCATTCTGGGCGGGGTTCCCTATTTGTACCTTACCCCCTCAGGCCGGGAACCCATATTTGGGTTCTGTACAGTATGTACAGTATTCAAAAATGTAAAAAATTTGATTCTGCTATATCAATATTTGAAGTTTTTCAGAAACCTTAGGTCAGGATTTAGAGGCGTTTTTAGAATCGGCCTTAGGCCTGAATGGGTTAAAACCACGTAACTTGGAGACGGCATGAGAGTTTGGATCACTTGACAACAAAAAGCAACATTATCAACGCAAAAACACTGATCATTCAACTCCAACCCACAATGGCTCCACTATTACGCTGCTCACTGCAAAGAAGAACTGGGACATTTATTTTGGTCTCTTGGTCTGTCACAGGTCTCGAGATGCAATCATGTGGCCATGAACATTAAAAAGCATGAAAGATGTATTGGAGAGGAGGACGCATGAAGACAACAACGGAGCCATTGGTTGGAGTTATAGATGACATCAGCTCATGTTTGTGAAGACCACATGGTCAGGACTCAGGACACAGGACTTAAAAAAAGCCCTTTGTGGCCTGGCAGAGGGAATGAAGAGCTGAGGGAGTTGTGGAGAAACGAGAGAGAGAGAGAGACAGAGAGAGACAGAGAGAGAGAGAGACAGAGAGAGAAGAGAAGAGAGAGAGAGAGACAGACAGACAGACAGACAGACAGACAGACAGACAGACAGAGTAGCCTTACAGAAAACAGACTGAAAGCTGTACTTTTACTCCACTACATTTATTTGAAAACTTTTTAGTTACTTTTGATTAGTATTATGAAACACACTAACCTTGTAGATCTGCTATTTTCAAAGTATTTTGGAATGTAGATCTGCTATTTTCAAAATAACTACTTCTACTTTTGGTACTTTAAGTACAGTAGGCCTACATTTTGATGCCAATTACTTTTGTACTTTTTATTCAAGTACATTTTTGGACTTTTATTTGTAACGGAGTTCTACGTGGCAGTATTGATACTTTTACTTATAATAAGTAAAACAATTGAGTGCTTTTCCGAGCATGCGCTGCTATATTTAGGCTACTTGACATTTTAACCTGGGGTCTCTCCACATGCATGGAGAGACCATCCATCCATCCATCTTCAACCACTTATCCATAATCGGGTCACGGGGGCAACAGCTCCACCAGAGTGTTCCAGGCGTCCCTCTCCAGAGCAACATTAGTGACTTCCTCCTGGGGGATCCAGAGACGTTCCAAGGCCAGTGAGTGGTGGATGTGTTTCCTCCAACTGCGCCTTGGTCTGCCCCGGGGGTCTCCTCCCAGTGGGACGTGCCTCGAGAACCTCCCTGTGGAGACGCCTGAGAGGCATCCTAACCAGATGCCCAAACCACCTAAGCTGGCTCCTTTCCAGGTGAAGAAGCAGTGACTCTCGTGTGACTGAACTTCTCACCCTATGGCATCTTATAAGACCCTATGGGCCCTATGTACCAGGTCTTATTACTTAACTTAAGACCTGGAGGCGTGATCAATGCCATTTGGCTATTCTGAGTGGCCAAAGAGCATTGACCACTCCAGGCCTTAAGTTAAGTCATAAGACCTGGTACTTAAGACACACAAAATATGGCTCATATATTATATGATATGTTATAGCCTATAGTATGTTTATGAGCATCAGTGGTGTCTGTATACCCGACAGACACTTACTTACTTATGCTCTTTGCCCCCAATGGGGCATAAGGCATTGATAATGTTCCTTCACCTATCACGGTCTTTGGCAACCAGTTGCGCCGTGCCCCAAGAGAGCCCCATCTCCAGCAGTTCAGCCTCTACCGTTCTGCTCCAAGTGAGCTTAGGTCGGCCTCATTTCCTTTTCCTTGGGGGTGTCCATCTGAGGGCCACTTTGGGGATCCGCTCTGGGGCAAGTGTCAGAGTACGTGTCCATGCCATTTAGACAACGATGTTTAACTTCTGTAAATGGTAAATGGGGCATTTATATAGCACCTTTATTTCGGCCGACGTTCCTCCGCCCACTTTTCGACCATCGCCTGTTCGGCTGCTATGGCCAGCTATCGCCAGTAGTTTCCGCCGGGTCCCATTGACCAATAATGGACTTCCGGAAAATCCGTTTGGCTGTTGCCCGCTGGTAAAACGTACTGTCAGGAGATGGAGACCAGACCATGCACATATAAGACTATACCTACAATGCATACAACGAAATAATATTTTTGAGGGGCGCTTATAGGCCTTCCTATATTCAGCTATTAGTGTACATTTTTGTCTTATACACATGTGTCTGAGCAAATAGACATGTTACATCATGATGATGTACGATGATAAGCGCGCCCCTCACTTCACATGTGTGATTTTGTTGTCTTTGGATAGGATTTTGTCCACAATTATTCCATGTTGTATTGATGTTGGTAGCCTATAGGCCTATATAATTAGGAGAGATAACAGGCAAATGTTGATCAAAATATCAATTAGCCTACGGTATTAGCCCCCCCCCCCCACACACACACCACCACCACCACCTCCCTTCCTTCTCATTTGCCCAAAATAGGGACACCAGGGTTAATGTGGTGTAACAACTGTGACGCTGAGGCGACACCGGTTCACTGGAGGACAATGAAAGCTGCATGCATCACGTGGCTAATCCAGACCTTACACACACACACACACACACACACACACACACACACACACACATACACACACACACAAGCAGCTCGGTCGGTAGGCCCCATAAGTGATCCCATACTTGTTACTATTGTGTTTGATATATTGCCTCAATCTGTGCGCATGCAGTCAAAGTCACCCAGTCTCACTGTTTTCGTTCCTCGGCTCTTATTGTCTTCGTCGTCCGCCTCTCTCCACGACCACTGCGCATACAGCTTTATTCAGAATCGGAAACAGCAGATTTCCAGTTGAGGTTAAAAAAAAAGGGGGGAAGAAACATTGGTGCCTGACTGTGTGGCAACGTCAACCATAAACTCAAACACACTTCATTCATTGATGAAAGACTCAGAACTATACCACCAATGAATGAATGCGGACGGGCGTCCAGGCAGGTCTGCACGTCAGTCTGCAGAACATAGGCTATACACGCACTACAGACAGTCAGCAGACAGCCAGACAAAGCTCACCGCTTAATATGGAGGATATGGAGGATATTGCAGATGACACACCACCACCCACCCACCACACACAACAATGCCTTTGACGTCGGTTCATGTGTGCACATTTAAGTGGCTGAAGGTCTGGTAAAGTGAGACTTGCCTGGAAATGTGTTTGCCGGTTGAGTTATACTAGCCTGTATATTGATGAAAAACACCACGGTGCAACAGTTCAAGAGATCATTCAGAGTGGAAAATGGACATTTAGGAAAGGCGGAAAGCATAATGTATGTAGCATATTTTATTTTGACATGTATAGGCCAGTGGAGGTCAATATGTTCCCCAGGTTCTATGTTCCCCACTTACCTTATAGGGTTTAGGGTTAGCGTTAGGTTTTAAGGACTTCAGTGTTTTGTACCATACAATTGTATGTATAAGTACAGAACAACAGTTTGCTTTTGCCATCTTTGTTGAAGAAGAGTCTGAGCTATTATGTTTTATTTTGTTTTATGCCAGTCTTAATTTTTTGGTTGGCTAAGACGAGATAGTTTAAGTAGCCTATGCAAGCCTAAAGTTCAATCATCAATGGATTGTTCAAAGACCGAGCTTAAATCAGAATTTGCTACTAAAAGTAAGACTAAGTTGCTAAAATACTTTTAGTCTTACTAGAATTACTAAAATTACTAGGTTAGATTTCTGGTTTAGGTTTATTCTAAGTAGGGAACAAAGAACCTTTTTTGTGGGGTACGTGGGGAACATAGAACCTGGGGAACATATAGGTACTGGCCAGTGTTGTGCCATGGCCCATTTATTTAAACTAATGATATAGAAGCCTGTATAGACTAAAATGTATGGAATTTCGGTATCAAACCACACTGCAGTTGAACAGCAAAATGCATTTATATTAATACAATATATAATAGCCTTATAGCCTAATTTATATTATATCGGACTGTATAACAATTGGATGACTCATATAATTTTTATTTTCAGTCCTACAATGCATGCAGGGTCTTTACCATAAAGAAGAAGGGGGAAAGAAATGCTGTCATTGCACTTGTCACTTTGTAACATGTCAAGAAACGCGGAATGTATTCAAGCCTTTGGCAAAGTATGACCTTTTAGGGGGAATCCTAGGCGCAGCTACTCTAATTAACCCCTCCTCTTCATGCGTACAGACATGCATATCCACTCTCTCTCACACACACACACACACACACACACACACACACACACACCACGTGCCTTCTTCATTAGATAGACACGGAGATCAACAGATTAATTTAATCTGCATAAATGCAAATGTCCTGCCTGAGCGTCGCTCACTGCTCCTGTTTAAAGCGGGACATTGTAAGCAGCGCTGATAATATACATGTCAGAAATGACAACTATTTCTTTTTTTCTCCCTTTTTTGACTAGCGTTTTTTTAAAGACAAGATATGCTAGGCATAATTTAATCTCTTTCAGCTGTGTCGAGGGTGATTGTATAACTTGTAGTCCTACTTTTTCCTATTTTTTTCCTGCTACATATTATGAGCCCATGGGCGCGTTGTTAATTAGTTTGAGACAATGAACACTTGAGGTTCTTCGCCATCGGTCTCATTAAGGCAATAAACACACATCGATTATTAATGCAAATTAACCCAATTCGTAGTGTGTAGTGTAACCTACAGTGTGCTGACAGTGACAAGTCCATCATGTGTGGCGTTTATTAAAAAGAATATATATGCAAAATAACAAAAAACACATGTTTGCTCTCATGCACAGCTTAATAAAAAAACTAATGTAGGCTGTATATAGAGGCAATTAATGTTATCGAAATATAGGAATTATATCACAGATGAGTTGTCTGTCAAACACACTTTACACTGACTGAATTGTTTCTTTTCTTCCTTTCTCATAATTTTTTTGCCAAAAATATCGAGTGTAGCCCTAATTATTGGTCGAAAAACGTCAGTGTCCATCCATGCATGTCTTGAAGGCCTGTATGTTTACAGTATGTCTTTAGCTATAAGTGGTGGAACAAGTTGGTCTAGGCCTACTCACATTTTTACTTGAGTAAAAGTACAAAAGTATTGGCATGAAAATACAAGTAAAAGTACTACTCATTATGCAGAATATCCCAGTCCATGTTTTCAATACGTATATGCATTTTATTTTGAAAATAGCTATTTTCAAATGCCCAAAATGTATATAGGGCTGAAGTGGTTAAGGTATGTTTTGTAAGAATAATCAAAATCTACAAAGTAACTATAGTACCCGGTAACTAAAGTTTTCAAATAACTGTAGTGGAGAGTAGAAGTAGGCTAAAAGTATTGGAAGTTGGAATTACATAGTTACGAATAATGAATTAACTATACAAATACGTCAAAATTGTACACTAAATGTAGCCTACTTCAATTACTTTACACCACTGCTTTTAATCTCTAATGGTAGCTAAAACTTTAAACCTGTTAATAAATAAATACAAATTCTGACATTTTGGGCAAGTTGTGAAATGTGAATTCGTTTTAAGTAGCTATTCAGTGAATAGTGAAAATGTCACTGACTGTATTAGCTGTGTTATTCTTAGAAGCCACCAGAGAAATGCAACATAGAATAGAAAGGCCAGAAGATCATGTTTGCTCTGCTTCATTTGTCAGGGGAAAAAAAACACTAGAAGCTCCAACATTGTGTGTGTGTGTGTGTGTGTGTGTGTGTGTGTGTGTGTGTGTGTGTGTGTGTGTGTGTGCGCGTGTGTGTGTGTGTGTGTGTGTGTGTGTGTGTGTGTGTGTGTGTGTGTGTGTGTGTGTGTGTGTGTGTGTGTGTGTGTGTGTGTGTGTGTGTGTGTGTGTGTGTGTGTGTGTGCGTGCATGGGTGGTAGAAAGAGAGACAGAGAGAGAGAGCAAATATACCAAATAAATCAGTGAGAAAGAATGCAGATGATTCCATACAGGTGGGATTGCTTGCTTCATAATTAAGCAATTAACATCCTGTCATGTTCTGTGGCGCATATAGAAAGACAGGAAATCTTAATTTTATACCAAGAGATGGCAAGAGGAAAAGATCTCTACCACATGGGAGACTCTTAAAAACGAGTTATTGGGGCAGGGATGGCAGTATTCTTCAGTCAGAAAGACTGCTCAACTGTATCAAGGCCGGTGAGCTCAACAAGCTCAATAAGATCATCAAGAAGACCAGCTCTGTTGTTGGCCTCCGAATGGAGAGCCTGCAGTCAGTCGCGGAGAGGAGGATCTTGGGACAAACTGAACTTCATGCTGGCAAATCCCTCCCACCCCTTCTATGGTGTGCTGCAGGATAGGGTGAGCTGGAGAGCTGAGCACCTTCAGCTGTAGGCTCACACTCCCCCCGAGGATGCACACGGAGCGATACAGACTCTCTTCCATGCCAACTGCTATCAATGCAAATGCATAAGAACTGCCAGCTCCCCCAAATGGCATATGGTCCCTGGTGGTCTTGGTCTTGTGTGGTTATGTCCACTTGTGTCTGTTGTGTTCTTCTGTTTGTCCAGTAGTTTTAGCTTTTTATACAG
>NC_139703.1:16522742-16607742 GCF_964188405.1 Protomyctophum parallelum | reverse complement strand
GGTATAGGCATATATCCCGTTTCCCTGTGCTGCTGCCAGACATCAGGAGGAGTGTCAGTCAATGCTCAGACCTGTCAGTGTTGTGCAATCTAATTGCGGCCACAGAAAAAAAAAGTGAGGTCGTTGTGTCTTATAACCGGAAGTGCTGCTTCAAAGAGGGGGTAAATAAATGGGACTAAACGAAGACCAAAGGGAATATTATGATGAAGATTATGATGATGTTATAGTATATTGCATATTTCCCAAATATAATATGAATACCTACTATAGGCCATTAATTCTCTCTGAATTACATCTGAACAATTTTCTTTACGGATCCAAACCGGCACAGGGTAATTGGCTGAAATATCGTACGTTTTATTATTTTTCTTAAAAAAAAGAAATAAATAAAAACTAGATTGTGTCCTCCTGCGGCCACACGCAGCCACGGCAGCCATAGAGTAACTTCCTGGCTGTGTCACTGTGACTAATGCATGTGTTATGACATCCGATGATATTTACATATTCATCGGTGACATTAAGAATTCCTCTCTCTCTCTCTCTCTCTGCTGCCTCAGGTGTTCCCGTGTCCTCGGCGTGACACACTATCAAGGGCACAGATCCTCACGTTCAACCACTAAGCATTCATGACTGTAAAGCCCAGTTGATCGCATATCTGAAGCGCTGTTTAGAGGAGTGGCAGGGCACTCTGTTTAAAGGAGTGGCAGGGCACTCCATAGTACGCTTGACTCGGCCTCTGTCCCACGCTGACTGGCAGTGGCTTTAATTAGAGTGGAAACCAGTGTTGATCCGATTCTTTTGCGAGTGAAACAAGCCTATGAAATCAAGCGCAAAATTAAGCGACTATAGGGCTGGTCAGTCAAAATGTATTGTCTGTGTGATGTTTTAAGCACGTGTTACTCAAATATTGTCATAATGGCCACGGGCGCCAGTCTGAAAATAGTTTGTGCCAGTAGTGCCCCCTACAAGATTCTACAACATTCCAGGTTTTTAACATAATTGTATCAAGATTTTGTTTTTGTTTTTGAAAATTGCAGATCTACATGCTCGCAACGCATCACATTGTAACGCATTGTGAGCTTGTAGATCTGCTATTTCCAAATAGCTGATGTGTATAGTGGTTAAACTGAAGCAAGCTCAAAAGAGCATAAGACACAAAGCCCCAAAGAACAGCAACCCGCAACTTCCAATATTTACAAGCGACTTTACAGAAAAACAAGCCCATGCTGGTCGCTTATAATAAGTGGACTTGGCACTGCTCTCATGGTGCAGTGCTGAGGCTAACACTGGCCCAGAGCAGGGACGTGCACACATAGACAACAAAGGGGGCTTGAGCCCTTGCCCTTTAACCCATCTGTAAAACAACTGCCCTTTCCAGACCACGAATGCAGCTTTTATTATGGTGAAAGAAATGCAAATGCCACTCCTTTCCTTCCATGCCATGCCGGAAGGCAGCATTCAGGAGAATTGCTTTTTTTCCCGAATTTTATTTTGCGTTGAACAAATTTGTTTAGAAATCCATGTCGTACACCGCATCTCCACTAGCTAAAGAGTGCTGTGTTGCGTCCCGGAAATAGCTGATGTACAAGCTCTCAACGTGTCGCAGCGCGACGGGTAGTGAGCTTGTATAGATCTGCTATTTTTGCTATTTCCAGCCCCTCTAACACTCTCTGCTCTCACGGTGCAGTGCTGAGGCTAACACTGGCCCAGAGCACCTCAGATTATGAGGGGGTCAACCACGGTGAACACAGCCAGGTAAAACTGTGAATGCTTAACCACCTAAACCCTATATACTTGACCCAGGGGACTATATCTTGGCCCCCTAGTCTACACCAAATCTGTTTGAGGAAAACAGCCCAACAAGCTTACAATGCATTGCAATGCGACGCGTTATGAACTTTTAGATTTGCATTGTATTTTATTGTTTTGGTGCGACACTGCCGTATATGTCATAGTATACACCTTAACCCATTTTAGACCATAAGGATTAAAAAAAGTCTTCTAAATCCTGAAGTTTTCTGAAATAATAGAGTTGAAATAATATTGTTGCTATATTATATAGCAACAAACAGAAAATGACACATATGCGTTCCCCGGCTTGAAAAGTACAGTAGGACATCGCTCACACACACACACACACACACACACACACACACACACACACACACACACACACACACACACACACACACACACACACACACACACACACACACACAACATTACACCAGTGCATGGACACTATTTTCATATGTACGTACGGATGATGTTGACAGACAGACAGACAGACAGACAGAAGGACAGGAGCCATGTCATGTTTCATAACAGATTGCCCGGAGGACATGCATTCCACACTTTTCCATCACAAAGGACATTAATTGTAACAAAGCCGTAACGTAATACCAACGACGTCAAATGATATTCAGGTGTTATGGCTCCGAGGATGATTTCCAAAGTGACTCAAATGCCTTCGATGAAATTCAGTACTGCTGTTATTCTCGAATGACACCCAGTCCACCCAGTCCCATGCAGTACTGGGGCCAATTCCGCAGTTCTCACATCCAATGGAGCAAATCTGATGATATAACCTGCTTACTTTTGCTTGAATAAACTGTTTGAATATGTATGTACTGTAAATAAAGACCTATGCTGCTAAATATGTGGGTAAATCTTTGAGGGGGTAATAGCCCCTCATCTCATATGTCCAGCGTTTGGTGTGCGTAACCCACATTTTGTCCTAACACAAACATTAAATGCCATTGAGTGTTTGTGTAAACACAAACATTGCGTAACACAAACATGAGATGATCATGATCATCATATCATGAATGAGATTATAAACGGAATGAGATGATGTACTTATGATGATGTACGATGATAATAGCGCCCCTCACTTCACACAGGTGTGATTTTTGAGGGGCACTAGCCTCTCCTATATACAGGTTTAATGTTTGTTTTAAAATAATTGACAATGAAGATAAATTAATGTTTGTTTTGTCCCTAATAACATTAAATCCCATTAACAATAAAGATAATTTAATGGTTGTTTTGACACTGTTTGTTTTACATCATTACATCACCTAATCATAGCAACATGAGTTGTTTTAATATATCAATGTTGTAAGATGATAAGAGCGCCCCTCACTTCACACGGGTGTGAGTTAAATTGCCTTTAGTTGTTTAGCTAAATGACAGAAACCATTCGCACACAAAGCTTCTTTGAAAGACCTGCCATTGAAGTGACTTTGTGTGCTTCTGACTAGCAGAAGCTGTGGAAAGTGACATGATGACTGACCGTGTGAACCATATGGAAGGATGGACAACAGAGACAACAGAAAAATATGTAGATAATATGCAGACAGAACGAAACAGGATACACGAGTCAGGAGGAAAGGAAAAGAGCGCCGGAGAGAGATGAAAGATGAAATACAAAATAAATATATTGGAGCAGCAGCAGTCAGAGCTGCATCATGGCATGAGAGACGGAAAGTGAACTGGAGGTTGACTGGTGTTTTTCTGCCTTCCCCGGCCGGCCGGGTCTGTGCGTAAACGCTGCAGTGCAGGGTTACAGGTCTGGCCTCCAGCGCCAACCCTGTCACTGGGAATTACAGACAGACAAAGTGTGTAACCCTCCCTAGCGCTGTGGCAGAGAGCCTGAGGGCGGCCAGGGCTCATACTGCCTGCCTGCCTGGGTGACTCTCTGGATCACTGTTTCCTAAACAGTGCGTCGGGATACCCATATATGGGTCGCAGACAAATTGTTATGGGTCCCTTAATTTTTTTGTTTTTTGTTTTGAAATATTGAGGGGCGCTAGCCGCTCCTATATACAGCTCTTTGTCCTAACTTGTGCCACATTTGCCATTGACAATGGAAATGGAAATGGACTTTCTGCATGAGTACTGATGCCAATACCTTTGTACTTAATTTGATGCCAATTTTGGACTTACTCAAGTAAAATGTGAAAATGTAAAATGTGAATACAGAACAAAACTTGTGGTTGGTACTTCTACTTAAGTTAAACATGTGACTATAGTTCTTCTATACCACTGACTGGCTGTATGGACGAAGACTCCCCTTCCAGCTGTTGCTGCTGTATTTCTGTCCAGGCGGTTTTGCGAGTCGCACATTTTTATGGCTGGTGGTGGTAGCGGGCATTCCACATAATAGTATAATTAATTCATCCCATATTTAATGAGTCCAGGGGCCGAGACAGATTTTGGTACCACCTACGGTGAACGTAACATTTTTGTTACCATAGCCGTTACCAATGTGATGAAGTCATCACATTTGGGCCCATTTGGGCAAGTGGCTATAGCCGAATTTAGGCCAAGGAGTGTTTTTCCTGCAAAACGAATGCTTGGAATGGGTTCAGAATCATGAAAACCCCCTAGGTTGTATATAGGTTGTTAATGGTATGGTCACATATAACTTGTGATAACTGGCATTAAGCTACTGAATGGAAGTTGTATCATACCAAAATATAAACTAGAGGCATGTAGGAATACAATATTTTTACCGTCACCTTTGGTTAGTGGTACCAATTTGTCAAAATATCTGTGTTGGCCCCTGCACTTGTGCCACATTTGGGGGGGATGATATCTGTGGAGCTCCCTCTGGTGTTGTGCCCGTGGGCGTGTCTCAATCTTTTGAAGTAATTTGACATAATTATGCTACATGAGCAGCGGTCCCTTGAGTTTCTTGCAAGTTGCTTGATTTTGGATTGATTGAATACTTTATTAACAGTTTGCATGGACAAGCACATGGGAAGTACAGTATACAATACAAGGTCTGCTAAAAGGATTAACCACTCATGTAGGAGGACGTACACACATAGACATCAAAGGGGGCTTCAGCCCCTGCCCTTTTACTCGCCTGTAAAACAACTGAGAGACTGCCCTCTCCAGACCACGAATGCAGCATTTACTATGGTGAAACAAATGCAAAACGCCTCTCCTTTCCATGCCATGATGCCAGAAGGCAGCATTCAGGAGAATTGCTTTTTTTCCCTTTCGAAGTCTCCTGAACTTGAACACAGTACTATTTTGAGTTGAACACCGTTGTTTAGAAATCCATGTTGTATACACATGCATCTCCACTAGCTAAAGAGTGCTGGGCTGCACCCCGAAAATAACAGATATACAAGCTCTCAACGTGCCGCGCTGCAACACGTTGAGAGCTTGTATATCTGCTATTTTCGCCAAAAGTGCCCTCTTACGGGATTTCAGCCCCTGCCTCTCTAACACTCTGTGCACGTCCCTGCACTCATGTACTCATGTCCTGTGACTAGTCTGTGACCATACCCTGAGTCATCCCACCCTATGATGAACAGATTAACCTCTTCCACCTGCATCATGAAGTTCCATATTGGAGTTCTCTTGCTCTCATTTTCTCGTTGTGTGTAGATTCGTAAATAGCGAATACTCTTTGCAAGCTTTATTTGCTTCTTCTGCTGCTCAAAATATATACCCATTTGGTTTCATGGTGTTATAGATTATAATTTATATTGCCTTTGTTTGCTGTTTACTGATATATTTGAGATCAAATGCGCCAATTAATTCAAGTTTTATAGTATACAAATACCCATAGCCTATAATCCCTGTCAGTGTGAAGGGGTGGGTGTGCTACAGTCAACATGGACCAGAAGCAAATGTCAAATGATTTGAATCACTGTGTGTATCTCTGTGGCATTGGAAACCATTTTGTTTTTGTGTGCTTTGTTTTTTTATGTACATTTATGATCGTTTATCTCTTTTAACCAACTTGCCTTACCCAGAGACCTCCTATCAACTTTATTATAGATATGTCATCTATCTTCACGTTACAATGCACTTTCCATAGAAGCAGATTGTCATGATTGAAGATAATTTGCACACAGGGCGCAGGGGGTTCTGTCCCCTGTCCAAACCCACATCTCAAAATGCCACTCACATCGAAATAATTGCAGGCTATAATGTTGCCAGTGTCGGTGGCTTCGTGCAAAGCTGCATATTTACACCCATTTGTCAAAAAGGGCTGGCTGTCTGTGGCTTCTAGTGACAGCCTTCTTGGTGATAAAGTCATTCGGTCATCTCAGGGGGAAAATCAAGAATGACATTAGCCAATGAGTTCAGTACAAGCACTGGCTTATGTTTTGATATGCATCCAAAAAGGAAACTAAACTGCCGCTCATGCTCTGTGCTAATAAAAGGCAGACGTCAACTGTGTCTGTGTAACTGTGTCACAGTGGGTTACAATGAGAGCATCTCAAGAAACTCTTTGAAGTTAACACAGAGCTCGGCGACAACAATATGACTTTCATCGTAGCGCTGGCATCTATTAAAAAAATAACACAACTTGGCCTTGTCATTAGGTTTTTTTAACGGCTCGCCGGGATATCCAGCCCCGCTAATCCAAATAGGCAATGCTTCAATTTGTAGCTGTGGTAATTGTTGTTAAAACAGAGCCCATGGCAAAGACCTGCCCCATTCATTAGAAAATCTCCGTCAATTAACACTAGCCACAGGTTGTTTGGGGAGGACAATTTGGACAAATATGCTCTGAGCAAGAGCAAGCAACTCTGTCCTATATGTTAGGGCAGAGTGAGATAATATATATATAATTTTGATATAATTATATCAACATAATACAGATTATTTAATCGGTTTTCACCAGCAAAAAATATATAAAATTAAAAGAAATAATCTGCATTTAATTTGTGTACTCATCTCATTCAGTTGTGAAAACAGACACTTGGAAAAGTATTATGCTATGTATTGATTGATTGAATACTTTGGGCCAAGCCCTTAGCTTAGGGGCTATAGGCTTGTTTCCATTGTGGTCTTCTGTATAATATCGGAATCGGTCAGAATCGGTATCGGCAGTTATGGCCCTGTAAAGTGTAAATAATCAGAGATCGGATATCGGTCATAATTTCATAATCGTGCACCCCTAATATATATATATATATATATATATATATATATGGTACTGGTCGATAAAAGAAAGGGTAAACCTGAAGAAAATGTATGTACCCTGGTATAAAAATCCATGACCTGACTGGGCAAACATATGATGATGTGATAAAAGAAAAAAAGAGATGAACCCTCCCTAGGGGTGTTTGCTTATTGTTTAAGCACTATCGTTGAGACGCTGAATAGTAGGAGTGTAACTAATGATACATTTAAACAGCGATACGATACGTATCATGATACATGGTTGACGATATGATACATGGATGATATTGGTTCATTATGGCGATCCGATACGATGCAATGATTTGAAATCGATACAGTAACTATTTAAAATGCATTGACATTATTTTAAACTAAGTATAATTAAACCCCCTTTTAATTTTTTCTTCTAAAATGGCTAAATACCACGCAAAAAAATGTATAGTATCAATACAATCGATAATTTGCATAGCAAAACGATTCGATACCGATTATTTGCATTGCAAAACGATACGACACGATACGATACAAAGTCAATGTTGCTGTTTTCATTTCGATATATTTCGATACTTGAAATTAAAATAGATTTTTCGATGCAGTTACTATAATCGTTAAACCCCTACTGAATAGAGTAGACTCTCTCTCTTTCTCTGAGGGAGATTTGACAGGGTCGTTCACACTCACAGTGCGTTGATGGCTTAACGGCCGTCATTGATTGATTATTTTATCAATTAAAATATGTATGACACTCCATTGGACTTCATGTGCATGAATTAAGGCTCCATTAGTATCCATAATGTGTTCCTGTTCCTTTCATTGTATGCAAGTACAGTAGTGTAAAATGACCCAGAGACTCCCATTTTAATGTTCTTTCATAATGTGTAGACCAGTGGTTCTCAAAGTGGGGTCCAGGGACCCCTAGGGGTCCTTGAGGGAGTTCCAGGGGGTCCCCATTGCAGCTAAGTAGCCTATAGTGTACACATTTGCACACTCTCAGAGTTAAATGAACTATAAATGGGGGTCCCAGTGATAGAAATGCCATTAAATGGGGGTCCATAGCCTAACGCATGCCAAACTGGGGGTCCTTGAAATTAAAATGGTTGCGAATCACTGCTAGAGCCGGCGTAAACATCTTCTCTTATGGAGGTCACTGCATGGCATATATTTTCTAATGGGGTCCGCAGGCTAATAAGTGTCAATTTGGGGGTCCTTGACGTGAAAAAAGTTTGAGAACTATCTGGTGTAGAGTGTATAGAGTAGACTGTAGAATCTGCCTGGCCTGCTGAGGAAGATGCATGTTCTACTAATAACTACACTGACTAGACACAATCCCTGCAGTGGCGCCTGCAGACAGTACAAGAGAGAAAGAGAGCCCCCTGGTGGCTGTAACAGAGCAGCGTTTTACTGCTACAACACAACACAACACTACAGGCATCCGAACCGAATATTTTATCTCTCCCTGACCATTTAATCACTCGCCACCACAAACCCAACTTAATGTCCGTCAACAAAGCTTGCATCCGTCAGGCCTTTCGTCGAGCTTTCCTCACGGGTCCAAGTTTACAAGCCGCATGGATGGAATAAGAAGAAGAACCTGCCACGGTAGGCTAAAAAACAAACCCGTCTGTTTCCTGTGGCTCTTCAGATGTTCTACATTTAGTAGACAGACTGCTATAAATGTCCACACATGCAGCAACGTGCGTATTTCTATTCACTTGCAATTATCCACAATATGCTTTTTGTCAATTCACTATAGGCCTATATATTGTAGGCTAGAGCAGTACGTGGTAGAGCAGGGCCTGGCTGTAAACAAGTTATTGAGCTTAGTCCAGTTACCCTTTCCTTTCCTTTTGATTCCCAAATTGGGGTCCGGGGACCCCCAGGGGTCCTCGAGGGAGTTCCAGGGGGTCCCCCCAGCTATAATGATAGTTTGGAACCAAATGGTACCTTATGGGTCTGTAACTCTGAGAGTGTACAAATGGAACCATATGGACCCTAACAGGTCCATTTGTACACTCTCAGAGTTGAATTAACATTTTACAATATAAATTGGGGGTTCCAGAGATAGAAATTAGCCTATAATGTATTTGTTTGCATGATATATCTGAATCAATCAATAAAGTAGGCCTAAGGAAAACAAAAGGGAAGGGAAAAAAATAATGTAATTGTCCCCAGGCTAGTAAGGTCAGAGGTTGAAGGTCAGGCCAAGTACCTGCATGACCACCTCTGTCCTTCTTGCTTTCTTATGTCTTGCTCACCCCCCCCCCCCCCCCTTGCCTATATCTGCCTCATTCACATGTACACGTCATCATGATGCAGGCCTACGCACACCCAAATACACGCTCACACTTGCACACATATTACGGACACAAACACATGCATTCATAAACAGAGTCACATGCACGCACGCACGCACTCACTCACTCACACACACACACACACACACACACACACAGGAACGCAGAGTCGCACATAGTAAGTAGCCTTGCCGAGCCATGAGGCCCATAGGGCAGGAGCCTATCTCCTGTTTCTGTAGTGTGAGGCAGCTTGATGTACAAGTACACACCCTGGACATGACGCTAGTATGTCGCATACCAACACACAAGGATGCATACACACGTGCACAGTCCCATACACACGTGCACAGTTGCATAGCACACACACACACACACACACACACACACACACACACACACACACACACACACACACACACACACACACACACACAGGGAGCAGTGCGTGCGTGTGTGTGTGTGTGCGTGGCCCCAGCATGGTAACCTGTTCTATTGTTATGTATAGATGGAAGGGCAGGGCTGCAGTGTGCAGGCAACATGCCATGCTAAGTGTCGGGTGTGGTGAGGTCACAAAGATCACCATCTCCTTTAATTACATGAGCCCTGGCCTGGCCAGCCGCCCGCCACCTATTGGCTTGGCTCATTTAGATGTGTGTGCGTTTGTGCACGTGCGTGTGTGTGTGCATGTGTGGGGTTGGGTGGGTGGGTGGATGAGAGAGAGAGAGAGAAAGACAGAGAGAAAGAGAGTGCATGCATGAGATATGCATGCGAGAAAAATAGAACGTGTGTATGTCAGAGAGCAAGTGTGTGGGTGGGTATCATGCGCACGAGCACGCGTGCAAATCTGTGCAGTGTGCACAGATCCTGCGTGTGCGTGTCGGTACAGCTAATGCGATAGGTGCTGGAGAAAGCGCATTGGTTTTCCCAGTGACACCCAGCCAGCCAGCCATGCAGCCTCAGGTGAAATGACTCCTGAACATAAACCTCCAGCCACTTTTACAAACAGAGAGAGAGATCCCCAAGTCAGTTGTCCTCTCTGGGGGAAACCACCTGCGTGTCTGTTTGGCAGAGGAACCTAAACTGACCTGTGTGACCTGCTGCTGCCCAAGGGCCTGCTTCTTCTCTCTCTCTCTCTCTCTCTCTCTCAGGCAGCACCAGCTCCCACAAGCCGAACCACAAAATGCGCAACTTAATGTCTCCTCTTACCCTAATGCTTTCTCTTAGTGCTCAGAGGCACAAACACGAGTCTTTTGATACAGTGACAGACTAGTGTTCCCCTCAAGCCTTGGGCCAATCATTTGTCTCAAGTGCAGCACATGGGTATGACTGAACCGAGGATAAGGTTTTGTGGTACCATCAGTGCCTGGCATGGAATAGACTTGCATGGTGTGTCTTTTAGATTCATGATTTACGGGAACTTCCATGATACGTTTTTTGGCACGGTTGGATTTGGATCATTGGATGTAAAAAAAACATTTGTTTTGTGCCGTTCATTTTGAAACACGGAGAACGATAAAGCATATGACTCAGTTTTACACTGTGGCTATAGCGTCGGAGGAGAAGATAGCGTAATGTAATTTTATGACCGTCGAGATTTATTGCTGTACACTTCCCTCGGTCCTCCCACTCCTGCAAACTCTCTCTCTCTCTCTTGCTGTACACTTCCCTCCCACTCCAACAAACTCTCTCTCTCTCTCTCTCCTTGCATCCCTGAGGGCTTCACCTGTGCAGCAGTGCTCTGTCATTTGCCCATAGGAAGAACATAATGCATAATAGAAACACAATAAAAGCTACAGTCACCAAATCACTTCTGTCACCTGCAGGTCCAGTGTCTGTTGCCTGCGCACTATTTAGGGTTTGACAACTGTTGCTTTAAACTTTATACTACCTATATTGTTTATTACTTATTATGTAAGAAATAAGCACCGACCAGTAGCCAACAACGGAAATGACAAATGACATGATACATATATATCTTTAATTTGTCATTTTTGCATGTGCGAAAAACAAAACAAAACAAAAGAGTACAAAGAAATCAAATAGTCATTAAGTCATTCATGAAAAATGCTAAAGCAAACTATATTGGATACCCTGAAGTTTCATATTGTACATTTCTGCACCCACGTAGCTCTTTAAACCTGTTTGTAATGCCAAAAATAGCTGATCTACAAACTCACGATTGCTCACATCTGCGACGCATTGCACGCTTATAGATCGGCTATTATTGGCATGCAACAAAGTATGAATCAGGCTTTGCACAGTATGTCACACATGTTGAGAGGGTTGTACATGGAAACAAGAAAATCTGTCTTTTATATTAAGCTAAATTCATGCAGTATGCCCCCACCTCCCCCATCAACAAACCAATCTAAACAAGAAAAGACAGAGCACATTGAAATCAGCCATTTTGCTTTGTCTTCATGCATGGCCTCTCATGCAAGAACGCTCATCTGGTAAAGATTGCTTTGAAATTTCAATACATAATTTTCAAAAAAGGGGGAAAAAATTGCAAAGTACAAGAAAGACTACACTGTGGAATAAAACAATGGTCTCCTATACACAGTTACGATTGTCACTGTTTTCGGTTTTCTCTTGCGGCAGTATCTGTCCAAAACTGGATGTGAAGTGGGGGGAGGGACAGTGGTGATGTTGGTGGTGTTGCTGGTGGTGGTGGTGGTGGGGGGGGGGATAGGAAGCAAGAGGGTTCATCCATTTTGTTTCAATCAGCGGCAAGACAGACAGAAAGAAGAACTGACAGAGAGGGGGGGGCAAAATGAAAAATGAAAGCGGGAGGAGAGAATGACACATTTAATTTTCCCCGGAGATGTTGTAGTGGTCCTCTTTTCTTTTTGGTCTCTCTTCTTCACATCTAATCAGCATTGTCAACTGAATGCCCGTGGTCAGATACAATTCCTTACAGCTTTTGTTTACGATAAACAAACGTGATAGGCATCAAGGAGGTAAAGCCACCTCCCGGGGCGGGAGAGTAGTGTTGGGTTGACAAAGACAGAAAGACAGCCGCAGCCACTCTAAACATTGCTTAAATTACAACGAAATGACCTGTTTGAATACCTGTATGACTAACGCCCCGTGTTTGAAAACTTTGAATAATGATTTCATTCACGCAGGGGCATGCTGTTCTTTGTAGGGAATGGAACAAAAGGAGTGTGGAGAGGACTCGGTGTCGGGGCAATTAGAAATATAATAATATTAGTTCGTTTTTCTTGATTTAAAGCTGCTATAAGCAACAAAATGTCAACATTTTAATGACTTTTTCTTTTTCTTTTCTTTTTTTGTATTCAGACAGGCAGCCAGCAATCAGAACGCTCCCCAAACACATCTAGGGGCCACAATCTGCATTCAAACATGTTCCTATAGAAGCTTTGTCATTGGTCGTGAAAAAACCTGGTCGAAATGACTAACCAATCAGGAAGTAGACAGGCAAATCGACCAATGACAAAGCTTCTAGGAACATCTTTGAATGCAGATTGTGGCCCCTAGATGTGTCACAGAGACTACATGTTTTTGGGACCGTTCTACCCATTACTGGCTGTCTGAATACAAACAAAAAATATAGCAGCTTTAATTCTCCATTTTCATATTCAACCCCGTCACAAGTGTAAATCAAGCAAAGTGTCTGAAAGAGGATAATGTGGTGCGGATCCGTTAGTGTGGCCCCTAGGCTAGGCAGCAGCGGAGTTCGTTGGCGCTGTGGGACATCGCGTGACAGCGTAGCATTTAGTGATTGACAGGTTGACGATGTGGACGCCACAGTTTGTAAGACAAGGCGATCTCTGCAGCACTAGGCTGGAACTCTGAGAATCCACAGCAACCCCATTTTGCTTTGGCCCTCGCCTTCTTATCTATGTGAGTGATTGGCAGAAAGTCCCCGGGGCTGAACCACGTTCAGTGACTGCACATCAGTCACATGCTGAACACGGTCGGGCACCACTGACACACATTCTCCTGTAGCAGCGGTGGGAAAAGTACTTGGATGTTTTTACTTAAGTAAAAGTTTCAATATTGCAAAGTAAAAAAAGTCTGGAATTCTAAATATACTTGAACAAAAGTATTGACAAAAGTAAAAGTAGGCCTACCGTCCCATTTCAAGGTTTCAAATGTATAATAGTGTTTTGAAAATAGCAGATCTACAAGCTCACAATGTGTCGCATTGCGACGCATTGTGAGCTTGTAGATCTGCCATTTTATAATGGCCGACATGTATGGCTGGTTATAATGTATGTTTTGTACTAGTATTAATCAAAATCTACGAAGTAACTAGTAACTAAACGTTTCAAATAAATTTAGTGGAGTAGAAGTATAATGAATTGGAAACACTGAAGTAAAGTACAAATACCTCCCAATTGTACTCAAGTAAATGTACTTACACCACCGCTCCTGAGAGGATTCGTCCTGTGGAGTTTGGAAGCCTTGCATGCAAATACATGTGCAATCAGAGTTTTGCAGCAGATTTATGCATTTGTTTTCATTATGTATTTGAGTCATTATGCAAATTGGGTGCTTGGAAAGGTAAACACATGTTTGTTGGAACGGTGCTCTGTCATAAAACTCTGAGCTAGACAAACAAACATAGAGAAAAAGTGTGTGAGAGAGAGACAGCTGAGAGATGAAAAAATCAGACCCATCTGAAGTGAGTGGTGCAACAGTGACACTTGGTGGTGACAATATGCTATTTCCGTGCTTGGACACGGAGACACACACACATTCCGTGCTCGGACACGGGACACACACACATTCCGTGCTCGGACACAGGGACACACACATATTCCGTGCTCGGACACAGGGACACACACACAATCCGTGCTCGGACACAGGGACACACACACATGATGAATAATATGATGAATTCCTGTTCTGTTCTTTAGCTACATAGAAGTGTCTATTTGTATGTCTCTAAATGTTTTGATGAATTGAACAATGTGGACCCTGTTGTAAACAAGTGTAATGCTTAATTGGGTCGTCCACTCACAGTTAACAGTCTTTGTATTGAGTTTGTGCTTGAAATGTACTGTAATTCTGCAAATTGTTAATAAACATTTCAATCAATCAATCAAACACATAGCTGTCTATGGTTGCACCACTCAAAAAGAGGAGAAACATTCAACTTTCTCAGGAGTTCTACAAGCTCACAATGCGTCGTGATGCGACATATAGTGAGCTTGTAGATCTTCTATTTTCAAAAGAGCTTTATAAACATTTGAAATGTGAAATGCAAATAGGACATTCTGCACAACGACTACTTTTACTTTTGTTACTTCAAGTAGATTTTGATAGCAATACTTTGGTACATTTAGAATTCTAGACTTTTACTTGTAACATCTACACCAGAAGACAAGAAGTAGAAGAGTAAATGTATGTCTGATAATGCATGCATGTTAAAAACATGCTTGCACAAACCGTTAAATGGAGTTCAATGGGCAGGTGGCGCCATCTTGTGAGGTTTTCAGCTAATACTTTCAATGGGGTGACGTTACATACTACGGAGTCGGAGCCCCTGAGTGGCCATGGTAAGAAACATAAATGATCTCGTCCGGACAAGATATTATCTCGTCCGGACAAGATAATATCTCGTCCGGACGAGATATTAACTTGTCAGTGTGTTTTACTCACAACTGGAAGAGTTTGACACAGCTTGGTGTCTTCACTCTTCAGAAGATAGAACTTACCAATGAAAATATAGGTCTTCCAAATGCTCATCCCCATGTGTTTACAATTGTTGCATGGGACAACATAGACAGGATTGAAGAGACACTCAGTGGTGGTGGTACATCCCAGGCATAGAGTTAATGGCATTGCTGTCCAACCCAAAGTTGAAGGATGTTTACAACAGTCGGCAGTAGGTCTAAAATAACAATCAAAGAAGAGAAGCATCCCTCCTGTCCCACTCAGACTACCAACTTATAATGTTGGACAGAGAGCTGGACCACCAAAAATGGAGACTGCAGACACTGATTCAACAAATGTGACCCAGCAGTCAAAATACTATAATCTCATATGGCCCCTCACTCGAATCACAGCGTCTGATAATCAAACCATAAGTAGCTGGACAGGATTTAATATCCAGATTCGTAGTCTGTCTGTCTGTCTGTCTGTCTGTCTGTCTGTCTGTGTGACCTACTTTGACTTGGTAGGAATTATGCTGGATCCAATAAGAGCGGGTAAAGGGAAGGCGATTGGATTCTTCACATTGTAGCTATCAGACAGATGATCCCATGGTGTTTTGCCGACAGAAATCCAGACCTACACTTGCAGAGAATCAAGAAGGATGACACTGATGTCCAGTCACTTGTTCAAATTATGGAGACCAGCTGGATCAGTCCTTTTGATCCTGACCACGAAAACCATGTCAGTTTGTCCACTGGCACCTCCAGATATTGCTAAAGACCTTGAAGCCCATGCAATTGGTAAAGATGCATACGAAGAGTCAAAGACAATGGAGTCAGACAGTCCTGAGACAAAGTTTAATAACAGGATTAAAAAGAAGATGCATGAGGGTGGTCAGAGCTAGCCTGGTTAATAAACCAGACCGAATCAGCCGTTGGCAAAAAAAAATTGCCTACCGGCGGATTTCGGTCTGGAGAGGCTCAATTGTACGCCCATTTTCTACACACGAGAACGTGTGCGCCCAATAGGGACACGGTATGCAATATGGGCGGGCTTTGGTACAGTGACGTTCAATGCTTGAGACCTTTGACTGACAGTAGCTCTGACCAATTGCGTCAAAGAGAAAATGTTTCCCTGGAAATGAAATCCAAGCTGAGCCTCCCCAGACTAATATCCCGCGGATCCGTGCGATATTAGTCTGGTTTATTAACCAGGCTAGGTCAGAGCAAACGCATTGATGTTATCTTTGACGTTTACAGAAAGATGTCCATCAAAGATTTGGAGAGAGCAAAACGAGGTGCAGAATCAGGCATTCCGCTTAGGTGTATTGCACCGCACCACAATATACACCAATGGAGGAAGCTTCTGTGTAGCTCAACAAACAAAACACACATCATCCGGTTCTTGGTATAAGAATGGAAAGATCAACTTCACAAGATAAAGGACAAAGTGCTGTATGTCAGGGGTTCTCAACCGTTTTGGCTGGGGGTCTTGGGTCTCTGATCAGAAATCTCCAGTATGTAACATGCCATGTACTTGCCTTCCACAAGCACAACTAAAGTCAACAAGCTTTGCTGCCATATCTGTTTTGTCCAAGGCATGTGTAATAGGAGTCACCTGTTCCACAAATATATGGTAAACAGAGGAAAAGCTTTGTGTGGTTCTCTTCTAAGCAGCAGTACGAATCCCGGGTGTTACACATGGAGAAGTTGTGTCCAGTCAACTTTCCCCTTGTGAAAATTGTCTCCTCATGCCTGTCTTAAGGGAAAACTACCTGGCTGCTATCTGGCGGCAGTGTTTGGAGAGCAATCTCAGTGTACCGCATCCAACGGATCATGGATGGAAGATTGATGATGGGGATCTGCACGTGGAGTGGATGTGAGGTAAACCTGCACCAGAGGCTGTGTTGGACCTGCTTTCTTGCTCATGTGCACACTCATGCAAATGACCAGACTGTCCATGCCTTGGTAATGGTCTGAGATGCACAGACATGTGCAAGCTGCAAACCTGCAGAAACCAAGCAAATTAACTGGAAGAAGAGCATTTAAGAGATGAATGATAGTGATGTGGACAAATAAGGGCCTTTCTCTGCCCCACCCCTCTCCCATTTGTTTATATTGTGTTTAGGATCCAAGATGGCCACAGCACCAGGAAGGGGTGGGGCGGAGGTGAGCGGGTGGCCCTTACTTGGCTGCGTTCACACATTCAAGACACCTATCTTGTGTTTGTCTTGTGTCTGTGTTTAATGGCCGCTCCAATGCATTTCCAATGGAAGGCCATTGGTTTGACCAAACATTTTGTTTGATGGGTCCTCCCAGCCCCTCTGTCCACCATGGGGTCAAGAGCTTTCAGCCGCTCTGCCCCTCCCCCCTGACATCAGAAACATGGACTATCACCATATTCCAAACTCACCTCAAAACCCACCTGTTTAGGCAGGCTTATGACTCTGCATGACCTGTGTCTTCTGCTGCAAGCTGTGTTTTGTTCTGCTTTTAACTGTGTTTTGTACTGTTTTTAACCTGTACGGTGACCTTGAGTGCCCTGAAAGGCGCCTTTTAAATAAAATGTATTATTATTATTATATGTCTACCCCGCCCGCTCACCTCCGCCCCACCCCCTCCTGGTGCTGCGGCCATCTTGGATCCTAAACACAATATAAACTAGAAAAAGTGCCCTTCCGGGCACAGGTCTCCACCAGGTTATCCACAGATCCGTGCAGTTAGAGGTAAAAACACTTTTCGGCCAGTTATAGCGCCACCTTGAGGCTGAGTTGAAATTGTTCATGTGGCATTTCGTCCTCGGCCTAGTGGGAATGTGGGTGCACAATTTCACGGAAATCACGCGATGTGTTCATGATTTGCAGCATTTTGTTTGAAACTGAGCACTCCTGTGAACTTTGGAAGCCAATCTTAACCAATCAGGATGGAGTCTGATAAATCTGAAAGACCCGTTTTGTTGAATGGCTCTAGAGAGACTGTGTACCAATTTGCGTGATGTTTGGACAAAATCTGTAGGTGTACTGTGCAAAAACTTGTTTTGCACAAAGCGGCCTCCTGGTGGCGCTATAACAGGCCGTTCTGGAAAGTTTGGGGCAGAGGTTCATGGTTGGCATCCAGGGAGTGTGTGTGCAAAATATGGCATCGAAAAACTTGTTTTGCACAAAGCGGCCTCCTGGTGGTGCTATAACAGGCCGTTCTGGAAAGTTTGGGGCAGAGGTTCATGGTTGGCATCCAGGGAGTGTGTGTGCAAAATATGGCATCGACCGGGTTAACGGTGGCCGAGATTAGCTGTTCACGGACACACGGACACACGGACGGACACACGGACGGACACGCGGACGGACGGAGTGCAAAACATACTCTCCCCACATGCCTTCGGCCTGGTGGAGACAACAAATGGGAGAGGGGTGAGGCCGGGAAAGGCCCTTATTGTGATTACGTTTCATGAAAGTTATTGTCACTAGGCTACCGAAGTATCTCCACTATGTTTTTTCTCACATATATTTCAGACCTTTTGAAATATTTCACTTTCATTTGATTGATTATGTAATAATAATTTCCACAAATGTGCTCTAATATGCAAATTAACTGATTAAATATGCACAATACAGTACATGGCCCTGCTGACAGATTTGGTAGCGCAGCACAGAATCTGTTCTTGAGAGATTACTTCCGACATACTAACAGTCCGACAGGCATTAGTCTGACACAGTGACACCCAACCGGGCCTACCCCAAACCCTAACCTCAGGGAAGCCAAGGGGTCTGCCACGCATGTCGGGAACCACGAGTGAGTCTTAACCAGCCACTCATGTGTCGGACTGTTGCATGTCGGACCAACGTATGCACACCACATGCAGCGGCGGTGGCTCAGGGGTAGAGTGGCTGGATGGTAACCGCAAGGTTGCCAGTTCGAACCTGGGCTCCCCAGAGTTGTGTCGAAGTGTCCTTGAGCAAGACACTGAATCCCTAATTGCTCCTGATGTGCTGGTTGGTTGGTTGATTTCCGCTGCCATCGGTGTATGAATGTGTGTGAATGGGTGAATGTAATCTAAATGCACCATTAACATTTACCACCTGCCCTCGGCTCAGTCCCACTTTTAGGATCATGATTTCACAGCTTTATCCAAACTTCTCTTCTGTATGTTAACTTGAATATATCTACATGTTTCTACATGTTGAATAAACTTGACACTTTTGTTACATCAGCCTCTGGTTCTGTTCATTCTGATTGAACTCGTACCAAATTGGGGAACCTCAGTTACCATATTTGTTCAGTTACATTGTCCAACATATATACAGTATATGGTTAATGCTATGGTTAATGTGTTTGTAGGATCCCTCACTCATATTTGTGAGGGTGGCGTAGTCATTTCATGATACAGCCCTGCTTTTTTTCTCAGTAGCATCATTGCCTTACTGAAAGGTCTTGGGAGCCTATATGGTAAAAGTTATTAATATTTGTGCAGAATTGTACTCGTACAGCAGGTGTGGCTTTTCTGTGTCACTCGACAACATGCACCATTAATCAAGCATGTTGTAACACAGAAAGGCAGCATTCTGATTTCACCTTCTTTTAATTACACGGCTAAGAGTGTCACAGCTGAGAACCGAGTTATACACACTGGAGGGAGGGAGAGGGCGGGGGGGGGGGGGGGGGCTGATGATTTCTACTGAAGATGAGCTCGACTGCTGAACTGAACCTGAGCAGGGCGGTATGGTTAAAACAAGGATGCAAATGATCCGACAAGCCCCCGGGGCCTGTCAACTATGACGCATTCACTCACAGCAATTAACCAGCCCCGGATTCAGCAGCAGGGGTCACATTCTTTAGGAGAGAGAGGGGGGGAGAAACAGACTGACATCTTGAAACTATGACCAACGACAAAAAACTCCCATACCTGTTGGGAGAAATACAACCACGTGTTGCAAACACATATAGGAGCGAGATTTGTGAACTGTTGCGATAAAAGAAGGTTAGCCAATGGAACCACAACCATCCTATGAGGACTAGTATCTGTACCGAGTAGGGCAGACCGCTAGGCCTGCTGTACATGTACTGTAAACAGATATTAAATCTGAGGCTTTTTTGTATACTACTTGAATAGTCTTGAGAAAGAAATGCTGCTATTTGTCCCAAAGTGACTGCAAAAGCTTGCTGCAATTTGTTTCAATAAAGATTTAACATATGACAAAATGTGACATGGCTCTGTTTACACAAACAGGACAAACAGTAATGCTGTACCCCCCTCCAACTGTGTTTACTTTTCCCTTTTACAACAGTTTTTTATTATATTTTGACACTTGCTTTGGTAATGTAACCGTATGTTTTCTCATGCCAATTAAGCTCATTTGAATTGAAAATCTAATTGACAAAGACATGCTCCATCGTATGGTGGTGTCGTAATAGCAGACCTACAAGCTCGTATACGAGAGCTGGCGAAAACGTCTGTAAACTCAGATCTCGTGATGCATCTAAGTCAATAAAGTAGTATATTATGTAATAGCATGGAATGGAAAAGTCACTGTTTACATCATGTCACTCTAGCAAAGTGATTGATCTGTGTCTCCTAGGGTCCTACTTGGCCCACAACAAGGACACACCAGGGCGAGGGGGCGGATATCAGAAAGAGGGGGCTCTCTATGACGAGACGTTGCTGGAAGCTATTGACAACCCATTCCCTGTCTTGTGTGAGAACATTTATTTTGTTATTGTAAGGTAGAAACCGTAGCATCTAACTCTCAAGTGTGTATTGCTACTGCAAAGGTGAGGCTGCTATTTTAAGAAGCCTGTTTTGTTTGACGGCTGAGTGCTGACAATGATTATTCATCAAATCGAACTTTATTTGTATAGCACATTTCTAACGACCGAGGTCGAACCAAAGTACTGTACTTCACATCACAGAGCATAATAATATACATAGAGGCAAAAAAAGACGAAGAAGAGGCAAAGAAGAAAGCAAAAACAATAAAACATGTCAAAACAGCAACATATCAAAAACACCATATATATCAACAACAACATATCAAGCAGTACATAGGGGTAGGCTATGAGGGCCGGGGTAAACTTAATTAGACATTACAAGTGAGTGAGAAAAAAAAAGTCTTTAATAATGATTTGTAAAGCCGGCAATGAGCGAGCGGAGCGAACATGGTTCGGCCGGGGCGTTCCAGAGACTGGGTCCGCCCACGGCGAAAGCGCGGTTTCCTTTGATCCTGTATTGTGTATCAGGCACAATCAGGAGAGACTGAGTAGCCAATCTCAGGGCTCTGGTTGGGAGTTGGGACATATGGATCGATCAATTCCGCCAAATATGGAGGGATCAGATCATTTTGGGGCTTTAAAAACAAACAAATAAAATCTTAAAATCAATTCTAAAGCGGACGGAGAGCCAGTGGAGAGAGGCGAGGACTGGGGTGATGTGGTCACGCCTATTCGCGCACAGTGAGGAGGCGAGCGGCAGCGTTTTGCACGAGCTGTAGACGTCTGATTGCTGACTGATCAATGCCTGCATGAAGAGCATTACAGTAGTCAAGTCTTGACAAAATTAAACCGTGAATGACTCTCTCAAGATTGGCACGGGGCAGATATAGGCCTTTACCCTATAGCCAAAACTCTAAGTTGAAAGAAACTTTGATCACAGAACTAATATGTTTATACATTTTTAGGTTGCTGTCAGACGTGATGCCGGATGTTGGCACAGATAGGGAACGAGAGGGGTGATGCCTGGGAGAGCTTATTCATGGTTAAAAATAATGACATATTGATGACTTGATTTATTATGAACGCTTTGCTGGTAGTGATGCATGAATTAGGTTGAATCAGATTATTCTAGTTGGATGATAGATCTTTCCAATGACCATATCACTCTAGTTAGATCTTTACAATGACTCCCTTTCTGTCAAATGAGTTGTTTAATTTTTTTTGCTGTTGATTTATAAACTACTGGATGGTTTAACTGTAGGGTACAAATACATTTCTCGTCTTGTACTACATCATGAACAATACCAGGCCTCTCAGGTCATCCTGGACAGGTATGCTTTCTGAACCCATATAGTCAGAACTGATTGGGGAAAAGCGGTTTTCAGTTTCTATCCACCAACTATTTGTAACAAATTCCCAGAACACTGCAGATCAGCTACAACTCTCTCCCTCTCTCTCTCTTTTAGACCATTTACTGCTCTTTTTGTCACTGTTTTTAAATTAGTTTGAAAAAGAAAATATTATATACATCGCGAGGGACAGCATTTATCGAGTTAAATAAATGGCATATTATTATTTCTATTTTCCGATTGAGCAATCCCATCAGCAAAGCACAGAGGGGCGACGGTGGCTCAGGGTTAGAGTGGCTGGATGGTAACCGCAACGTTGCCAATTCGAACCTGGGCTCCCCCAGAGTTACTGTCGAAGTGTCCTGGAGCAAGACACTGAACCCCAAATTGCTCCTGATGTGCTGGTTGGTGCCTTGCATGGTTTCTGCCGCCATCGGTGTATGAATTTGTGTGTGAATGGGTGAATGTAATGCACAATCTATGTAAAGCGCCTTGGAGAAAGGCGCCATATAAATGCAATATTTACCGTGGAGTGGAGATCGAAGTATGAATCAAGTTGAGCACAGCTGCTCCTCCCCGCCCCTCTCAGCTGAACGTTTTATGTTAATATCAAGTACTTCCCAGTAGCCTCTCATGAAACTACTTCTCCTCAAATCCAAAAGGACAATTTTATTTTCCATGCTGAATGGCACATGGCAATGTGCAATAATGCAACTGAAATAGCAAAAGTACATGAAAACTATATTCTGCAATTTTGTATTGTACTTTTCGTGAGGCATATCGTTATCGAGATATTCAACAACGTTATAGAATATTGCATGCTTTTCTAATATCGTTACTTTTAATAGCCTTTTTGAAATGTTCCATACAAACAAACTTTCCTTACCTCAAATAAAATAGCTCAGTTGAAGCAAAGTACAGATCACCCAACCATATCCCAAAGTGAATTTGTGTGCGAAAACCTTTTGCACACTTTATATTACATGAGATATACTAGACCCAATCAATCACCGTTACTCCAAGCTACATTTCTCAAAGCCGGTACAGTTAAGTTCTGTGACACTGCGGGCTTAGAAATACGATAGTATTTTGTGGAATGGATGGTAAAATCCCACACTCTCTCCGAGAGGAGGAATACTCCCTCCACCGCACACACTTGTCTCACACATTTTCTTCTCACACATTATTTCTTTGACAAGGTCGGGATTTTGCCCCGCAGGCAGACATGCAAAAACAACCATCTCTGTACTCTGTCAATTGGAACCAACAGCACAGGTGAGAATGTGGTGATTATTGAACTTTAATACCATCATTTACCCGTAAATCAAAAGAGGCCTGACAGAAACGCGGTCTTTAGATGTTGCATTGAGGGTGGCGGTGCAATGTGTGCAAACTGCCAAAGACGTGTGCAGTGCATGCAGCAGATTGACCAGGATTGAGGATTAGCCATTTGAGGGGACAGCTGTGTGACACATTTCTGTAAATCATGTGCCACGGATGTGTTTGTTTGTATTTTTGATGTGGTAACTTTAACTTGCAGTGGGAAAACAATAGTATCTCAGCGAGGCCATTATTAGGACTTTGACAGTGGCTGAAATGTTTTACTTAAGAAAGAAAAAATGTCTATACTGCAATATAGAAATACTAAATGTTACAAGTAAAAGTTAGGAATTCAAAATGTACTCAAGTAAAAGTACAAAAGTATTGGCATCAAAAGTACTAAAAGAAGAAAGTACTCATTATGTAGAATCTACCATTTCATAAGTTTACAACAATCTTTAGAAAATAGGCGATCTACAGTACACTCAAGTACAAATACTAAGTACAGTACTTAAGTAATGTACTCAGATAGATAGATAGATTTATACTCTTGTTTGTTTTCTGTAATTACGGATGATGTATTAGTGTGTTGATGTGATCAGCAAGCTTCTGTTGTGATCAAAGGCTTTGATGAGGGACTGGCAGAGCCTGGGAGAGCATCGTCGCCTCAGGGCTACTCTGAAATGTCACTCTGAATTGAATAGCTGACATGCCTTATCTTTTCCCATAATGCTCAATTTCTCTCTCTCTCTCTCGTCCTCGTCCCCCCTCTCTCTCTGTTGTGGGGCTTATGAAAGTTTTAGTGGATTTAGTGGGTTACCGACAACATCGATAAAAAAATAAAAAGCATTGTGCTGTTGATGCATGCTTTGAGTCATAATCACCACATGGATGGGGCATTTTAAATGTTCAATAAACTCCATGAACCTATTATTTATCCACGGCGGCAGAAACTTATGCTGGGGTGACTTGGCCCATTGCCCTACATTACACCACCAGCAAAATGGGTATAATTGCCAAGGCGAGTCATTGCATGGCCTCTCCCATCTATAAGTTCTATATAGCTTGTGGGTATTTACTCTAACTGTATATGTGTGTGTGTGTGTGTGTGTGTGTGTGCGTCCGTGCGTGCATGTGTGTGTGCGTGCGTGTGTGTGCGTGCGTGCGTGCGTGCACGTGCGTGCGTGCGCATGTGCTGCGTGTGTTATGTATTAAGAGTGTGAACGAATGAACAAGATTTGGGTTTGCAGTAGAAGGCCCTTAGCTATTGGGGTTTATGGAGAGCGGGACCAGGCATTTTCTGTATCTGTCAGAACTATAAGCAGCAAACTGATCCCCAGAGCAAAGGCTGGAGCTTCTGTCACTGTAGCTAACACCAAATATTTATCCTTCCAGGGTATATGGGAGGATGTTGCTCTCTCTCTCTCTCTCTCTCTGTCTCTCCCTCTCTCTCTCGCGCACGCATTCCCTCTGCTACTATAGGGCTGTCGCGGTTACAAATTTAAGTTGACGATTAATTGTCACATTCACAAATAATTGTGATTAACGATTTTGCACTGACTATTGGAATGTTACAATTTGTAGCTCTGTTTTGTCTTTTAGAGTTCGAAATCACAAAATGCACAGGGAGCAGATTATTTATGAACCTAAATATACAAAGAAGTCCCTGACACATTGAATAATTTTTAATGTATTTCTCTTTCCAAAACATTTACAAAACAGCGGAAATAGTTGATCTGCTATTTCAGCTATTTTCGAAAAATGTTTGAAAATGTATGGACTGTATTTTCCAACATGGAAACGGTTGACGATTGTGCAAAAATAATTTACGATTATCTCAACTAATTGCGATTAGGCGGTTATGTAATAATTGTGACAGGCCTAATAATGATATCCTTCTACTTCGCCCAATTAAAAATGTTGGTCACATCTATCTTTCTCCCTCGCCTTTCTCTCTCTCTCTCTCTCTCTCTCTCTCTCTCTCTCTCTCTCTCTCTCTCATTCTTCTGTCTCTAACGTCCTTTTCTTCTCTTCTCTCGTCCTCCATGTATGTACATGTAGGCCCCTGGAGGTTCACAAAGGGCCACACATATACAATACATCGCAATAATACAAATCTGTATTTTAGCGCTCGCAGCTCAAAATGTGTCTAATCTGATTCAACAGGAGCCAGAGGGATCTGGGGCCCCACGGGGCCTCTGATAAATAATGAGAGGCTAACATCGCCGGACGGGGAAACCACACAAACCTGTCTCTCTTTATCTCCATAACACATGTCATCATAAAACAGCTAAATACACTTTCCAAGGGCTATTGAGAGTGCGTACGTGCGTGCACGGGTGTGCGTGCGTGCACGGGTGTGTGTGCGTGTGTGCGCGGGTGTACGTGCGTGCGAGAGAGAGAACATGTTGATTATTATATGGTTGTCAGTTTTGTGGTTCATTATTTGATATGCTTGCAGTAATCTAGTTCACACTGCTGGTTCAAACATCACTGCCATGACACTTAAAGAGAGCACCCAGACAAAACCTCAGTATATAAAACATTTTTTCCTTTTCTTTGTAAAAAAAAAAGAAAAGTTGATACACTGCTTTTTCATTTTAAATTGTATTAATTTGTAGGTCCAGTTAGCTACCCAGTTAAAGTGTTCCAGTTCCACTTTTGCTCTTTGTGTCATCACATCCAATTTCACTTGTTTATGCTACTGTATGAGTTCTCTCTCCGGATTGGATGGAATTGGTATCCTGACCTGAACATGTATGTTTTGTTTACTTAAACATAGCAAAATGATTGAGAGCTGAGTAATGCCTAGTGATTGATGATACTCTTTGAGGAGACAAAGACTTTGACAGCTTGTCATCTTTAGTGCTTTGATCTGTGTGTGTGTGTGTGTGTGTGTGTGTGTGTGTGTGTGTGTGTGTGTACGGATATAATTAAACTTTGCTGTTTCATAACTTTGTTTAACTATTGATTCAACCCTCCGTAAAGGAGTGTAACAAACAGGTATGGGTAAATTGTGATTTAAACACACACCGTTATATTACTCAAACACACACTTCCTCCAAGTTGCAATAAAGCTCGAAAACAATCACTTATTTTCCGGCCATTTTATTACTACAATCTCATAACACACTCACACACGTACAAACACACTTCTACTAAACTTGTGTACAGTAAAAGCCTTATTTGCCTTGTCTGGCCCGTGTTCAAATATAGTTCAATAGCTTCCACAACTAATTGTTCTTAATCAATAGCACAAGATTCAGAGGTCGCGACTTTAGTCGCGTTAGTGGCATTAGGTAATAAACTGAAACACAAAAGAAACGCAACACATACTATTAATTCACAGATCTAGCGACTGCACAAGTGTATCATTATGACAGAGTATTTAACCGTACTTATTAACACATTATAAAGACTTACGCAACGCCATGTCTCCTGCTCACTACATCTTTTAGAATGAGCTAGAAGAAACTCGCACATCTGCCTTATCTCTGTGAAAGCACGCCTCTCGACATCTGATACTTCCTCATCATTGTCTTCAATTATTGACTTGTGTCCTACTAGTATACAAGCATTCCTCATAGTAGTAGTTAGCATAACACATTTTACCAACCAATTAACCATATTAATATCTACATCCCTGAGATACTGTAATTGGTTGAGGAGGATTGAAGAGGATTTCTGTTCTTATATAACACAGAGTATTTCTGTATAGGCAGTGAACTTCCTTAATAGCACTAACATCTATACATATACAACACAACATGCAGTTACATATATAAGCTGGGTCGGCACTTAATATTATAATGAGCCCACCACTCGGAATAAACGCGACAGTGTGTGTGTGTGTGCGTGTGTGTGCGCGTGCGTGTGTACGTGTGTGCGTGCGTGCGTGCGTGCCCGTATCTACACTACACCAAGGTCCACGGGGAGAACATGCAACCTCCACACAGGAAAGACCCTTTCACCAACCCCACCTAGAGCATGGGCGCGGAGGAGAGAACATCGAACCTGGGAACTTCTAGCTGTGAGGTGACAGCACTGCACTACCGACTGCTCCACCGTGCCCGCACATCCTCAGACTTATGAATCTACTTGGCCTCAGTGTTTTGGGTAAGAATATGCATATACGCACGCACGCACGCACGCACGCACGCACGCACGCACGCATGCACACGCACACATACACACACACACACACACACACACACACACACACACACACACACACACACACACACACACACACACACACACACACATACATACATAAAAGGTACTCCAAACAATAAGGACCAAATACACACATTTCATCAAAGACAAAATCATAATTTCAACATCTTGTATCTAGATCCTATTATGATGTACAGTATATATAGTAGGTCTTATACTGTAGATGTTCAATATAATCTGCTAGTAATTTCATTTAATAGGATTACTTTATCTTGGCCTACATGGTGCCTAAACAACAATAAATCACTCGGACAATTAAGATTTGCAGTAGACTGGCAGCAATCAGTAATGAGTAGCAACAAGTTACACTCTTTGGAAAGCATATGCGGTTAATTAAAGGTGTGAAATGTGACAAGGACTAACAGAGAGGAGACACTGTGGGATGTTGGCAGGTAATTGGAGCACATTATCCAGGCACGTGGACATTTGAGAGGTGGCGTTGAAGGCAACTCATTAACGCGCCAACCTAATCAGGGTATATAGGCCCACTTCTGAGTGGTGTTCACTGTTCAGCCACGGCTCAGACTATAGTTCTGGGCTTGATGAGCTGTCAATCCTCCTTCTCCATGTGTTGTCTTAATTGTTATCATGTATACACTGTAGGTGTCGAAGGTGTAACAAGGTGTGTAACAGTGCCTTTTCTGTTCATGATTTATTCCTTCATATTTTACACCGATCTCTCCCTTGTTGTTTTTCCCCCCCGTCTTCATTTTGTCACAAATTATTTTTGCGCTATTTTTATTCAGATAGCAAAGAAATGTATTTATTAAAAAGAAAAAAATGAAACAAACAAAGAAAAAATAATAAATCCGGCTTTTGTTTAGACACACTCAAATCTAAATCAGGTGAGGCATTAAGGTGACACATCATGAAGTGCAGGATTAGGCCAGTTGTTTCTAACAGTGTTCTTCACATCCTTTATGAGAACATGTGTACTGTGTTCTTCACATCCTTTATGAGAACATACTGTGTACTGTGTTCTTCACATCCTTTATGAGAACATACTGTGTTCTTCACATCCTTTATGAGAACATGTGTACTGTGTTCTTCACATCCTTTATGAGAACATACTGTGTACTGTGTTCTTCACATCCTTTATGAGAACATGTGTACTGTGTTCTTCACATCCTTTATGAGAACATGTGTACTGTGTTCTTCACATCCTTTATGAGAACATGTGTACTGTGTTCTTCACATCCTTTATGAGAACATGTGTACTGTGTTCTTCACATCCTTTATGAGAACATACTGTGTACTGTGTTCTTCACATCCTTTATGAGAACATGTGTACTGTGTTCTTCACAACCTTTATGAGAACATACTGTGTTCTTCACATCCTTTATGAGAACATGTGTACTGTGTTCTTCACATCCTTTATGAGAACATGTGTACTGTGTTCTTCACATCCTTTATGAGAACATGTGTACTGTGTTCTTCACATCCTTTATGAGAACATACTGTGTACTGTGTTCTTCACATCCTTTATGAGAACATGTGTACTGTGTTCTTCACATCCTTTATGAGAACATACTGTGTTCTTCACATCCTTTATGAGAACATGTGTACTGTGTTCTTCACATCCTTTATGAGAACATGTGTACTGTGTTCTTCACATCCTTTATGAGAACATACCGTGTTCTTTACATCCTTTATGAGAACATACTGTGTTCTTCACATCCTTTATGAGAACATACTGTGTTCTTCACATCCTTTATGAGAACATACTGTGTTCTTCACAACCTTTATGAGAACATGTGTACTGTGTTCTTCACATCCTTTATGAGAACATGTGTACTGTGTTCTTCACAACCTTTATGAGAACATGTGTACTGTGTTCTTCACATCCTTTATGAGAACATGTGTACTGTGTTCTTCACATCCTTTATGAGAACATGTGTACTGTGTTCTTCACATCCTTTATGAGAACATGTGTACTGTGTTCTTCACAACCTTTATGAGAACATGTGTACTGT
The DNA here is from genome assembly GCF_964188405.1 of Protomyctophum parallelum. Taxonomy (NCBI): domain Eukaryota; kingdom Metazoa; phylum Chordata; class Actinopteri; order Myctophiformes; family Myctophidae; genus Protomyctophum; species Protomyctophum parallelum. The sequence goes on along the minus strand of NC_139703.1, from coordinate 16,578,310 downwards.
GTTCTTCACATCCTTTATGAGAACATACTGTGTACTGTGTTCTTCACATCCTTTATGAGAACATGTGTACTGTGTTCTTCACATCCTTTATGAGAACATGTGTACTGTGTTCTTCACATCCTTTATGAGAACATGTGTACTGTGTTCTTCACATCCTTTATGAGAACATGTGTACTGTGTTCTTCACATCCTTTATGAGAACATGTGTACAGTGTTCTTCACATCCTTTATGAGAACATGTGTACTGTGTTCTTCACATCCTTTATGAGAACATACTGTGTTCTTCACATCCTTTATGAGAACATGTGTACTGTGTTCTTCACAACCTTTATGAGAACATACTGTGTTCTTCACATCCTTTATGAGAACATGTGTACTGTGTTCTTCACATCCTTTATGAGAACATGTGTACTGTGTTCTTCACAACCTTTATGAGAACATACTGTGTTCTTCACATCCTTTATGAGAACATGTGTACTGTGTTCTTCACATCCTTTATGAGAACATGTGTACTGTGTTCTTCACATCCTTTATGAGAACATGTGTACTGTGTTCTTCACAACCTTTATGAGAACATGTGTACTGTGTTCTTCACATCCTTTATGAGAACATGTGTACTGTGTTCTTCACATCCTTTATGAGAACATACTGTGTTCTTCACATCCTTTATGAGAACATACTGTGTTCTTCACATCCTTTATGAGAACATGTGTACTGTGTTCTTCACATCCTTTATGAGAACATGTGTACTGTGTTCTTCACATCCTTTATGAGAACATACTGTGTTCTTCACATCCTTTATGAGAACATGTGTACTGTGTTCTTCACATCCTTTATGAGAACATACTGTGTTCTTCACATCCTTTATGAGAACATGTGTACTGTGTTCTTCACATCCTTTATGAGAACATGTGTACTGTGTTCTTCACATCCTTTATGAGAACATGTGTACTGTGTTCTTCACAACCTTTATGAGAACATGTGTACTGTGTTCTTCACAACCTTTATGAGAACATGTGTACTGTGTTCTTCACATCCTTTATGAGAACATGTGTACTGTGTTCTTCACAACCTTTATGAGAACATGTGTACTGTGTTCTTCACATCCTTTATGAGAACATACTGTGTTCTTCACATCCTTTATGAGAACATGTGTACTGTGTTCTTCACATCCTTTATGAGAACATGTGTACTGTGTTCTTCACATCCTTTATGAGAACATGTGTACTGTGTTCTTCACAACCTTTATGAGAACATGTGTACTGTGTTCTTCACATCCTTTATGAGAACATACTGTGTTCTTCACATCCTTTATGAGAACATGTGTACTGTGTTCTTCACAACCTTTATGAGAACATGTGTACTGTGTTCTTCACATCCTTTATGAGAACATACTGTGTTCTTCACATCCTTTATGAGAACATGTGTACTGTGTTCTTCACAACCTTTATGAGAACATGTGTACTGTGTTCTTCACATCCTTTATGAGAACATACTGTGTTCTTCACATCCTTTATGAGAACATGTGTACTGTGTTCTTCACAACCTTTATGAGAACATGTGTACTGTGTTCTTCACATCCTTTATGAGAACATGTGTACTGTGTTCTTCACATCCTTTATGAGAACATACTGTGTTCTTCACATCCTTTATGAGAACATACTGTGTTCTTCACATCCTTTATGAGAACATACTGTGTTCTTCACATCCTTTATGAGAACATGTGTACTGTGTTCTTCACAACCTTTATGAGAACATGTGTACTGTGTTCTTCACATCCTTTATGAGAACATGTGTACTGTGTTCTTCACATCCTTTATGAGAACATGTGTACTGTGTTCTTCACATCCTTTATGAGAACATGTGTACTGTGTTCTTCACATCCTTTATGAGAACATGTGTACTGTGTTCTTCACATCCTTTATGAGAACATGTGTACTGTGTTCTTCACATCCTTTATGAGAACATACTGTGTTCTTCACATCCTTTATGAGAACATGTGTACTGTGTTCTTCACATCCTTTATGAGAACATGTGTACTGTGTTCTTCACAACCTTTATGAGAACATGTGTACTGTGTTCTTCACATCCTTTATGAGAACATGTGTACTGTGTTCTTCACATCCTTTATGAGAACATGTGTACTGTGTTCTTCACAACCTTTATGAGAACATGTGTACTGTGTTCTTCACAACCTTTATGATAACATGTGTACTGTGTTCTTCACAACCTTTATGAGAACATACTGTGTTCTTCACATCCTTTATGAGAACATACTGTGTTCTTCACATCCTTTATGAGAACATGTGTACTGTGTTCTTCACATCTTTTATGAGAACATACTGTGTTCTTCACATCCTTTATGAGAACATGTGTACTGTGTTCTTCACATCCTTTATGAGAACATGTGTACTGTGTTCTTCACATCCTTTATGAGAACATGTGTACTGTGTTCTTCACATCCTTTATGAGAACATGTGTACTGTGTTCTTCACATCCTTTATGAGAACATGTGTACTGTGTTCTTCACATCCTTTATGAGAACATGTGTACTGTGTTCTTCACAACCTTTATGAGAACATGTGTACTGTGTTCTTCACAACCTTTATGAGAACATGTGTACTGTGAATTAGCTCAAAGGTTTTAGAGAACCAAGACTATGATCCTATGGTTGCTGGTTGAAATCCCTGGACTGGATGGACCATTAAGTGAATGACTATTGTATTGGTTACCAATGAACCCTGGGGTGAGACAACAAAGCATCAACTGCTGAGCTACATTGCAGTTAACTTATCTTAAAGGTAGGGTAAGTGATTTTCTTTGGTTAAAATAAGTGTGTGAGTGTATAGTGTTTGCTCAGTAACAGGAGTCTCCATGTCTCTCCAGCTTTTTATTAAACAGAAAATGCATTTTCAGGTCGGGATACCAATTTTATCCAATCAGGGTAGAGAAGGCAGTCAGGGATCAAGGATACAGATTAAACAAGTGGAATTGTAAGTGATGACACATAGACATGATCAGACAAAATGGGCACTGGAACACTATACATATTAAGCTGTTAAATGGCTACTTGCTGCAATTTTGTCACCTACCTGAAAATGTATTTTCTGTTTATTATTAAGGAGCTGGAGACATAGGCTGTTGCTGAACAAACTCTTATAGCAATGATTACTATCAGAATATAGTTATTTAACCTTTTAACAAAAAACCTTTTTGTTTTAACCAAACAATATCACTTACCCTAAAAGTGAAGTCACTCAGAGTTAAATTACTAGGCTACTTAGGGTATTGCTGTGTAGGCAGCTCCTGTAGGTGTGGGTGTGTGACTGTGCGTATGCACAGTACATTCCTGAGTGTAATTGGTTTAACTCCATGCAGGGTACATTAAATGTAGTGTAAAAATCACACCAGTGTGAACCAAGTGGTGCAACTCCCGTCTATTGGTTCTCTGTATCGTTCCAATTTGTATCGTTCCAATTTCTTCTCTGTATCGTTCCAATTTCTTCTCTGTATCGTTCCAATTTCTTCTCTGTATCGTTCCAATTTCTTCTCTGTATCGTTTGCGTCCAGCAGGTGGCAGCCATGTCACATACTTCTCTCGTTCCAATTTCACACATGCGCACACCACTCATGCTCATGGTTACAGGAACACACACACAGGTACACAGGTACACACACAGGTACACAGGTACACGGTCATTGCAAGCTGGATGTAGAAGTGGTTGCACCACTTCAAAAGTGTAAAAGAAAATGTGTCTTCTTCCTCCACTTTACCTCAGTGGCGTATTGACAAGGCCAGGCCAGATTGGTTCATTGGTTGCTTATTTCTCTTGCGTCATCTGACAACACTGCTTCAGTGATTGACTGATTTATTGACTGATTGATTGAAAGTTATATTAACAGTTTGCATAATGGGTACAGTTCAATGAAAGTACAGGTCAATACAAAATCTGCTAAGAGGATACAACCAGAAAAATCACCAAGACGATCAAGGGTCCTCCATTTTCAATTCATTGGAAAATGACATCTGCAGTGTTGACTTCACTTGCACAAGCAAGCATACCAAATGGCACAGATATGGATGCACACTCACACACGTATGCACACAATCTTTAGTTATTGTACAAATAATTGCTGCCTTCTTAAGCTATGCCTTCTTTTCCCAAATTGTGCATTTACAACCTGATGATTCAAAGCAATGTAAACTATACCAAAAAGTATGAATTAATTTATGTAGCATATTCTTTTATTGGTACCTTACATTGCTGTCTTTTTCTTCTTTTTGTCACCATTTTTCTGTGAGAAAGCCCAACCATTTCAACTCCGCAGAGGGCAAATCATTTCATACAGGGCATTCCTCTGTGAATAGCACTGCATGTTGGCAGTGGTGGAAAAAAGTACTCAAATGTTTTACTTAAGTAAAAGTATCAATACTTCAATATAGCTGTACTCTGTTACAAGTAAGTCCCATATCCAAAATGCACTTAGATAGGCTACCCAAGTGTAGTAGTAGTGCTGTCGTCTCACAGCTAGAAGGTCCTGGGTTCGATTCCCGCTGGGGACGCTGTGGGAGCTGGGGGCGTGTTCTCTCCTCTGCGTCATCAGTGCCCATACCCGAGGCGGGGTTGGCGAAAGGGCCTTTCTGTGTGGAGTTTGCATGTTCTCCCCGTGTCCTCTAGGGTAGGTACCCTCACAAAAACATGCAGTAATCCTGGTCTCTAAACTACCTCCCCCTGGCCAGCCAGGAACTGGTCGGGATAACGTGTTCTTTCCACTCGCTACGTCTGGCCGGGGAAAATCCCACCCGTCAGGTGAAAAGAAGCAACTTGGACTCCTCATGCATAGAAGGAAGCATGAGGTCAGTCCGCTGCCCCCCCCCAGGTTGGTAGAGGAAGTGTAGCGGCCAGGATTACATTAGATAATTGACACTGGGTGAAAAAATGGGATGTAAAATCTGGGATAAAAGTTATTAAAAAAAATAGCAGATCTACAAGCTCACAATGCACGTAGATACAGGCTATTGTCAAATGGCCGAAATGTATACAGAGCTGAAGTGGTTAATGTATGTTCTGCAATAATAATCAAAATCTACAAAGTAACTACTAACTAAAGTTTCAAATTAATGTGGAGTAAAAGTACAATCCACCCTGTCTCCCCTTTCCCCCCGACCCTGTCCATGAGCCCCAGGCTCCCCAATAGACCCAGAGGGCGGCGGGGAGCGTTAACCCGACCCTGTCCATGAGCCCCACGCTCCCCAATAGACCCAGAGGGCGGCGGGGAGCGTTAACCCGACCCTGTCCATGAGCCCCACGCTCCCCAATAGACCCAGAGGGCGGCGGGGAGCGTTAACTCGGCTGACCCTGTCCATGAGCCCCACGCTCCCCAATAGACCCAGAGGGCGGCGGGGAGCGTTAACCCGACCCTGTCCATGAGCCCCACGCTCCCCAATAGACCCAGAGGGCGGCGGGGAGCGTTAACTCGGCTGACCCTGTCCATGAGCCCCACGCTCCCCAATAGACCCAGAGGGCGGCGGGGAGCGTTAACCCTGTCCATGAGCCCCAGGCTCCCCAATAGACCCAGAGGGCGGCGGGGAGCGTTAACCCTGTCCATGAGCCCCACGCTCCCCAATAGACCCAGAGGGCGGCGGGGAGCGTTAACCCTGTCCATGAGCCCCAGGCTCCCCAATAGACCCAGAGGGCGGCGGGGAGCGTTAACCCTGTCCATGACCCCACGCTCCCCAATAGACCCAGAGGACGGCGGGGAGCGTTAACCCGACCCTGTCCATGAGCCCCACACTCCCCAATAGACCCAGAGGACGGCGGGGAGCGTTAACCCATCTCACTTTTCCACCTCACCTTTGTACCCCGCCCCCAACTCCTCTTACTCCCGCGGGGCCTCTTCCACTTTCTGCTAAAGAATGCAAATTTGGCTTGTGTGTTTCTAATAAATCTTACAGATTAATGATGCCTTAGCCCGGATGATTCATGAGCGCGCTGACAGGTCAAATTGCCAGTGTGAATCCTCTGGCACCGTATGAGTCGTCCCCGAGCCGCCCTTTCTGCCTCCAGGCATTATGGGAGGGCGGAGGGGGGTGAAGGGGGAGGGGTGGGGGGTGGGGGGAGGAGCCCGGCATGCAAGAAGCTCTGCGTTTAACCCTGTCACCTGTAGCGGTTGCCACGTCTGCTTATATAAGCGACTTTATGGGCTTGTTGTTTTTATGTAAAGTCGCTTGCAAATATTTGCAGTGTAGTTTTTTGTAGTTTCTATTTGAGCTTGCTTCCTAATGCTGTTTGAACCAGTGGTTTTTCCAAGGACCCCTGCAACAGATTTGTGTTGTTAAAATGTTTCAAAAATTCCACATTTGTCACATTTTTTCTCCAAATATACATGGGACCCTGACGAAGGCTGATTGCCGAAACGCTTTGGTCCTCCCTTTTTGTGTAATGATCCTTGCCATGCCTTAACTTACAATAAAGGCTTTTTTCACCTCACTGTAACAGAGTGCCCTCTTCTTTATACAGTATTTTCTTTGAAAATAGCAGATCTACAAGCTCACAACTCTTTGAAAATATCCGATTGCATTGCAGATCAGCTATACTATAAGCAGATGGATATTTCAAAAAGCCTATCGATATATATAGGCCTACGTATAATATTAACTTCTTGACTTGTTTTCATAGACCTTGCTTATTTCTCTTGCTAAATCGGGCAACACTGCTGCACTCTTATGCGTATAGCATAAGAGTGCACACTGAGGATAGGAGGAGTCTGTTAACTGAATTTTGTGTGTGTGTGTGTGTGTGTGTGCATGCGTGTGTGTGTGTGTGTGTGTGTGTGTGTGTGTGTGTGTGTGTGTGTGCATGCGTGTGCATGTCTGTGAGTGATCAAGGTAAAAAAGGAGAAAAGCCCGTTTTCAAACTTCAGTTGCAGTTATGCACACTTTACCATAGTACATTGTGTTGATTATCTGATGTGACATCACCATAGTACATTGTGTTGATTATCTGATGTCACATCACCATAGTACATTGTGTTGATTATCTGATGTCACATCACCATAGTACAGTGTGTTGATTATCTGATGTCACATCACCATAGTACAGTGTGTTGATTTTCAGGGTGATTGTTTAATATACAGTAGGGGGGGGGGGAATACAGGATTGCATTGGTGTAAAGTATAACAAAGTAGTTTACTCAATACTGTACTTTTAAAGGACAATTTTTTAGGATTATTTTTCTTCCCCCCCCCCCCCCCCTTTTAACTTTTTTGAGTATTTCCAATTTGCAGTACTCTTACTTCTACACATCTCAGAGGCAAATATTGTACTTTTACTCCACTACAATTACTTAAACCCTTTAGTTACTATTGCATTTTTTTATTATTATTATACCTTCCTATATTGTATACATTTTGGCCATTTGAAAATATATAGCTGATCTACAAGCTCACAATGCGTCTCAGATTCGTGACACATTGTGACTTTGTAGATCGATTATTTTCAAATAAAATGTTGTTATACATTTGAAAACTTTATTGCATTATGAGTACTTTTGAATGAATACTTTTAACTTTGGTATTGATATAGTCTTGATACTTTTACCCAAGTAAAAAAAATACCTTTCTACATTACTGAATGCATGGCCAGGCCAGGCCTAATATCTCTACACCTCAAAGCATCAGGAATGACACATATTGTTATTGTATTCTATTCTATAGGCCCATACAGTCTAAATGCAGTATGGCTTAAGTACATGCTATTGTATTCTATAGGTCCATACATATTTGGTTCACAATAGAACCAAATATTGGCATCCTGGTTGCTTTAGGGGCAGAGGGCACTGAGGGGGCAGCTACCCAAAGCCCAGGAAAGGGCACATGTGTGCATGTGTAGTGTGCACCGATTTTGGGGTGGCCTTTTTTGGGCATCCCTTGTGCCATTTCACATCAGAAATAACCAACTATAGCAGACCTATGTTCCACAATAACTTGGCCCGTATCCTTGGTTAGTAAAATAAGCAATACATTCTCATTACCATGTATACATAAAAATCACACCTGTGTGAACTGAAGTGAGGGCGCTGTTATCATTGTACATCATCCATCATCCATTCTTTTTGTAGAACAAAAATAGCCGATTTGCTCGTCTATGTAACTTCTCCACCCATTGTCAATGGGAATTTAATGTTTATGTAAGACGAAAATCTACACTATAACTGAATATCAAAAAATATATATATTTATTTGGGGACTTTGAGGCAAAAGGGCAGGTACCCAAGCACCAACCACCAACCCCCCCTTTGCGCATGCCGCATGCCTGCATATGATGTAAAAACAACCAGCAGGTAGAACATGATGACCCGTCTTTCAGGGTAGGCCTTTTTTGCAGTGATGGTCACTTCGTGGATGACTTTCATGACTTTTGCAGTAAAAGTAAAATGTCTGACTATCCATTTCATGAATAGGGTATCTTAAAGATATTAAAAAAAGAATGTCACATTGTTGATAAAGAGTAGGACCAAAATTACAAGAGAATATTGCTCAGAAAAGTCAACTTTTTGCTATTTCCGCCTATTTAAGGCCTGCTGATTCACCATAGAACCAAATATTGACATTCTGATTGTTCTGGGATCTAGGGACACTACCTGTAGGCCAGGATTACAAGGGAACATTCCTCAGAAATGTAATTTCCGCCTATAGAAAGTCCTTATATAAAAGGCTGCTGATTCAACATGGAACAAAATATTTGCATTCTGATTGTTCTGGGATGTAGGCATAGTGCCTGTAGAACATCTATGCAAGTATGATGTAAAAACAACCAACAGGTAGAAAATGGCAAAGGATTTTCTTGGAACTTTCATAGTAGGCGTTTTTTTGCCTATATGGTGAGTCACTTCATGGATCAATTTCATGACCTTTGCAGTAAAAGTAAATCTCGGGACAATTCATTTCATGAAGGGGACATCCTAAAGATATGAAAAAACTATGTGCCGTTTTGTTTGTTTGTTTGTAGTCAACTTCTGGGGCTTTTTTTCCTGCACTAATACAGACCATCAGCCAGTTGCATCTTTGGGTTATTTGATATTTTATTTCCCTGTCGATAAAATGCCCAGATACACAGTATGGCCGTGGTGTTCCCTCATCACACTGGGAATCATTGAAGGTCACTGTTTTCCGCTCTCTATTTTGGTTGGTTTGCATTGGAATGAACTCCAATGTTACCTAACATACATCCACAGCAACCATGCATGCATTGAAATGAACTCCCTCACCAACGCAGTGACCTGTTCTACCCTCACCAACGCAGTGACCTGTTATACCCTCACCAACGCAGTGACCTGTTCTACCCTCACCAACGCAGTGACCTGTTCTACCCTCACCAACGCAGTGACCTGTTCTACCCTCACCAACGCAGTGACCTGTTCTACCCTCACCAACGCAGTGACCTGTTCTACCCTCACCAACGCAGTGACCTGTTATACCCTCACCAACGCAGTGACCTGTTCTACCCTCACCAACGCAGTGACCTGTTCTACCCTCACCAACGCAGTGACCTGTTCTACCCTCACCAACGCAGTGACCTGTTCTACCCTCACCAACGCAGTGACCTGTTATACCCTCACCAACGCAGTGACCTGTAACCTTTACCGTACGCGTACATCGCTCCATTTTCACCGTCGACCGCTGCAAGTGACAAGCAGTTAAACAGTTGATGTTTTTTTTTCATGCTCAGCCGGGCTGTACCCATTGCTTATAGAGCGTCGCAGTCCCTCCCCCTAAAAAAACGGCAGGTTACAACACTTTTTTTGTTGTTTTTCTTCTTAGTAATTATTTGGTTTGGTCCAAAATATTGTGTTTGTTGTCATGATTTGTCACGACTCGAGTTGGCTTCGTACGACGCTTAAAAGGTCTTTAAATAAATAAGTTTTGAAAAGCCTATGGAGAAAATGAATGGAGAATCATTTCCTGGGCCACTCGTTGTTCTGAAAGGGGGCGGGACTGCGACGCTCTATACACATGCATGTATAATAAATGCATGTGAAAATCACGTTTGAAAATCACGCTCGGATGAGCCACGGGATCTGTTTGGAAGCCATTAGGAGGGAATAACGCTTATGATGAAGTGGCTTTATGACCTCGTAAGTGTCTCTCATGGTCACAGATGTAATGACCCCCGCCGTGTAAATCTGTCTTACTGCAGTTCTAGGGAGAGTCTCGCTGTGGGAGCGACTAAAGTGTTGTAATGTGTCAGAAACGCATGTATAGCAGCAGCAGAGCTGGCTCAATGCCAGCGCATGGGAGAGAGAGAGAGAGAGAGAGAGAGAGAGAGAGAGAGAGAGGCCCAGAGTATAGCAGTAGGCTAGGCCAGTGATTCCCAAACTTCTTCATGTCAAGGACCCCCAAATTGACACAAATTATGCAGCGGACCCCCGTTTGAAGAGATATGCCAGGGACCCCCATAAGAGAATATTTTTACGGCTCTAGCAGTGATTCTCAACCCGTTTATTTTCAAGGACCCCGAGTTTGACATCCATTAGTCTACGGACGCCCCATTTAATAGCATTTCTATCTCTGGGACCCCCAATTTAGATTGTAAAATCAATGTTAATTTAACTCTGAGAGTGTAGAAAATGGAACCAAACGGACCCTGTTTGTTCCCAAACAGCAGGGTTGACTCGGGAGGGACTATGGACCCCTTTTTTTGTCATGGACACATTTTTATGGGTCCCTTTTAGTTTTTGTTTCCTCCATTTTGTTTTTGATTAGTAGCCTATAGGATTTTAAAAGCAAAAACAAAAAAGAATGTCACAAATGAAAAACAAAATTAAATGTTTTGTTGAAAAAGAAAAGTAAGAAAGAAAATGTAAGAATGGCCATAAATTAAAGAAAACTAAATAAATGAAGAAGTAGGCCTATAGTGAAAATAGTCAATCTATAGAGGGTATGCACAAAGTGAATGGCAGATCGAGTGGCAATCGATTGATGGGAACACAACAATATGTTACAAGAAACTACCATAATAACGAATCCCCAACCCAACCTGCTCCCTCCCTTCGCCATCTGTTTATGGTCTGTCAAATAAGTTGTGTGTGTGTGTCCATGCCATTAGTCTAATAAGTATTTGTTTACTGCCCCCCCCCCCCCCCCCCCCCCCATTTTCAACAACATTCTAAGAAGTGATGGAAAAGAAATGTTTCAGGAAATGAAAGGGCTTTCTTTGTGATAGACAAATACATTCATTGTTAAATCCTGCATTCCCCCCTCCCTCCCTCCCCTTCACATTTTTCCAATTATACTGCCTTGTTCTCAAGGATGTCAGCCTGCATGCTGAAAACATGTTTCCACTAAAATGCTGAGAATCCAGCTTCTACTACTACTGCCTCCCTCCCCTCCTCTGTTGTGTGTTCTCTCTCTCTCTCTCTCTCTCTCTCTCTCTCTCTCTCTCTCTCTCTGTCTCTCTCTCTCTCGACCCCTCCCTTCCTCCCTCCTTCCCTCCCTGTCCCTAAGTGACAAAATGTACTCATTTCACTCTCGCTCTTTGGACTGCATGGTGCAGACAACAGCGCTAAAGGACCTCAATCCCCCCTCCCAGGGGTATAAGAAGGGGAAGGGGGTTGTTCTTGTGGTCTTGCGTTTTCCCAGAGAGTATAACAGAGACTTTGGGAACGCGCTGGCTGGAACAAATGACAGAGACAGTCCTCTGCAGGCGAGGCACCAGATACTTTAGATGGGCACAGATCAAGGCATCAGCGAGATGACGGAGATCCACCACCGTAGAGAGAGACAGGCAGCGGCCGCGGTTTCGAGACGTTCATGCCCACCCCGACTGCTGCCGACCGCAAAATGCGTAGATATTTTCTAAAGGAGCTGTCTGAAGTCATAGAGTGACACGCATAAACGACATGAGGCCGTATGGTTTTGTTAAAAAAGAAACGACACCGTAATCACACAGCTCTGCGGAGAGAGACTAGGCCACTTTGATCGTCTGCTGAGGGCCAAAAGCTTGGTCGTGTTAACATGAAATAATTGCTTTTCGTTGTGCAAAGCGATAGTTTAATTGACCTCATTATGATAATTAGGTGCAAATATATAGTCTCATATTAAAGGGCTGGGTATACGGTGTGACTCGCTTTCAGTGATGAGGTCCTGTAAAAGTGACTCATTCGCCACGTTGAAACCTGAACATGTTTAATTTGCAGAAAACTGCAGAAAACTATTTTCTTTAAATCATTTTTATCCCACGATTTTGCAACTCATTTTTCACCCAGTGCCAATTATCTAATGTAATCCTGGGCGCTACACTTCCTCTGCCAACCTGGGGGGGGCAGCGGACTCTGAAATCTATTATTGATCATCCCCAGCAGTGCATGCAAGCTAACTTTTGCCGCAGTCCGCGGGATTATCATTATGCAAATGCAATTCATTTGATGCCAATGTTTTTAATATCTGGTCTCATCCTTCGTCTGTCATCGAGGCCCCCGCGACCTGACGGCATAATAAACATTACAGAAATAGCACACGAGGCAAAGAGGAAACCACCGGGAAATGTGCACAAATTTAGTTGACTGTGAGCGCCCCTCTCTTCTCCGCGAAGATTCTTCTCTTCCGTTCCTTTAATCTGCGGGATCTTTGGGGACAGCATAACACAGAGCCACAGTCGGAACAGAGAGAGAGAGAGAGAGAGAGAGAGAGAGAGAGAGAGAGAGAGAGAGAAACCAGAACCACAGGGCTGTCTCAAAGCTGGGAGGGACTCTTGTCTCTTGTCCAATCCCCCCACCACCACCACCAACGTTCTCCTCTGAGATGGGGTGACAGTTCAAAGTAAACTGGGGTGGTGAATAGAGAGGCAGAGTCACGGTTCTTTATTCCTGCCTCCCATGCAGGAGGTGAGCAGCAGAAACACACATTACAAGAACATAGGCCTCTTTTGGGGTTTTGGTTTTAATTCAGGGAAAACAAACAATTCCATCATTTCAGCATTTGGGGGTATGTACGGCTGAAATGCAACAGAACATGTGTGTCAAGTTGAACACATTTGCAAGCTGTACAAACGCAGGATACTTTTCAACAGATTTAATGAGGGTTCACAATATTTGTGGAATGGTTTGACTTGATTGCATACACAGTATAGTTTATTTTTATTTTTGTATCATGCTATCATGCGGCGGTGGCTCAGGGGTAGAGTGCCTGGATGGTAACCGCAAGGTTGCCAGTTCGAACCCGGGCTCCCCCAGAGTTACTGTCAAAGTGTCCTTGAGCAAGACACTGAACCCCTAATTGCTCCCGATGTGCTAGTTGGTGCCTTGCATGGTTTCCGCTGCCATCGGTGTATCAATGGGTGAATGTAATGCACAATCTCTGTAAAGCGCCTTGGATAAAGGCGCTATATAAATGCACCATTTACCATTTAGTAGTTTTATCATGGGGATATAAGGATATGCTATGTTGGTCGGTCAAGGTAACACTTTCGTCCTTGACCTGGGCTCTACCGATGGCAATGTCCTGCCGGTTGGTTCATAGCACTTTGGTGCAGCACAGCCTATAGTGCAGGCAGGGCAGGAGTGTCAAACTCATTTCAACTCGTTTCTCAGACAACTGTACAGTGCATTTGTAATTTGTTTCAGTGTGCTCAAAGACAACAACACACAATTTATTTAGCGAATGCAGTCCTTTAAGCCAAGCGGTTTTGCCTCCTGGTCTGCTGTATTTGGAGGGTGACTAATCCTCCTTCCTGTCTTTGGAGAGGACAAACTTCAATGATGTGCTGCATAGTTTGTTCCTCACCCACACGCACACAGTGGGCTGGGGCTACTGCCCCATTTGTTAAGGCTGGCCAAGCAGGGGCCATGTCCAGTCCTGAATCTACATTCAGTACATCCAAAAAGCATCCACAAATACATATTTATTATTTAAACAAACAATCATAGAGACGGACAGACAGAGAGAAACAGGATAACAGATACAGTATTATATTAGTGATGCACCGAATATTTCGCTGCAGAAAATATTCGGCAGAAAATGGCAAAAAATGCATTTTCGGCCTATTCGGTTTCGGCCCGAATAGGAAATATATCACTGAATAGTGTATGCAATTAATGCATTCAAAAGAGCTGAATAAATGTTTTATGGAACCATAATAGTGATAATTCTTTAAGTTAAAGAGTGCCACAATTTTTCCAGTTTTTCATGTGTCTATGAGGTGACAGTACTTCATTAGACACCCTGGAGTCGTTTTTATGTGCAATGGTGTATTAACTTTGTATTTAGGGTTTCTTCCTGGAGGCTGAACCCTTGACATTAAAACGGGCCAATGAAATAAACAGTAAAATAGTGACATCACACTATCAGCCCCTCCCCTAACCCCTCCCCCTTTATCATATAACTACAGCTGTGGGTGTGGCTTCAGTTCAGGTGGATCACCACCCATCAACTGGTGGGCGTGTCCACCTAAAAGCATGATTTTAACAAATACTGTACACTTTTTGGAAAAAGTTCTTCCTCCTTATATTATAATAATACCTAAAGATCATGTTTTAGGGTGGAAAAAATCGTGGCACTCCATCTTTAAGTTTTGCCATAAACATTTATTTTGCCATAAATCAGGTAGCTTTAAGGTACGGCCATGACAGCAATGGTAGGAAAAAAGATATATAATATTAATCATATTCGGATATTTGGTATTCGGTTTTCGGCCAACTGTTTCCTATTTTCGATATTCGGTTTCGGCCAAGTATTTCGGAGCCCCCAACAGGCCTCCTGTGGAACATACATGGCCCCCATTGTGTGCATAGAGTCATGTAGATCCCTGAACGAGAGAACAGCTAGTGTTTTTGTTCGCTGTTCGTTTGTGATGTCCACCCACCTTCCACCCATTCATTATAGGTGTGGTTCGGGACGATATAGGCAGCCCTCACACCTACATTGGTGTCAGTGTTGTTTTTGTCGACTAAAACTTACACGAAAAATGTCCGTTGACTACCTTTTCGACTAAAACTAAGACTAAATGTATTGACAATTTCGTCAACAGCTAAAAACTAGACTAAAATGCTAGGAAGGGACTAGTGGACAAGAGATCCAGTATACGGAATTTTACACTTGGTTGCATGCTGAAAATAGTGTCACACTGCGATCGACTATTTTCAGTAGAGATGTCCCGATACTGTATCGGTATCGGGAAAAGTATCAGATCGGCCCTTATTTGTCATATCGGGTTATATCGGTATCGGTGAAAATGCCAGCCTAACCACAGATCCGACACAGGAGCAAGGGGTTGACACTAGAGACCTGCAAGCCCGTCGGGCTCACGCGCCATTATATTAATTTTCCGATGTGAATTTCACCCAGACTGGACTTGCTTCAGCAGCGCGGCAGCATGCTTCATAGTGACGTGACAATAACCCCTCCGCAGTGTCCGTACACACACAAGCCACAAGGCAAGCACACTAAAATCTGGTCAAAACTATAAAGACTTTGAAACAACGTGTTTTACATTCTATCTCTCTCTCTCCGCGCCTATAAACTCTCGTCCTCTCTCTCTCCTAATTATTGTGCAGCGCAGCTGTACACACACACACACACACACACACACACACACACACACCGAGTACTAAGTAGCCTATATAGGCTACGGCTCTCCTGACAGAATTCATCTCAGGAGATCCGCAGTCCGCAATAAAAACATTAAATACTGCGGGAGCATTATTACCACACTAAACAAAGTTGGATTTGTACATTGCAGAAACTGCAGATACATAACGTAAGTGTTCTTATTATTGTCCGTCTACTCTGGGTTTTATAATGCAGCGTGAGTCCGCGATAGCCGATCTGCAAGCTCACAACACGTTGCGCTGATTGACAGTGCACGTGCAGCAGCTACTGTATAAAACTATAATTAAGTAGGCTACTTTTTTAGTTCTGTGTGTTATCCCATATGGAAAAAAAATACTAAATTTGTATATGTTTTACATGAAACTTGTAGTTAATATATATGACAGTCAAAGCAGATATAAGATCCATAGTATTTTTTTGTAAAGTGAAACTTATATAATTTTGTCATTTATAGGAACTATATATAACAGTCAAAGCACATATAAGAGCCATAGTAAGTTTTTGTAAAGTGAAACCTATATAATTTTGTAACTTATAAGAACTATATGTGACGGTAAATCCACATACAATATTCTTAGTAAATTAGTATAAATTGAAATATATGAACTTATAAATAATTACTGCAGTAAATCCACATACAAAATCCTTAGTAATTGTGTGTTGTAAAACTTGTAGAGTTGGGCAAACATCAGTGAAACCAAAATCTGATAGGATATTTTTATAGAAACCATACAATACAGGCCATGTATGTCACAGAGACATTAAACAAAACCTAATCTTACAATGAAATAACATGAGATGACAAAATAATGAGTTGTACATTTCCCTTTTACATTTTATGACTCCTACATTATTTAAGATCCTCCCACCCAGTGCCCCCCCAGCCAGTGTCCTCCCCAGCCAGTGACCCCCCAGTGTGACACCCCCCACCCAGTGGCCCCCCACCCAGTGACCCCCCAGTGACACCCCCCACCCAGTGCCCCCCAAGCCAGTGTCCCCCCAGTGTGATGCCCCCCCCCAGCCAGTGTCCTCCCCAGTGTGATGCCCCCCCCAGCCAGTGACCCCCCAGTGTGACACTCCCCAGCCAGTGTCCCCCCAGTGTGATGCCCCCCCCCCCAGCCAATGTCCTCCCCAGTGTGATGCCCCCCCCAGCCAGTGAACCCCAGTGTGACACCCCCCACCCAGTGCCCCCCCACCCAGTGCCCCCCCAGTGTGACACCGCCCACCCAGTGTCCCCCCAGTGTGATGCCCCCCCCGCCACCAGTGTCCTCCCCAGTGTGATGCCCCCCCCCAGCCAGTGTCTTCCCCAGTGTTATGCCCCCCCCCAGCCAGTGTCCTCCCCAGTGTGATGCCCCCCCAGCCAGTGTCCTCCCCAGTGTGATGCCCCCCCCCCAGCCAGTGTCCTCCCCAGTGTGATGCCCCCCCCCCAGCCAGTAACCCCCCAGTGTGACACAACCCCCCAGTGCCCCCCCAACCAGTGCCCCCCCCCCCAGCCAGTGCCCCCCCTGCCAGTGTCACCACCAATGTCCCTCCCAATGCATTTTATTTTATGCTGCTATGGTAACTTATAAGAATCTTCTAAAAAAAACTAAAAAACATAAAGAGAGCATATCAAACACTTCACATATGTCAGGATGTGTCTGGGTAGCTCAGTCGGTAGAGCTCTCGCCCTTAACCACAAGTTCGTGGGTTCGATCCTGGGCACTGGCAACTCAGCGTATGAGTAGCAGCATGGCTTGGGTGCGGCAAGTGATGCGGGAAGAATTGGGAGCTGATGGTATAGTAGGTGTGGTGCTCCATCTCAGCAACTATCTCCCAGGGGTCTATAGCGCATATGTTTTTTATACCTATCATACACTTATATATAGTCATAGATAAAACATATGTTTTTTTTTATAACTATAAGGTATAATGTATTGGCTGACATATAACAATGTTATAAAAATCATATAAAAGAAGCATACTTTTCTTGTAAATTAAATGGTTACAAACCATAAAATACATATATTTATATACTTTACATATACATTTTATATATGGAAAGGATATATCTCTTATAATTTAAAACTACAAACATTGTATGGAACATGTAAGGAAAATACAGTTTGCCATGTACTTACCTCATAGATCACATACGTACATGTTGTTTACTTGATTCATACATGATTCACTTTGTCTTATATGAGGATTGTATGAAATGGGCCACTTTCAAGAGTTCACATATAAAATCTAGTATGTACTTTACATGACATACATGTAAATGACATACATAAAAAATGTAAATACTTACTATTGGAGGCAACAGGACAAATATGTTTCTTCTACTTTTATTGACTTCTTGTTCATTAATGTGGGTTTATCAGAGCGATATAGTGCAGCTGTGAGTCAGTAGCTGCTGCTGCTGCTGCGTCCGTGCACCAATAGAGCGACCCGACATAAAAATATGTCGGGCTTCCGGGCCGGCCCGGGCCGTTTCTGGACTTTACCAACGGGCTTAGGGCCGGACGGGCCTTAACTCCACGGGCCCCGGGCCGGGCACGGGCCTATATTTTAGGCCCGTGCAGGGCTCTAGTTGACACTATGGCAGGTAAATAAAATGTTGGGACATGTGGAATTTGCTTTGGAGTTGCCCAAACTGCAAGTGCGCATTTGAGTGAGGATTCTGCTATAAACACAACACGAGATATATAGCTAGATAGCTATAAACACAACACGAAATCACGACACTGGTATCGGTATTCGGTATCGGTATCGTCTAACACATGAATTGGATCGGAAGTGAAAAAAGTGTATCGGGACATCCCTAATTCTCAGCAAGTGTAAAATCAGTCATACGACGGCATCAAGGCCCGCCAAAATAAAACATTCCAGGTGACTAAAATGTGACTAAAACTAAATGAAAACTATTCAAGAGACTACGACTAAAATGTGTTGCCAAAAACAACACTGGTCAGTGTTGGGGGGCTTTATCAGGGTACCCGTTGTGCCTGCATGTCTGTCTGTGTCCCGACTCCCTTTTGTGCCCATAGATGTTTTATTCCAATGCATACATTCATGGATTCCAGCGGCGGGGTTTGCCAGCCACTCGGTTGCAAAGGGGCGGAGTTTGCCAACCACTCCTGTAGGTTCCCCAAATCATGCATGTTTATAAAGAATCAATAAACATCTTGATACAACGTGATTTGGGGGAGAAATCCAAAAGCCCCTGCTTTTAATAATATTATCAAATCTATATATGCATGATTTCATGATTTCACCTGGCATCCCTATTTTGGGCACATTCCCCCACTCAATCAAACCCAGCTCTCTATTGTCTTCCTCGGCCTACAAAGTGAAATCCGGAGCGTTAACTCTGCAAGTGTATTATTAACACAACAAATGAACAGTGCATTACTTCTTTCCTCTCCTTCAGCCTTATATGGCACTCGTCATCCTTCTTGTCCCAGTGCACCTGGTCATCTTAGCTTCAGGCTGTATAGAGGGAAAGTCCAGGCATGGTCACTGGACACTGGGGTCACATTCCCGAGCCTTGGGCCAAAAAACACGACCTGTGACACCAGAAACTCCTGGACTGGAGTCATAATCCTTACAGGTAATTAGACATCGCCAGGCTACGGCCAGGATAAACACATCTTTATTAGTAATGACCTCATCAGAGCTCGTTTAGCTAATAGGTGACCTGAAGTGTCTGAAATGTGGTACATATTTCATCATCACTACGTTTCATAGTAACTGCATTGGCTTGTGTAACCTATGTTTGAATACATCCTATGTTGTGTTGTGTATTCTACCATTGTATATAGGCTGACCAGTGTGTTTTCGGTGCGGGGTTAGCGTAAATAAATGGTAAAGAAGGAAATGTTATGCACATCCCAGTTTTTAAATATGGTGTTGGGCCCAAAAAGGGATCAAATGAAGAAAATAAGTGTATTGTCCACAACGTTTCTCCCCTACGGGCTTTCTGTAACGTTATTGTTTTATATAGGTTGAAATAAAGAGGACGGGGAGCAGAATTATATTGTGTGCGGACAATCCACTTTTTTTCTTCATCAAAAAATGGTTGTAACTTCAACCCAAACGCTTGAACTCTGCTTTTGGACCACCGTGCAAAAAAAATACATTCATGATAGTATGAAGGGATAAAGCCTCATTACATTAATCTATCTATCTATCTATCTATCTATCTATCTATCTATCTATCTATCTATCTATCTATCTATCTATCTATCTATCTATAAATGCACCAAGTCTCTGTGCTTGCGTGTGTCTGTAATTCACGTAACTCGAGATGTGTTTGTGTGTGTGTGTGTGTGTGTGTGTGTGTGTGTGTGTGTGCGTGCGCGTGTGTGTATTGTGTGTAGTGTATATGTATGTATGTATGTCGGGGTAAGGATGATGGTCCCTTATTGGCTGTTGATGGGATAAGGATGGTGGTCCCTTATTGGCTGTTGATGGTGACGTAACTAAGGTACATCACCTTTCAAGGTTGGTACTGTATAAGGTCAATAACGGGTCTAAAGGATTTAGAGCAGCAGTTGTAATAATAATAATAATAATAATACAACTTTATTTCTATAGCACTTTTTTAAACAAAGTTAAAAAGTGCTTTGAACAGTCAGACATCAATAATAACCGAATACATCACAGATGCAAAAGAAAAAACTGTAGAAAATGCAAAATAACAAACACAGATAAAGAAATCAGGGAGATGCAAAGGCTATTCTATAAAAATGGGTCTTTAGACCTAAGTTAGTATGCACTACTTGCGTGCTCTGCTTGCGCACAAGTAGGCCATGTATGGCCTTGTGGCGCAAGGCGCAATTTGGCAGTGCATTTCTAGTTTAAGCCTGTTTTATTTCTTCAATTTGAGTTCAATGGGTACTGTGGTTTTTACAGTTTACTGCATGTGACAGACATGTGAAATCCACTGAAAAAGTACAAAATGATACAGTACATTCTAGCATGACAAAAGAAGGATACACACATTTAGAACATGAGCACATACAGTACAGCATGATGTCCAGACTGTGGCTTCAGCCTTCTAGTTTCAATGTAAACCTTGGCATGGCTTTAATGTGAACACAAGGAGAACACATGCTTGCACGCACGCACACATGCACACACGCACGCGCGCACACACGCACGCGCACACACACACACACACACACACACACACACACACACACACACACACACACACACACACACACACACACACACACACACACACACACACACACCTTTTGATTAAAGTTGCATTTCTGTGCAACAAACATGTACATGTGCCCAATGTACCATATACCGGTACAGTATATGCACTGAGAAACTAAATTCCATTTGGTTTGTTATGATTTGACAAATTGCTGCACCTATACTAAACATAACTCTCGGCTAGGGTCCCACTTATGCCTTCACACACACTACAGCTCACATCTCCCTTCTCTCGTCTTATTCCTCCATTCAAGGTTGTTTGTTTTTCTTGTCTTCTCCTCCCTCTTCCTCCCTCTCTGTCCCTCACTCATCCCTTTTGCCGTCTTTTAAAAGTAAAAAAAACAACGCAGACATCAGAATGAACGGTAACATAAACACCATTCGTTTCATTTTACCCATCATAATGAGCCACATGTTACGCCACCAGAGAAGCCATCTGTGAGTCTGTGATGAGTGTCTTCTGTGGGTGAACATCGGAGCATTCTGCAGGCCTCTGACAGACAGGGATACCATGTAAACAGGCCTGCCATCAAAGGAGCCATGCAGCAGCATCACGCACCCGTGTGGTTTTAGCCATATAGCCTGAGCTATTTTGCTGCCTTTGTATCGGATAGGTCACATCGGAATACTTTCCATAGTATATTATTGTATAGGCCACAACAATGACTGCACTTGCAATTTTAACTGGGGCGCTAGTGGAGGCAAGGTGGCCTAGTCATGGCTCGTAATGGAAGGGTCACAGGGTGCATCCCTGTGCGAGTCCGCTGATCCCCGTCCGTGGGGTGCAAGGACACCCAGGGGTCCCCCAGCTAAATGATTGATAGGAACCAAATGGACCCTAACAGGTTTGTAAAAAAAATCAAAGGTCCATTTGCTTCTATTTGATTTTGTATACTCTCAGAGTTAACTTAACACTGATATGAGGATCTTGTTTCAGTGTAGATTAGGGTCCCAGAGATGAAGATCATATCAAATGGGGGTCCAGGACCTCATGCTCAGCATGTTCACTTCAACTAGTAGCAGACCTTGTTACCTGGTCACAAGGCCAGCAGTCGGCAGTGGCTCAGGGCAGGGTAGAGTGGCCGCTGGTCAACCGGAAGGTTCGATCCCAAAGGGTCCTTGAGCAAGTCCCTGAACCCCTAAAATGGCTCCTGATGATTTCCTCCGCCTTCGGTGTATGAATGTGTGTGAGCATGGGTGAATGTAATGCACGATCTCTGTAAAGCGCCTTGGATAAAGTCACAGGGTAGGTAATGCCTTTTTAAAAGGATAAAAAGGCAGTGATAATCAATTTTCAGTAAGAAAGTAACTGGTACCCTAACAGGTGGCAAACTGAAGGATGTAATTACAGTAAAGGCTTTACTGTGTATGTATAGAAAGCAATCAAAAATGCAGTCACAGTCAGTCACACAGTGACGCACGCACGCACGCGCACACACACACACACACACACACACACACACACACACACACACACACACACACACACACACACACTCACACTCACACTCACACTCACACACAAAAATATGTGCAGTTTGAGGATGCAATGGAGTTAAGAGATTTTGTCCAAAGTGTTTTTTACTACTTTCCATTGGTTCAATATTTTCAAAACAACACACAGACATAAAGGGTGTTCAATAGCCCTGATTTATGCAAAAGAAAAGAAAAATCAAAAACCTACTTAGGAGGTTTCCTCTCAACAGCAATACTATTATGCATTGAGAGCACATAAAGTTAAAACACTTCATATCACACTGGCTGGTCCTCACTGGTCAACAAAAACACCTTGAAGACCTTAACACGAGCCCTCGTACAAGGTTTCTTTGACTATGCATCCACCTCTTGGTGAATTGAACAATGTGGACCCTGTTGTAAACTAGTGTAATGCTTAAATGGGTCGTCCACTCACAGTTAACAGTCTTTGTATTGAGTTTGTGCTTGAAATGTACTGTAATTCTGCAAACTGTTAATAAATATTCAAAAGTCAAAAGGCAACAGACATGATATTTTAACAGACACATATTTTTGTGACAAAAACATCCCACCTTGCTCGGTTGAACTGGCACCGCTGTTTCACCATTAAATATCTGAAGACTTCATTCAGCCCATTTAGTGCGCTCACCCATTACAACAAACTGGGAGAGCAAGAGTTATGTCATAAAAACAACACCTGTTTGAGCAACAGTGGTCTGCAAAAAGATTCCTGTGCTGTGTCAACTGTGTCTATTGGATTTGGGTGATTGCAGGCAGTTTAAAGCCGTTCACACTATCATTGTGCATAAAGAGTCACAAGTTAACAGTGGTGGACAAAGCACTCAACACAAGTACGTGAGTGAGTGTATAGTAGTGTGATATAGAGATACTCGTGGCCAAACTACAAGTGAAGGTTTTTCAGTCAAATTTGTGCTTGAGTTAAAGGTTTTATGACATTCATTTTCATTTCTTTTTTCTTTTAGGTTTTATGACCTCAATTACACCCAAAAAACCTGAACTTTGAACATTCAGTGGATTTTCTGTGGTCTGAAGTTTTCTTTGGGGTTTGGAGCTACTTTTGAGCTACAATGAAAACAGGCAACACAGTGAAACAGTGACATCTGCTGGTAAATCCCATTGACATATATGGGATTTGCAGTAAGTGATGTCACTTACTGCCGGCAAATCAGAGCACCTGTTTGAGCCAGAAAACCCCAGATCACAGAAAATCTACTGAATGTTAAAAGTTCATGTTTTTTGGGTGCAATTGAGATTAGAAAACCAAAAAAAAAATAAGAACAATTCCAAAACCTTTTTTTTAATGTCACAATCCCTTTAAAGCACTTGCTTTTAAGAATACTGACGGTATTCACGTATTCAAAAGGACATGGTTTAAAAAAATATTCAAACGTATTACAAAATTCACAACATTTTGACATGTTGACAAAATATTTCAAAGATTTTCCATAATCTTTCTAAAAATATAGATAGCCTACTAGTGCAAACGGCAGATCTACAATCTCACAACGTATCATGATGTGCTGAGAGCTTCGGCTATTTTTACTTGATTGGATTTGAAATACGGCTTTAGTTGGTGTTAAGTATCCAAAAATACAAATGCTCAAGTAAAGATACTGAAGAAATGTACTTAAGTGCAGTCAATCAAGTAAATGTACTTTGTACGTTGATGCTGTTCACCGCTGCAGCTCACATGAATCATATGCTGTGTCAAGCCAATCTTCTTGATAGTTCTGGAGGTGGAATGTGGACGTCTCTACGTTATAGCCAATTGTGTTCAAGCTATCATTCATTGTGCACAAACCACAAAGAGTCACAACCGTCTTACTCTACTGCTGGTACATCAACCAGGAGTCAATGAGGACACATGCTAAGTCATTGCAGCTGTCATCGACACCATGATTGCAGGGATGAGAAAACGGATGACAAACGATGGACTATATTTACTGAAAGCAAAGCTTTCTTCAGCAAAGGCCTGATTTGTATATTTAAAAGCACTGACATCTGGTGGATGAACATTATATTGCGGAAGATGTAACTGCCATGTTTACCCTTTCTTCATAGTAGGGATATGTAAATGTGTCCAAAATGAAAATCGATTTGTATAATTCAATATTAACGATTAATCGATTAATCGGTTTTCTTTTGGGGGGGGGGGGGGGTATTTTTCTTTTTTTTTTTTTTTTTTTTTTAATGAACCCTACAAATAAAAAAAAATCTTCCCCCCAAGGGGTACCTAAGTCAAAAAAGTTTGGGAACCCCTGATGTAGTTGATTAACAATAATTGTAACTCTTGAGAGTTAATAAGGGTCCATTTGGTTACTAACTCCATCTTTTAAATGAGGACCACTGGTGGTCCCTGGACCACTGTTGATCCAATTGATCACCATAGCAACCCCAGCCTAGGCCTGATTAGGTAAATTCCCAACACCTGCTAAATCCTCCAAACCTGTATCTTGATTGGAATCAACCTCCACTCACACTCCTCTCAGTCATGCAGCTACACAGACACATCCCAGGCACACTTTGGTAGGCCTATAGCCCTGTCCTGTTTGGATGACAATATTGCCTTTCCAACAGATTTTCATTTATAAAGAATTAAAAAAAACGATTATTGATTATTAATTTTCATAATCGATTTCGGGTCCTATAAACGATAATCGATTAATCGATTAATCGGACCCATCCCTACTTCATAGCACACAGATCAAGAGATAGCCCTCATATAGGGTGTCGTGGATATAAGCAACACAATTGTGCAATGGTTAGCAAATACCATAATGTCTGTTTTCAGATGCATAGCAGGGAAGTCAGATTTGACCTCTGAGGACCTTGAACGCTCATATTATCCAAGATCGCCCACTGGGGGAAGCAAGATGCTAGAATGAATAAGAAGGATAGTGCACGGAGGCGCGGCCTAGGCTCCTGCGGGAGGTTTGCACATGCTCAGTGTAAACAGGAACTGCGATGATGGAGTGTTCCAGCAGAGGTGCTAGATAGAAAGCTCATAACTTATGATGTAAATAATGAGATCCAGAACAGTTGAGAATTAAACAGCAGCCACCCTTCCCTTTTCAAATGTTTTGTATCATCCACAGCACTTGAATGAACAGTATCCATGTTCCTTTGTCATTTCACAAAAATAAAAGTTTGACACATGTACTAAAGAACATGGAAAATCCACAAAGAAAAATATACAAAAACATTAACATTTAGTGAATGTACTTGTCCTTTATCTTTCAGTCTGTTATACACAAAATGTTTTCCACAGTTATGAAATTTAAATACTTTTTAAAATAAAAACAAAATCAACTTTGTAATATTCTCTTTTTGTGATATCTATTATTTCAGTTCAGTGTCAGCAACTCTCATGCGCCTCTAGCACCTGGAACACTCCATCATTGCAGTTCCTGTTTACACTGAGCATGTGCAAACCTCCCGCAGGAGCCTAGGCCGCTCCTCCGTGCACTATCCTTCTTATTCATTCTAGGCAAGATGGAGGAAAGGTGGCAACACAACAGTAAGCAGCTGTTGACACCCCATTCGACTGTGTGTCGTCGTTGCATGCAGATGATGATTGAGGTGAAAGACAGCATTAAGAAGGACACTACACATGTACGTTAAACGTTACCACTTGAACTGAAAAATGAAGAGACTACTTAATCAACTTTCCCGAAGCTGTCCCAGTCAGTGTCACAAGTCACAAGATGGAAGACACCATCACTTCTACTGTTCTACAGCCTGTGTGAGTAGCAGCCTATAGGCTACAGCAGTGGTTTTCAACTATTTTGATCAATTTAGGTCCATTATGTATTCAGTATTTGAGCCACCATTTGATGAGATATAGCCTCTTATGTTAAATAGCCTACCTGTGTCTCTTTGGGGGTTTTTCATACACTGCAGTGACAACTAAAGGACGCATTTTCAATGCATTTTCAAGTGGTTGAATTGCTACTAGCCTACTGTGGGACTATTGTCTTCTACATGACAGACACACTTTGTTTTCAATTACAGTGGCCTACATGTTTGGCAAAGCAGTCTGTACAGTATATTGTTGCTTTGACCTCGTACATTCACATGGTATATCTGTTGTTGCACATGCTGCCTTTGTGATTTTTTTCTTTTTTACAGAACAGTGCCTGTGTTCAGGACAAGTACTTTGTTGCAAAAAAGTTAAAAGAAAGTAAAGTAATACAGGTTGCACTTGCATAGTTTCATTACAGTTGCACTTTATTGCAGAAAAATGTAATGATTTGACTGTGTTGCTAGCTTGCTCGGCTCTTGGCTACTAAACTACAGAAAAAAGCTGAATTGCATGGATCTTCGGGCAATGCAAGTACGAGCTAATCAGCCAAAGTCCCCTCACCTGTGCAATTTCCAGCCTCTGCCTCAATCAATTGATTGCCATGGCAACCCCACATCTGCCAATTGATTACTTTACCAGTCCACTTTTCTTGCACTGGCTCTCGATGGTGACGTAATAATGATATGTTTCAGTGTCGGGTGGATTGAGGCCCAGGCCACACGTATATGGATCTTTTGCTAAACGCACATTATGTTGTGCGTTTGGGCCTTTCAGTCACACGCAAACAGCGTTTTCGGACACTCAAACGGAGGTTTTTGGAAGCGGATAAATAAGTGAAGATTTTCGAAAATATCCGGATCAGTGGAGCTGTGTAGTCATGCGAAACGGAGCTTTTGAGAAACGATGATGTCACCGCTTATTAGCGCATATCATTTTTACTATAATTAGGTGAGAAATGCAGCTTGTGCCTGCATGGAAACTACATGGATACAGGGTTGCCAGATCAGAATGACAGTTTCCAGCCCAAGCACATCTTAAAACCCGCCCAATTAAATAAAAACCAGCCCAAATCGGCCAACCCCATGTAACGGCAAAATACCATTACATATGCAACAGAAAACACTGTGCATATAGTGTGATGCATACAAAGCTTCATATCTCCACCAAATAACCAAAGATAACATAGATAAACTAAGCATAGTGTGCAGAAAACAAATGTCAGTCAGCCAACCCAAAATAGCAACATGCACTGGTGTTGTGTAGCCACAATTAAATACTGCCATGTGAGATACAAATTTACAATTCAACATCTTTAAAACATCCCTCTCTCTCTCTGCACAGCGGCTCGAGCGAGCACTCAACACAAACACACACACATTATCTCTCTCTCGGCACAGCGGCTCGAGCGCTCAACAGTAACACTAACACACACACATTCTCTCTCTCTCTCGGCACAGCGGCTTGAGCGCTCAACACACACACACACACACACACACACACACACACACACACACACACACAGTATACTGTTACATCGAAATTATCTTACTTTTATGCAGAATGCAAATCAATGTCGTTGAAGTTGAAGATTTCTTCTTATTTTTCGTTTTCTTTTTTTTTCCTTTGTTATTTTGTTGTGTTTTAAACCACCCAAACTTGGGGAACTTATAACTATTACACAAACTTACAACTATTTACAGTTACTGCAAGCCAGGTCATATGGCTAATACATTGATGAATCAAATCTCCCCAACAGCCGCCGGGGAGGTTTGAAATTACCGGACGTCAGTCCAGTCCTGCCCAGTCCAGTGCGCACAAGCATGATGCTGTTTAGGAGCGATAGTCCCATGCGATTTCTTGTGTCATCCTTTATTAGAGCCACCAGGGAAAATGCTCTCTCAACATGAGCATTAGATATGGGCAGACTCAGCATTTTGATGACACCCAGCGCCATTTCTTGGAAACACTGGTTTCCTCCTGCATATTTGAATGCTTCAATGTCCAGCCAAAACTTGTCAACGGGTTGATCACTTGAGAAACCTGCTGATGCCACGTTTCTCCACTGGCGCTCTAATGTGTCGATATTACATGAAAAGAACTCTGGGGGGCACGGTGGCACAGTTGGTAGTGCTGTCGCCTCACAGCTAGAAGGTCCTGGGTTCGATTCCCGCTTGGGGCGCTGTGGGTGCTGGCGGCGTGTTTCCTCCTCCGCGTCATCAGTGCCCATACCCGGGGTTGGCGAAAGGGCCTTTC
The DNA here is from genome assembly GCF_964188405.1 of Protomyctophum parallelum. Lineage (NCBI taxonomy): Eukaryota > Metazoa > Chordata > Actinopteri > Myctophiformes > Myctophidae > Protomyctophum > Protomyctophum parallelum. Next base: position 16,549,940 of record NC_139703.1, on the reverse strand, counting down.
TGTGTGGAGTTTGCATGTTCTCCCCGTGTCCCCTAGGGTAGGTACCCTCACAAAAACATGCAGTAATCCTGGTCTCTAAACTGCCTCCCCCTGGCCAGCCGGGACGCCTGATGGAGGGGAAAGGAATAATGTGCTCCTTCCACGCGCTACGTCCAACCAGGGAAACTCTGGTAAAGGAGCAACTTGGACACTCAAGCATGAAGGAAGCATGAGTTAAGTCCGTTGCTCTCCCTAGGTTGGCGGAGGGTGTGTAGAGCCCAGGATCACATCACAGGATGATTGACACAGGGGTGAAAAATGGGTTACAAAATCGTGGGACAAAAAATATAAATTAAAAATCAAATGAAAAGAACTCTGTGGGCAAGTCTTTAACTCTGGGTCTGTCTAGTGTGGACATCACAGTTTTGGGGCAAAACAACTCCAGTTTACGCAGCATTTCCATTGATCCTGGCAGGCGCATTTGATACTGTACCAGGAGTTCTTTTAAGAAATCAAAACACCGCGAGAGGATTATGTCCTTCACATTACCGGGCAGATTGCTTCTTTCCATCATCTGTGTGAATGTTGTACCCATGTCTGCATCCCGGGGTGAGAGGTAGATGGCGGATGATTGCAGGTCGAGTTCCAGGAGACGCTTTTCATTCATGCGCAATGCACTGGGCTTTACCACTCTCCTCAGTGTAGACATATACAGCCTGTCAAGATCCCTAAACACACCCAGTGAGTCTCCTGTTTCCAACTGGAAGATTTTATTCACCGTTCTTATTTCTACCAACACAGGGCGGAGAAAGCATGTAAAGTGCATGTAAAGAATGTTTTTGGGGTCACTGTACATTTCATTCAACAGCCTGGCTGTATAGCAGTGTTCAGGGGTGGATACCAAGCTTGCGCTACGATGCGTTCTATGCAATCTGAAACAACTAACCAACGTGTCTTGCTGGGTGAAATACATTTCAGTGGAGTCTCTCCGTCATACAGTGTCTCGTACACGTTTCTGTAATCACACTGGCGCTTCGATTAGTGTGCAAACCAGTTATAGGTCTCTTTTATCATATAGTCAAGGTTGCTTGGAAGAAGTTGCATGGCTTTGTTTGCAACTATGTCCAATGAGTGGCATATGCAGCGAATCAGCTGCAGATTGGGCTGCTTTTGTTTCAGTAAAGTGAACATGGAGTGATTTTTTCCGACCATGACACTTGCTCCATCAGTAGCAATCCCGACCATGTTTTTGATATCAAGGCCAGATTCTATCAGAAACTTGATTACTGCATCTGATATTCCTACCGCATTAGCGTCGATAATTTCAACAAGTCCCAGGTATGTGCTGATGAATTTGGCCTGTGTCAGCGACCTGTACTTGACACATATACACAGGAGTTTCGTCACGGATACGTCTAGATAGAGAGAGTATGGGGACTCACCGATGTCAGCAATCAACTCTTCTCTGAAGTGTGGTGCCAGGACAGACCTAATTACTGCTGTGCACTTGGTTCTGTGCATTTTGAATTCTCCCGTTTCATCATGCCAGATATCTGACAGGTCGTCCACAGCATTAATGGATGTGTGGCATGCAACGTATGTCGCAATCTGAAGCTCACGCCGTTTCTGGTCATCTTTGATGGTGCCTGATGGAGCAGCATTGACTGGTACAGTGAAGGCTTTGACACTGGGCGCACACCGGGCCTGGTGCTTCTTTGTCTGGCCATGCTCTTTCAGGTCATTAGAATGAGCTCTTATAATGGCGTTGCAATATTTACATCTTGCTTTGGCGGGATCATCCTGGACAGGGGCAATCCACGCCTTTAGCTCTGGGTCCGACTCCCATTCCTTCCTGTACAACTTTTTATATTTTCCCCACTTGGGCATTGCGACTTTGACACGGACGGAATAATAATATACTGCTTATACAGTAAAGGTACAACTTTGAAATATAACCTGGCTGCTGTTCTCCTCCTCCTCCTGACGACCGACCTCCCGCCTTATCTAAGCCTCCCGCGTTGATAAGGAAATAGGTGACTCCTCCCAAATTCCCATGCCGGGCGCACCCGTAATTGGACGGGAGAGGCCACCCCCCGCCCATCCTACTATGCCAGAGTTGTTATTGGGTGAAATAAACCGGGGCCCCGGTTTCTTGAGCGGATACAGAAACAGTGCATGGTTGGTGTGTGTGATACGGTAGGCGGGTTTTATTTAGACAGGATCCGAGCTCTGTGCAGTAGATAGAAACCTAACCTCGGTCCCAGCATTGAAGGAAACCACTCATACCAGGCTTAACATTGCGCACCCGCCCCAGACAAAATAACCCGCCGACATGTTAAAAACCAGACCAAATTTGATGTGGCCTATTTTTTCCTCACAAAGAGTTTTAAAGTAGCCCAATTGTGCGGAAAACCGCACAATCTGGCAACACTGCATGGATATCAATCCGATTGTTCATGTTTATATATCACTGTTAACAACTTTAAAACGTATATGTTGCATCAACTGCAGCGAGCAAAGGCTCTGCTCTGCTGCATCCAATAATAAATATATCAGCCTACTAGTCCTGTGCGGACTGGTGATTTCATTTGTATTGGTGCCGAGTGCGAAGCGAACAATAGGTTAATTGCTGTGGATTGTGGATATTAATACCTACCAATAAGTGGATATTAACTGTGGATATTAACCTACCAATAAGGACCCAGGCCAAATGCCATTGCGCAGTAGCCTACACCAACAAGTCTATGAGTGGTGTGTGCATAGCCGCATGTGAAACTATATTGTGCTGTATTTTGCTCTCCGTTTCATGGTCATGGTCATGCGAGGAGAGAGAGAGAGGTGTGATTGGAATCGCATCAAATAGCGTGGTTGGTGAGAAGAAAGTATACAGTGGGTCGCCGTGCGTATATGGCACATATCTCTCCTGTTTTGGTAATAAAGGGCGCACCCTTGACTGCACCTGCATGCCGACAATGTGCGCGCGTGAACTTTTATTAGCCTACATTATAACATGACTTTATTATACACCTGGAAAATATAGCCACTCTACAAGCTCACAACTGGTTGTGGCGGTCTGACTCTGCTATTATTTTCTGTGCAGGACTTGCCAAGTCGCCAGAGCAATGGTAAAGTGTCTATAATTTTTGAGTGGTGCAACCTAGGGCTGGGGCGGTATGGGATTTTTATTACCGCGGTTATTGCCGGCCCCCATACCGCCGGTATGGGGTACGGTATGGTGTTTTTTTCTTTTTTTTGGGGAATAATAAGAGGGCTAATAAAAGTTACAGGTATGGGGTGTGCGTCACTCTGTTTTTATTTCTGAATTTACTTCTATTTTGTAAAAAACAAAATGAATAAACAGAACATAAAAAAAAAAGGTATGGTGTGTGCGATATTAATTGTGAGATTACCATAATGACGGTAATCATTAAAGGACCACTTTTGAACCTATCTTCATATAATAGGTCCTCACTAATAATCATGATAAAATGTCACGTTTTTTTCTACTCGGTCTGTGTCACATAGGAGGCCTAATCTAATTGAATACCCCTGCCATAAAGCATTACACTTGTTTACAAGAGGGTCCACCATTTTCAATTCATCATATCATTTTGTACACTATGCACTTCTATAAAGCCAAAAACAGGAAATCATCATAAAGGAGGTAAAAAGGGGGAAAACGTATACAGTGAGGGGGAAAGGGGTGGGTGGAGTCAAGGGATTTACATCTTAATGACAGTTGGTAGGGCGTTCCACATTTTTGTGGCATAGGAGTGAAATGAATTTAGGTGGACCCTCTTGTAAACAAGTGTCCACTCACAGTTAACAGTCTTTGTATTGAGTTGTGCTTGAAATGTAGTGTAATTCTGCAAACTGTTAATAAATATTTCAATCAATCAATCAATCAATCAATCAATCAATCAATCCTTGTTTGTGCCGAATCTGGGTTGCACATGGTTTTTTGAACTCCCTCTGGTGTTGTTGTGTTGCTGGGATGATTAGACTGACTGAGCGTCACTGTTTATTATGATACACTTTTCATTTCATAAAAAAAAAAAAAAAAAAAATCATAATTCTTTTTTTCTTTTTCTTTTTTTTTAACCGCGGTAATGAACCCGATACCGCGGTATGCGTTACATACCGGCGGTATTGCGGTTATTGCACCCAGCCCTAGTGCAACCACTCCTACAACCAGCAATGTCCGTGTTCACCTATGTGTTCAGTGTTCAACTACTGTATGTATGGGACGGTAGCTATGCTATACGCAGCAGCGTGGCGTGTGTTTGTTTACAAATCAGATGGCCAGCTGTACCAGTTTACTGTTATGTGGCTTATTTCTACCCTATAATGTTTTCAGATACATATTTTAGCGTGATGATTGAGTTGAAACCGAGTAATACACTGTCTGGATGTTATCTTGAATGGGAATAAAAACTGAGGATTTCTGTAATCAGTAGCAGCTGTTCTGCACGGATGCGCCGATATGGGGAATTAAACGGGTGAGCTTCATTTTTATTGGCTTTTATCGATGTGTATCTCTACACGTCATCACGCAGCACGTTTTCGTTTTAATAAATAAAACAATCGTTTTATGGACTTTTATATAAAAACACACAGAAATGAGAATTTTCCCAATTTTTTTGGCATCCATTGTTAGGTATGCCCATATGATGACCATGGATATGGTCTAAAAGTGTGAAAAACGTCTTTTTCATTTCACTACGCCTTTAACACCTCTTTTTTCCTCACCGCTTGTCCCTTGTACACATGCAGATCAGGCATCTGGGCCTAAAGGTAATGCCCCTATGTATACATGTATGTAATCTGACACCAATGCCATATCAAACACAAATTAATCATTTAGTCATACGCTGCCGCGGGACATACGCATCGGAGCACCGGACAAAAAAGCATTACTTGCACGCTCTGCTTGCGCAAGTAATAATATAAAATAAAAATGACCCCTAAGTCAGGTGGTGCCCAGTTGTCCAAGTACCCACATATGCCAAGTGCCCACATGTCCAGTGCCCAGTCATCAAAACATATGGTGCCCAGATGTCCGTGGTGCCAACATGTCTTGCATTCTATGAGGGCCTATGCTGGTGACATTTCCCACTGTAGCCTAATTATTAATTAATATGACTCTTAAAATAATATCACTATATATATCACACAAATATAAGCTAACTTTGGCTTCATCTGAAGCTACAGGCAACCAATTAATAGGCAACGTATCACTGTATATCACACAAACTAGCCAACTTTTATTTTGAAGGTCCTCTGCCATGTCCGGTTGATTGGTTCCATTGGCAATGAATGTGAATGAAAGCAGACTATGAAACAACTAAGCGTCTGTTACACTTGACTTTCAGTGCAGATGGAAAACAGAACTATACAGAACAGAGGTTCAGTGTTCTGTTTTGTTGTTTCAGAATGGAAAATAGAACACAGGTTCGTGTTCTGGTTTGTTGATTCAGAATGGAAAATAGAAATATAGAACACAGGTTCAGTGTTCTGTTTTGTTGTTTCAGAATGGAAAATAGAAGTACAGAACACAGGTTCGTGTTCTGGTTTGTTGATTCAGAATGGAAAATAGAAATATAGAACACAGGTTCAGTGTTCTGTTTTGTTGTTTCAGAATGGAAAATAGAAGTACAGAACACAGGTTCGTGTTCTGGTTTGTTGATTCAGAATGGAAAATAGAGGGAGTTCCGGTGATGACGTCATACTGAGAGGGTTGAAGTCGTTTCGCTCCTGACGCAAACCCACTTAAAAGTTATATTTTACGATTATATAACTCAACCAAACTGACCATGCTTGCTGCTAAATAATCATGGACAATGCAAAGACAAGAGGGGACGGCAAACGCGGCCGATAAACAACAGAAACTGCAATGATCCACTCGAAAGCAAAATGTGGCTAATGCTAGCCAGGCTAATGCAGGCTCAGCTATGGCTAACAAGGATAGTGGAGTGAGTGGGCTAGCAGATGCTAATGCTAGCTGGCCTGTTGATGTGTCTGCACTGGCGAGCGAAATCACAAAGAAGGTCACAGATATGATGGATGATAAGTTGTCTGCATTTTCCAGTAAGTTTGACTCGTTTGTGGCAAAATATGAACATGATACTAAACGTCTGACAGAAGCTGAAAACTGCATTTCTGCTGCGGAAGACCTCGTTGCTGATATGGAAAATAGGCTAGCTGAAGCTGAATTTAATGTGAGTACTCTTACAAACCAAATGAATATACAAGAAGCAAGATCACGCAGAGACAATTTGTGTGTATTTGGACTTGGTAGTGAAGAGAAACACGCAGTATCCTTTTTTGAAACATGGCTGCCTAAAGTCCTCAACATCCAAGCTAAGAACGGCAGGATATGTCTCGACCGATGTCACCGGGGACTGGGCCGTCCAAAGCCAGGTTTCCCCCGCGTTGTGGTCATGAAGCTCCACAACCCAACCAATAAGATGAGGATCCTGACGGCTTTCAACGCGAAGCGAGGGCTCGAATATGAGGGGACCAACATCAACATTCGACAGGACATCCCACCCGACATTCAACACAGTCTGCCAGCATCTCATCAAGGAAAAAATCAAGTTCAAGATGCGGTTCCCTTCTACCTTGTGTTTCACATACAACAACCAGAATCATGCCTGTATCAACGCTGAGGAGGCCAAGGAGGTGTTGGAATCGTAACCGCATGAAGTCGAACTGTCGGAGGGTCTGAGTGATGATGATGGACTTGAGCAGTAAAAGCACTGTCGCGTGCGACGGGTAAGCCTGTAGCAGGTTGTTTTTTTGGCAGGTTAGGTTAGATTGTTTACTTTTCACCGTAGCAGCAGTATAAGACGTAAGCAGACCATTTTTTTTATTACATTTTATCATGACACAAACAGTTTTTATTTTATTTTACAGTCATTAGCTGTCTGTCTGTGTTCACTATACTAGGAAGAGGAAATGTGTTGTTTGTCGTCTGGTTATTTTATTTTAATATTTATTGTTGTATTTAGCAGTTTAGTTTAGTGTTGTTTATTTGTACCTCAGCAGCAGTAGGCTATATATGACACAAGCATACATTTATTTATTTTTTTAGTTATTATAACATACTATGTTATTTTATTTTTTATTTTTTGGCAGTCATTATAGCCATTACAGTCTGGGTTTACTACTCCAGGAAGAGGAAATGTCATTTTGTTTTGGAAATGCTGATGGTGCAATCATGGGGGGGGGGTTGTTTTAGGGAGTGGGGGGAGATTAGATTGTCTGGCAGAAGAACTTGAAGGTTAGCTGATAGTCTGATTGCTAGGATGGGTTCTAGCTAGAGTTTTCATCGGGCCTGAAAATTAAGGCCCGGCCCTACCCTAACTAACCCTAAGAATTACCATAATGTTAGGCCCGAAAACCCGAAAACTCCCGAGTGGGGGAAAAAGGAAAAATGCCTCTATATGGCATTTGCTACTGTAGGCCCATATAGTTTACATTAATCATTGCCTCTCAAACCCACATACCACGCGTAATGTGCGTTGCCTAACCAAAAGAACAGACATACAAACAATCAACATGCCGCTCGATTGTGTGTCGACAGCTTGCAGATCTGTTCTTTTGGGCACACAATGAGGCGCGCTGCGCTACGATGGGGAAATTAAATTGCTGTACAGCTCTACGATTTGGAAACCAAATAGCTGTAGCCTACAGTGGACTGTAACATTGCTTGGTCATCGTCATGTGCTGTGTGGCAAATACGATAAAAGGGTCACATTCAAATCACTGTTTATGTCTGTCATGTTCACACTTCCCATGTTTCTATTTGGACGAAGGGGGTTTCGACAGCTTATAATTCAAACATGGTAGAAGCTACGAACTCAGACGAAAGTACACATTGTAACCTTTTGGTATATATTTATTGTGTTTTATAGTCCCAGCAGAAGATTCCCCGTGGATGAATATTTCTCGAAAATCAGTTTTTGTGAGAAACTGATTTTCGAGAAATATGCTTCCAAAGAACATCTTCTGGTAATACTATAAGAACACAATATATACCAAAAGACAGGTTAGAAACATGTGTTCTTCCGTAGCTTCTACCATGTTTGAATTATAAACTGCATGCACTCTTGCACACACACACACACACACACACACACACACACACACACACACACACACACACACACACACACACACACACACACACACACACACACACACACACACACACACATATACAGTTTATAAACTGTTCCTGATAGGCTATAGAGTAGACCATGGTTCTCAACCTGTGTTATGGCCCCATCTGGTGGTATGCAGAGGAATACACACACACACACACACACACACACACACACACACACACACACACACACACACACACACACACACACCACATCTTTGGCTTGGAGACTCCTCCAATCTGCAGGCCTCTCACCGCTGAGGTTTCCAAATATGAACACAATAAGCAGTTTACATTTGTAACCATAAGCTTTATAACAGCCATTGGTACTGAAGCACCTTGATAAGGAATGCCACTTCCACACAGTGGTCAAATGTACATGCCATTTCTAAAATGTTCACTTCTCTTTTCTCATTTAATATTGTTTTGAAAATAGCAGATCTGTTTTGTTGCCTTCAGTAAGACAAGTATTTACTTACTGAAGTCGGAAGTAATAATAATAATATATACTCTTACCAGCTTGCCAAAACCAGAGACATAGAATAATCGATTCAGCACAGGGGTCACCAACATGTCCGTACAGAGGTCAGGGATCACCAATATGTCCTACAGAGGTCAGGAGGTCACCAACATGTCCTACAGAGGTCAGGGGTCACCAACATGTCCTACAGAGGTCAGGAGGTCACCAACATGTCCTACAGAGGTCAGGGGTCACCAACATGTCCTACAGAGGTCAGGAAGTCACTAACCTGTCTGTACAGAGGCCAGGGGTCACCAACAAGACTTGTCATGTCCGTGGCAAATGTTTGACTTTGTAAATAAGCTCTGGTTGCAAAAGGTTTGAAGTGGCCCCTTAACCCATTAAGACCTGAGGATGATTCTACAAATTACTTCTAAATCCTGACAGTTTTCTGAAAAACGCTATGTTTCTGTGTCAGTCGTTCTCAAACATTTTCATGTCAAGGACCCCCAAAAGCTCGTAGCGCGGCACTTGGTGCCACGCTATGAATGGGTTCATGTTCTGAATGGGTTTGTTGTGAATTCTCTCCAGTCTGTCTAAGGGTGCGTTCGGAAATGCGCCCTGAACGCACTGGTGTGCTCTCTTGTCGTTCGTTTATTCAGTGCACTCGTTGCACCGGGTGTGCCGAGTGCCCGCACTGAGCGACCCTACCCTGAAGCTGGGGTTGTCCGGTGTGATTCGCGTGAATGCGTCACAGCTGTGGTCGTTCGTAAATAAGGCACACTGAACGCACTCTGTGACGTCACCGGCCACCACATTCAACAAACTGACCACATTCCCGGAGTGCATTTCCGAACGCACCCTAAATGGCAGCCTCTGGTGGATCCATTATCTGCATCCACAATGAGACACGTGTGTTTGCCATCATCACCACTTAACTCATTGGCCAATCACAGTTTGGGTGTGCCCTATATAAGCAGCAATTCAGTTTCCAACACTCACTCATTCCACATGCAGCTCTCACTGAGACTACAGCTCCAACCCTTACCCAGGCATGGAGCCATGTTTACTTCAACTATAAACCATAAACTATCAACCTGTTAAATGTACTTTGGTTTCACAGAACCTCTCTTTGATCGGAGAAACTTGGGTGGTCAGCACATATTAAACCAAACAAACTAGATAACTTTGGTTTGTGTCACAGAAATTACTCAGCTTTGGGGGTATTCATCAGAAAAGCTACCTTTGCCTTCTAGACAACTCCTTAGAGTTATTCCGATCCCTAAAATAAACATTAATTTCTGAGACATTTTCAGCCACCGACTGAGGTCTATTTACACCACATCTCTCTTTTCTTTTTCTTTTAAGCTCCAAATCTTAAAAGTTTTATTGACACATTTGACATCATCAGAGGATACTCAAGCTGTGAACCCCACTACGCGGCAGATACAATACATCAGCAAAGCCATCTTTGTGTCACTATCATAGGGGGGCAAAGTCAGTGAAAAACGGCAAAAATAAGAAGAAAAAATAAGAAATAAGAAATGAGAAATAATAAGAAATGAGAAATGAGAAATAAGAAGAAAATAAATAAGAAAATAAGAAAAAAACGGCACAATCGAGAAAACGGCACAATCGAGAAAACGGCAAAACGGCACAATCGAGAAAACGGCAAAACGGCACAATCGAGAAAACTGCACAATCGAGAAAACGGCAAAACGGCACAATCGAGAAAACGGCAAAATCGAGAAAACGGCACAATCGAGAAAACGGCAAAACGGCACAATCGAGAAAACGGCAAAACGGCACAATCGAGAAAACGGCAAAACGGCACAATCGAGAAAACGGCACAATCGAGAAAACGGCAAAACGGCACAATCGAGAAAACGGCACAATCGAGAAAACGGCAAAACGGCACAATCGAGAAAACAGCATATAATATAATACCGGTATAAGAAGAAAAAAAGAAAAAATAAGAAGAAGAAATGAGAAATAATAAGAAAAGAAAAAGAAAAAGAAAATTAAAGAAATGAGAAATGAGAAATAATAAGAAATGAGAAATGAGAAATAATAAGAAATGAGAAATGCGAAATAATGATAAATAATAAGAAATGAGAAATGATAAATAATAATAAATAAGAAAAAAAATAAGAAAAGAAAATAAGAAAAATAATAAGAAATTAGAAATAATGAGAAATAATAAGAAATGAGAAATAATAAGAAATGATAAATGATAAATAATAAGAAATGAGAAATGAGAAATAATAAGAAATGAGAAATAATAAGAAATTAGAAATAATAAGAAATGAGAAATAAGAAATAATAAGAAATGAGAAATAATAAGAAATAAGAAAAAATAATAATAAGAAGAAATGCATGGCAGGCACCCAGAATTATAATTATATTGCTGCAGCGGAGCACACACCGTAAGCTTGGAAATCTTTTAATTTCCTTTGGTGTCCTTTGATGGATTGATGTCAGTTTGTACATACCGGTAGGCCTATATAGTAGCCTACAGTGGTAATATACAATGGTGCAAAAACGATATAACATAAAATCCCTAACTTGTTTGTGGTCCTGCTCCTATTTTCTGCCAGATGGATCTCAGACAAACTGCTGTCTGCTGAGTCATGCTTGAAGCCATTTATGGTGCGATATGGGGCGTGAAACAATGCAAATGAGGTTGTCGGGTGATTTTCTGATCACTTGGCACCCGCTGCATTCAGTATGACATACACCTGTGGTACACACCACTCTTTGAATTGCACGGCAAAAATTCGTAGCTTGAATGGACGGATGAATACGATATCTGTTTACGCATCCGTTACACTGTGGCGTATTTCTTTTTTGTGAATGAGGACCAGGGAGGAACAGGACACATGTGAAACTAACTGACAATCAACACAGGGATAGGGTAAGACTAAAATGACACAAGTGCAAAACATAGGCTAATACAGTACTGGTGAGACAAGGCAGGTACAGAATACAGGGGCAGACAGGAAGGCACAAAACAATACTACAAAATAAAGGTACACAGTGCAAGATCAACTCTGGAAATAAGAAACATATAACACAAAACTACAAAATCACAGGAAAACAGTCAAGTAAAACACTAAATAACTAAAAAGAAGAAACGCATGCAGAACAGGTTACAGAATGTGACAGATATACTGTGTCCAGCATTCTCCACAGTAGTGGTGTGACGTCCACATGGTGGGGCAAAGAGTGGCAGGGCAAGCCGCGTGGAGCATTTAAGCACACAGAACAATTCCTCTGCTCAGGCTCTGCCAGTGGGCCTAATCAGCCTAAGTCCCCTCACCTGTGCAATTCCCAGCCTCATCCAATTGATTGTCATGGCATTGTCACAGTCAGTTTGCACTCTTCGGGGCACAGGCAGACAGACAGAGGCAGACAGACATATAACCTATACCGAGATCTCCATATACAGTATGGGCTCAAAAGGGACACAGACGGATAGTTAAAATGGGTGCTATGCCAAGTTGACAACGGTATTATTAGGCTCAGGTTGATTGACACTTCATTCTGCCAATAACAATTCTGCCATGAACAAGCAGCAGTATAGACTGAAAAGAAAAAGTAACACATATGTAGCAGGGTTCTGAAAATGCAACAGTTTTGAGTATTATCTCACATATCCATAATTGTTGAACTGGACACATAGTAACATACTCATTGTTGAATCTTATCAAGTTTTGGGTTTTATGTACAATAGAAAGTGTCTCAATGGCTCTGTTTGGATAACAAGAATGGAGGTGAGAGAGACTCATTTGTGTACATAGTATACATAGTGAATAGTGTTTATTTTACACATAAATGACATGCAGAAAAAAGGTGAAATGTGGATTATATGTAGGTATAACTGTATAAGTCATAGATAGCCTGCTGTGATGTGTTCCCTCATTACGACTTGAGATTTCCAAGTCCAAACAGCTTTGATCAGTTCAGACAAAGAGGTGTAAAACATGTTCACCATTCTTCCCCCCTATGAGGGGAGATGATTGTCCTCTTTGAGTGCATTTACTCCTGAATTAACTTGCCTTACTTGCATTACCATTGATGGAATGTGGGCTCAGATGAGGCAATGATTTGGGATTCTCTATAGCCTTACTGTTGACAGTACTATTAGTTGGTATGGGGATTTTTTTATGTTGCATTTGTCATTGGTATATAATTCTGAAATGCATTCGACTACATTTCAACAATCTATTGTTGTTCTATATCACTGCTAATGGCTCAGTTAATACAAGCAATCAAACAGTTTTCCATAATATGTTACTTGTAACGGAGTATTTCTATATTGCAGCATTGATACTTACAGTAAGTAGATTGACTGAAATTACGACACACAGTACTCTTTTTTGATTACCTTTATTCGTGACTGCACTACTTATTTACATGTAAAACCAAACAAACAGAACACAATGTGTCACTACATAGACTGAAGTGTCATTTGTTATTATTATGGTAAGATATAACTACATTTATAAGCAGTTTGTTTTATTCATTGGGTAACACTAAAATAGTTTGTATTCCGAATGTAATATAAAGCATGGTCAACCCATGAGAGAAACATCATCTAAATCTATTCTACAGTAAATGTACAGGTATCTGAAAAAAGTGAATATTATCGGTAGTGGATCTATCTGCAGAAAAATGTCGGTGGAATACACAGTATATTAGAATAACAAAGCATGATGATATTACAACGGACGACTGCAATTCGAAACCAGCCCGTAAAATCTGAATCCACTACCCACCCCCTTTCCCCCTCACTGTATGTTTATTTTCCCTTTTTACATCCTCTATGATTACCTGTTTTGACCTTATTGTTGTGTATATTCGTACGTCTCTAAATGTTTTGATGAAATCAAAATGGCGGGCCCTATTGTAAACAAGTGTAATGCTTTATGGTGGCATCCACTCAGTTAAGTAGAAGAAATGACTCATTATACTGTGATTTACATCCCAGCATCTTAATTTATCTTGCAAAAAGGTTACTTGCTTTAATTTGATAATGTTTTCTATTTCGTCTGTAAAGAAAAATAATAATACAAATACATATTTGGGGCCACTTGCTCTAAAAACAAAAGAAAGCCGTAAATGAAAAAATGAAACATGAAACTTGGTTGAAACCACATTGAACTCATACTTTTTTATGAAACTTTTTGTAATGATAAAGCATGCTTAAATGATATGTAGTAACAATTTATAGTTAATTGTTGCCTTTGCAAAACACCTTCAAATTTGTACTGATGATTTGACATGTCAACAAACGGCAAAGGATACATAATAAGTTGAATTTAAGTAACAACATTTTCCTTGTTCTAAGATGATCCATTTGTACAAGGAAAGGGCTTTCACCATACATGTGTCAGCATGTGTCTTTTTAGATGATGCAGATGACTACAGCCTTTGCCACAAACTGTACATGAAAATGGCTTTTCCCCTGTGTGAGTCCTCATGTGTGATTTTAAATGACTCGTGTTTCTACAGCCTTTGCCACATGTTGTACAGCTAAAGGGCTTTTCCCCTGTGTGAGTCATTATGTGTGCTTTTAGCCCACTCTTTTTACGGTAGCCTTTGCCACAAACCGTACACGTAATGGGCAGCTCTCCTGTATGAATCATTGTGTGTTTTTTTAGACTACCCTTATTGTTGAATGTTTTGCCACACTCAGTACAACTACACATTTTCTTTACCGTGTCACTCCTCAAGGGCTGAGTTTGTTTTGATGATTTGTTTTGTGCCTTGTGTGATTTCAGTGTATTTAAAGCTGACCCGTCTTGCCTGGTCTCCCACTCATTACTGTCATCAGTGTCAGAACAGAGTAGCTGTTCATCATGTGTTCGTTGTGATTCCCCATAGTCCTCTACATCGGTTTGTGTTTCTATGTGTTCGGTTAAGGTGCTGCTTGCTACAGGTCCTATCTCGCCGTTTCCAGTATCAGCTTCACTTTTCACTGCTAGTAATGTCAAACCCTCTTCCCATCTTTGAAGCATGTCCTCCTGTTCATATTTAATCCGAAGAGGCTCTGGTTCTTCCTGGACCAGACTGGAGCTCATCTGTTGCTGTTCAGGGGAAGCCTCATCTTTACACAAAGGGAGATGCAGGATGTCTAGCAAAAATTACAAGATGTGACAAAACCGTTAATTAAATGCTTGCAATATACATTGATTCTAGAGTTTCCTCTGTGTTGTAGTTGTGGTAGGCCTATTTAGTAATACAGCTAGATTGTGCTGAACCTGGAACTTGAACACACTCCCAACTAAATGCTCAACACTTGTACAATACTTTTGTTGACTGTTATACATTGCCACACCACAATCTAACTCATTATTAGCTACAGTTTTTACATAATCTAGTAGTGCACCATGACAAGGCTGGAATATGTTGTTATCAAGCTTTAAGGTTAGCAAAATTGTGCTACAATTGTACTTTACATTTCAGCACTAATACACTCAAAATGGACAGAAGCAGCCCTTCATGGAATAGCCTACATCTGTACATTATGCTATTGAGAGCCAGTCTGGTGAAGAAAACATCCAATACAACTACAATGAGAACTCACTATTAACACATTAAACTGACATATACAGTTGAATTTATTGCATTGAGAAGTTTGTCATTTTACCAACCTGCTGGTTTTAAACCCATAGCCAGTAGCCTGCGTTTGTCATCAATGTCTTGCTTCAAACATAAAGCTGTGTCCTCGTACTCTGTTATAATTCTTCCAACAGTCACACATATCTCTTCAGCAGCTGCAGATAGTCGCTCACTGATGAAGGACTTCAGTGTTTGTAATAAAGCCATTTTTCAAAGCTAGCTCTCAGTGTTCTTGTGAAAAATATACCAACACGAGAAGAGTTCAGCTTTGATTTGAGAGTGTTACCAAAGAAAACAGAGCCCTGTTAAATACTCAGTGTGTCTGATGATGGCCCAATCAGAGAGTGCGATAGACGGGGGAGGGGGGGGGGGTGTTACAGAGACTGGTCAATAGTTGGTTAACTGCCCCCACTTAACCCTCAAGTACCTGCACATCTGAACCAAAATCCACTCTCTCTCATATACCAGTACATACATTTCAATCCCTTAACTAGGTAATTGATTACTTTACTTCACAAGAGAGGAGTGTTTAAAAATACATGCAAATATGGTGTCTATGGTGGTTGTTGTGTATGTTATAACTACTAGTCCTTACCCGTTCTGAATATATGAACAGCAAATTATGTTCAGTGTGGGGAATTGTTTACAGATGGTCTTGGGAAGTTGGGTTGGGCACAAAAGTAGGCTAATAGAGATGGATGGATGGATATGTTGCTGGGTGTCCAAGCGATAACCCTAATGGCTACTGGTGAACCGTGCAAATAAAAACAAAAGCGAATTCAGAGGGAAAAGTACCTGAAATTGAGTGTTTGGTTTTCCTAGTGAAGTCAATGGGAAAAATAATAAATGTAGGCCTATATAAATTAAACGTTTTAGAGATCCATATAAGCTACTGGTATTAAACTCTGAGGTTGGCTTTTGGGGGTTCAAAGCAAGGTGTAGTTTGTTCTTTAACTAATCAGGTTAAGAATGAGATGTTTTTTGTGATTTAGGAATGTGACGTTCCTAAGCTATTGAGCCAGCACTGGTCATTGCATCTGTCTGTATGTATTTTGTCATTGTGTTGTTCCGACGGCACAGGATCTGTCTTCCCCTTCCGTCGAGTGGTGGATTATTGATATGTTATGATTCAACAATTCAATAATGTAGCTGTTGCTACTTCCCCGTCCGGTGGACTTAAACCCTATTGTTTTTGCGTGCTAACAGTAGGCGGTTAACAAAACGTCTCCATTTATACAGATAAGCATTCCGTGTGATTGTGTTGTTCAGTGTGTGACGCTGGGTGCGTGCAGGGCTGTAACCTGTCGTTGTCAGTGTCCAGGCTTTCAGCCTGCATGTAGCCTATTTGTATGGCACGGCGAAGGAGGTGGTGGTCTCGGGAACGGACAATGTGGTCTCGAATCAGCGCGTGGGTCCACGTTAGCATGCCCCCGTCCAACTGGTAAGTTATGTCGATTGACGTGCGAACATTAAGAAGGTGTGGAATAGCTGTAGTATGCGTCTGAGTTGTTTTCCCCATGTGGTCAGATGCCTGCCTGGGGACGGTGTGAAAAAGGGTAGGTGCGTTGGAGAATGCGCTAGGGTCCTTGAGGCTGTTCTTCGTGGCATGTTGTTTGTTGTATGTAGTAATTGTGTCGATGCGTAGGCTACTGTTACTAAGGTAGAGTGTTCGCCAGCCTCAATCGCCTGTCAGCAGCCAGAGGGGGAGGGGCCTGAGGTGGTGTGGAGCAGATCAGCGAGTTTGGACATTGAGGGGGTTGGAAATATCCCGGAAGGCCGTAGTACTGTAAATATGACATTAATATGAATGCAAAGTAGTGGTTCATGTGTGGACAGGCTAGCTGTTGCTGTTGTGCATGGTGAGATGTGTGCAAACAGTGTAGTTTAGTATGAGAAGACGGCCAAAGGATGCAACACACACACACACACACAGTCAGCGGCGCCAAATTGTATAGGGCACTCTTTGTTGTGTTGCGGTGGTAGCTAGAGGAAGCATGCCAGTGGGGTAACGGTGAGAACGGTGGCCTGTGATGCAGGTGTCGCTAAGGGGCGGAGGTGTGTGAGGGTGCGAGGTTAATTCACTAATAAATTCATTATTAATCATTAATGTGTCAAATCGAAAAAAGGGCTTTGTTAAGACCTCCATATTCATATGGTCAATGCCTGTGTGAAAAGTGGGAGTGATTGGTGCAGGCAATGAGGAGATATGGCGGTGTTTCTGACATTCAGACATTGACTGAATTATAGTATGATATGATTATGATAATTATGATGGTCGTCCATGAAAATTGCAGAAAGTTGTGCCATATCAAGGCCAGTGAGTCGATGTGTTTGGTCTGCCCCAGGGTCTCCTCCCAGTGGGACGTGCCTCGACAACCTCCCTAGGGAGACACCAGAGAGGCATCCTAACCAGATGCCCGAACCACCTAAGCTGGCTCCTTCCCAAACTTTTTGTACAAACTATTAAATTTTCTCAACAATAACTATGGGAATACCAACACGCCTTCAGCCTGGAACGGCTGGTCCGATACATCACGGCAGCAGGACAACAGTGGCAGAGGAAGGAGAGGAGCAGCACAGACGTTTTAATCCTTTTATTTAAGTGCTAGTACAAAAATAAACGAGTACATAAGGTTTCGAATCGACCTGCATGGTTTTCATCAGAGTCACGTTCCATTTTCTCCTTGATGTGGCGAGCCTGCTGCATGCTGGGACCTGCTCCTCTCGTTGGAACCTTCGCCACAAACATCACCTCCTTGCTTTGTGAATGACCTTTTCCACATTACCTCCTTTTTCTGTGAAAGGTAAATGGTGCATTTATAAATAGCGCCTTTAATCCAAGGCACTTGACATAGATTGTGCATTCCATTCACCCATTCACACACACACATTCACACCGATGATAGTTGAAACCATGCAAGGCACCAACCTGCACATCGGGGAGCAATTAGGGGTTCAGTGTCTTCGAACCACTCTACCCCTGAGCCAGACAGTCTTGGCAGTCTTGGGCTGGTGCCGGAAGCTGTTTCTTGGGCTTCAGTTTAAAGACCAGGCCGACGGCCAGCAGCGAGGCGAAGGTGGCCAGCACACAGTTCCTCCTGCCCACTATTGTGTATGAGTTGAAGTGCTTGCTGATCCCGCTGAACTGGCCCTGTGCCCCATGACTGTCCTGTCCTCCCATTACTGAGATGTAATATATACTGGTTTAAAACTGACTGGAAGAGCACTTCCTATACACTACGGGCAGATGCTTGCAGGTTTCTCTGCTGTAATGTTTGTTCAGTTTGTTTGGTATACGAGGGCTACTCTTTGTGGCTAATGTCCAACCACTATGAATGACTTAATAACTAATGCTGCTCTCACTGCCTGTATTCAGTCTATAAGTCGAACTGCCTCGTCACCAATTATGACGTCAGTCTCGACCAATTATGGAGTTTGTCCAAATATGGAATTTATATATTGGATTTATATATCCCCCGATTTATATATGTCCCCTCCCCTGCCAATCCGACCGATAGAATAGTAATAGTGTCCCGGAGATATCTTCGTATCTGTGTCCATTTTATGCCCATATGTGGAGATTTGATGTCATCAGTATTATGCCCATGGCATGCCCATATATGCCCTGCCGGTTTAAGACACACCCGTAGCTCTGACATACGTGGCCGGTTAAGATGCAACCGTAGTGCCAACATAAGTGGCCGGTTAAGACTCACCTGTGGCTAGGGTTATAGGTTTTGAGTATAGGGTTTGGGGAAGGGTGTCAGACTGTCGGACCAAAGACATGCACCCTTGAATCTTGTTGATGGGTGTTTATGGTTATGTCTCAGTCAGAAGTTTGTTTATCAAATCTAATCAATCAAACTTTATATAGCACATTTAAAACAACAGAAGCTGACCAAGTGCTGTACAGGTTAAAACAAACAGCGCCGTTCAGCGCACAGACAAATAAGGACATCATAAAACACATACTTTAAAGATGGAGTGCCACCATTTTTTATTTTTCCAGTTTTCCATGCGTCTATGAGGTGACAGCACTTCATTAGACACCCTGGAATCGTTTTTATGTGCAATGGTGTATTAACTTTGTATTTAAGGTTTCTTCCTGGAGGCTGAACCCTTGACAGTCAAATGGGCCAATGAAATAAACAGTAATATAGTGACATCACACTATCAGCCCCTCCCCTAACCCCTCCCCCTTTATTTATCATACAACTATAGCTATAGCTGTGGGTGCGGCTTCAGTTCAGGTGGATCACCACCCACCAGGCAAACCAGGCATACTTAATGAACTGGTGTGTCCACATAAAAGCATGATTTTAACAAATACTGTACCTCCTTATAGTATAATAATGATTGTGATTATAAAATCATCATCATGATCATCAAGTTGAAATTGAATCCTAGATGATTTGGGGCCGGGGGTTTTTGAACCGAAAAAATCACTCATTATTTTTTGCGCCATCATTAATCTTTCTGTTTTAAATTCTCGCTCTCTCTCAACAATCAACTTCCGTTCTACTAATGACGACCGGGTCACCGTGGCCGGCCGGCAGTACAGCCAGGTCACAGGTGAAACTAAAACACCTCTTTCAACACCAATTTTATTCCCAAAAGTTAAATACATTATTGTTTTACTATATATGTGTGTATATACTTATATATAATATATAATATATATAATTTTTTTTTTTTTTTAATTAAAAAGATCCCCAAAATCCCAACAATTCTCCTCCCCACCAGCGCTGATGGGAGGCGACTTACATTATTGACTGAAGGGGAAAAAAATAAATGAAAGCCAAGACATTTAATCTCTCATCTGTCTTGTTTTCACTTGCTGCTTCCTGAATATCAGGGACCAGTTTCTGAGTTATTTTCATAACATCATTAAAAAATATGTATAATCTGCAGTGGTGGGATATACGATAATTTCTTCTCGGTTATAATAGACCCTTGTACTGGAGAAGTATAGTACTCTTCGACACGCAGCAGCAGAGGCATGCGTCGCCTTAACAGTCCATTCAATTGAGCACAGCTGACAGCAATCAGACTAGTTGGGGAGGGCAGCTCAGAACTGGGATTGAGCATTTTGGTCTATTTCTTAAAAAAATCATAACTTTTGACAGGAATGTGCTAGAGACTTACTTTTTTTAAAGACATTTATGCTCTACAAGTGGAGGGCCGGATTAAATCATCTCGCGGGCAGTATGTTTGACATGGCTGACTTACACTAAAGAGACGTTCAACTGTCGCTTTAGCTAATCACTTGAAGCTCACAAACAGCTTACAGACGGATGGGTTCAAGATTTGGAAACGCACAAGCCACCGGAAAGCCGTGGGATAACAGTCGTTCGTCACGTTCGTGCCAGGGTATGTAACGCATCTTGACGTAACTCTAGCTTGATAGTCTAACGCCACTCCGATGTGTGTTTGTTTGTGCCACCGCCACGTTAGTGGCTACAGAGAGCCTAACAAACAGGAAAGCATGGGTCCCGAACGAAAATGACATGAAAGGTGTGTGTGTATTTTGTCGACTAAAATGGACCTTGACATGGTGTCGTAATGGCTGATTTTACACTTGGTTGCATATGGTGAAAAATAGCAGACCTACAAGCTCACAACACATTTCAGTGTGAAGCGCTGTGAGCTTGCAGAGCTGCTATTTTCAGAGCACAACACCAGAGCGCAACTAAACATAAAAACGACTGGTCTTTTTAGTTCTACTGGATCTCTTCTCCATGCACTAGTCCCTCCCTAACATTTTAGTCTAGTTTTTATTTAGTTTTCGTCAGTGAACATTTACTCACTATAGTCGACTAAATCAACATCGACAGTTGGACAGACACAAGTTTTCAATGTTTTTTGGACGTTTCTGGAAAGTCTTTGATTTTGTTTTGGAAAATGTCTACATTTCCAACACAATATATTTATATTTATATAGTAGATTTAACTCAAGTACACATTTGACAGAGCAACTTTCACTTGTTGTGGTGCTATGCACACACCTACCACTGGGTGGCACTGTAGCACTGAAATCTGAATGCAACAGCAAACATTGTTTATCTGTAAGCCAACACGTTGTGAGCTTGTAGATCTAGAGCAATTTTCCCAGTTGCATGACACTGGCACACAACCCAATCATGTTTTAATCTAATTCCAACCGTTAAACCTAACCTCTAAATGCCTAACAGACTTAGATCTATCCAGGAGCTCCACTCAGATAACCCAGACTTAGATCTATCCAGGAGCTCCACTCAGATAACCCAGACTTAGATCTATCCAGGAGCTCCTGGATAGAATGGATACCAAATCCAATGGACATTTTTTGTATTATTATTTTTTAATTCACTGGACCATTCTCACGTGTCTTAGGAATGAGTGGAGGAATGAGTGGATTTTTAGTTTTTTGTGAAAAATCACGATGAAATATTCAAGAAGAGTACCTCAAGTTGCTGCAATATGTTTTGATGAGAAATATTTTGCATGGAATATTTTATATTGGGTAAAATATACCTGTGTTTAGTGATTGTGTAACAAAAAATGTTTAGTGTTCTAGGGTTAAGACAATCAATAAAAGCCAAGCAGAAATGGTGGGTTTTCAATAAGGATCTGAACACCTCAATGGACTGTGCATTGGATAGGGAAAGGTAGCTTGTTCCAGAGAGTGGGGGCGGCTGAAGCAAACGCCCCTGGTCCGTTTTGTTGTTTCGAGGACAGTTAGTAGTGACTGATCAGCAGACCTCAGAGCCCTGGCTGGAATATAAGGCTGCAGAAGCGCGGTGAGGTATATCAGGGATAGCCGGTGTTTGGTTATGTCTCGCCCACCCACCCACCTGTCCAGTACACCCCCACATTAACACTTTTTTGGGCGCCTACATCCAGCTTTTAGTGTATGTGCACAAACTTTGTCCTACACAAACTAAATTCATTAAATTCCCATTGAGTGCCATTGAGTGTCTGATAATGTCATATTGTGTATGTCATGAGTTTCCTTCACTTCACATGGGTGTGCTTGTTGAGCCCCTCCTATATTCAGCTATAGTGTAGATTTGTGAGGGGTGCCGTGCTATAGCATATATCAATAGCATTGAGCTATAGTTCAATGTTTGTTTTAAAAACGCAATTGACAATGAAGGGAAAATGTACGCCATATTGTCCCTAACACAAAGATTAAAGGCCTGCATGTGGCCTGCCTGCATGTGGCCTGCCTGCATGTGGCCCAGTGACACTACTCCACACTGACCACTAGATGTCAGTGTTAAACCACTGAATGCAACAACATGAATTCACCACTGGTACTCTGGAGGAATACTGAAGGGTCTCTAAATGTTCTGATGAATTGAAAAAGGTGGACCCTGTTGTAAACAAGCGTAATGCTTTATCAGTGTGTCATCCACAGTAAGTCTTTGTATTGAGTTGTGCTTTCATTTGAAATGTACCCAATCTGCAATATGTGATGCTTTGCGAGCTTGTAGATCTGCCATTTCCACTATTCCTCCGACCTGTGTGTGTTTGTTTGTGCCACCGCCACATTAGCGGCTACAGTGTTCCTAACAAACAGGAAAGCATGGGTACCGAACAAAAATAATACTGTGTGTGTGTGTGTGTGTGAGTGTGTGAGTGTGTGTGTGAGTGAGTGAGTGAGACAGACAGACAGACAGAGAGGTGTGTGTGTGTGCGCCAGAGAGAGATGACATGAGTCGACTAAAATGGACCTTGGCATGGTGTCGTAATGGCTGATTTTACACATATGGTTGCATATGGTGAAAAATAGCAGACCTACAAGCTCACAACACATTGCAGTGTGAAGCACTGTGAGCTTGCAGAGCTGCTATTTTCAGAGCGCAACCAAACATAAAAACGACTGGTCTTTTTAGTTCTACTGGATCTCTTCTCCTCCCTAACATTTTAGTCTAGTTTTTATTTAGTTTTCGTCAGTGAACATTTAGTCACTATAGTCGACTAAATCAACACTGGTTCAGACAGACAGACAGACAGACTGTTGGCTTAGTGATAATTTTATGATTTTCTGTACCCGCAAAAAACAAAAACTAAAGTCTGACTGTCACAAAACAGTCATATCTAGGGACCTCAAAACCTACTCTAGCGAGGCCTTTAACCTTG
Organism: Protomyctophum parallelum; assembly: GCF_964188405.1. Classification (NCBI taxonomy): domain Eukaryota; kingdom Metazoa; phylum Chordata; class Actinopteri; order Myctophiformes; family Myctophidae; genus Protomyctophum; species Protomyctophum parallelum. The sequence goes on along the minus strand of NC_139703.1, from coordinate 16,526,586 downwards.
AACTGGAGAGTCTGGATTGGTCCGATGAGCTCAGAAGCTCACTAGTTGAAGAAGCATATGGCTTGGCTTTAAAACCAAATTTACATCAGTACTAAACAACATGGCTCCTTTAAGAACCATCAGGGTCAAAACCCGCTCGGAGCCATGGATGAATTCGGACTTACTGACTGCAATGAAAGCCAGAGACAAAAAAATCTCTGAACTTCTTAAATGCAAGTCCAAGCTAGCCAAGCGCTTCGACAGTGATCTCCAAACCAAACTGGGCATCCTAAAAACCCAATGTAACAAGCTAAGAAACAGTGTAACTGCCATGACCAAATCAGCCAAAATAAACTTTATCAATGATAAAGCAGAGGAAAACAAAAACAATCCTCGGGAGCTCTGGAAGCTACTAAACAACCAACTAGGCTGTGGTCAGAAACTAAAAACAGCTAGGTTTTCAAACATAAACATCAAATCAAATGACACCCTCATCACTGACAAGCTTGATGTAGCCAATCACTTGAACATCTTCTTTACAAACATTGCAACAATGCTGGTTAACAAACTGCCCTCCCACTCTGGGCGTTTTGGTGTAGAGCACATCAAAGCCTTCTACAAAAACATAGGTGTTTGTAAAGATGATTTTAAAATGGCAATGGTAACAACTGAGGAGGTACTTAAAAAACTGAGTGCCCTCCAACTCCACAAGGCCACTGGCCATGACAATATTCTCTCCAAATTTCTCAGAGACTCAGCCATTTCCATAGCTCCAGTCATCACCCACATAGTAAACCTCTCCATCAAACAGGGACAGGTCCCCCAAGATTTTAAACTGGCCAAAGTAACCCCCCTGTACAAAAAAGGGAGTAAATTAGAACCCGGCAACTACCGCCCTATTTATATTCTAAGCTCCATCTCCAAAGTGATGGAAAAAATAGTCTATGAACAGGTTGAAAAGTATCTTGCCACTAATAAATTAATGTACGAGTTCCAATCTGGTTTCAGAACAACCCACTCCACTGACACATGCCTCCTCTATTTGAGCGACCACATCAAACACGAGGCTGGCAAATACTGCGGCATGGTCAAGCTGGACCTCCAAAAGGCTTTTGACACCGTGAACCACTCCATACTGGTTAACAAGCTAAAAGCTATTTATTTGATAGCACATCAGTTAGCTGGATGCAATCCTACCTGGATGGGAGAGAACAGATGGTGGAGGTGAACGGAACACTGCCCCCCCCCCCCCCTCCCAGTGAGCTGTGGCGTTCCACAAGGAAGCATACTAGGGACTTTACTGTTCCTAATATATGTAAACGACAAGGACATCAGCTTGTGACTGCAACTTGTTCCTGTTCGCAGATGACTCAGCACTGCTGGTCTCGGACAGGAACAAACTGCAGGTTGAAAAGACCCTCAGCTCTGAACTCGGTAGAATCTGCACCTGGCTCGCTGATAACAAACTATCCTTACACCTGGGAAAAACTGAATCCATTCTCTTCGGATCAAATAGTAATCTCGGCAAGACAGATGGCTTCTTGGTTAGAGTGGGTGACAACATAGGCGGCGGGTGCGTAAGGCTAGGGAAGGCTTAGCCTTCCCAAAAATTATGCTGGGTATTTTTTTAAATATATATAATATATGTGCGCAGCATTATAGAAGGCTATTGTGCGTGTGTGTGTGTTGTCGCTGCCCCCTGGTGATCGCTGATCGGATAGGCTATACACTACACCAACTGGCCTAATCAGCATATGATTGACTACTATTGGTATGTCTGTAAACCTCGTCCTTCCAGTTGCTTTGTAGCAAAGAGTAGCGCGCGCTGGTTTGTTTTGGGAAACAGCAAGAGTGAGTGGCTGTCAGAACTCAGCACCACCAGTCAATGTCCGCACGGTTCACAGTTCACACCACTGCAGCAACACTGACACGTTCAGCGGAGTGACTGCTGTCTCTGTGCCGTCTTTCAAGAGCCATGAGCCGCGACTCTCGGAGGGGCAGCAACAGTGAACACTGCCGGGTAATCTACACAGACTGACTGACTCGAGACTTGAGAAAAAGACGTCCAAAAGTCGTTGTCTGTGTATAGGCTAATTCATTGGTAAAAGTATGCTAAATAACTCATTTTTAGACCATCTGGGAAATAAATAAATAAATAAATCCGCGGCGGCGAGAGTCCCCCCCCCCCCCCCCAACGCAATTCTATAGCCTACCCAAAGGTAAAACGCACCCGCCGCCTATGGGTGACAATATTATCACACAAAAAGATGAAATTACCTACCTAGTTTCCATCCTGGAGGCCAATCTTTCCGGTGATAAAATGGCCACCAACGTAATCAAAAAAGTCAATCAAAGAACAAGATTCCTTTACACTAGGATCTCCTCACTGGTCAACAAAAACACCTTGAAGACCTTAACAGGAGCCCTCGTACAAGGTTTCTTTGACTATGCATGCACCTCTTGTTACCACAGCACCTCAAAAGCCCTTAAAACAAGGCTCCAGACCTCCAAAAACAAACTGGTCAGGTTCCTACTTGGCCTCACCCCCCGAACCCACCTCAACCCTGCCCACTTTGACAGGCTGGAATGGCTTAGGGTCGACGACAGAGTACAGCATCTTGCAATGGGTCTGGTCCACAAGATTCGATACACCACCAAGATACCCATGTACCTGTCTAAATACTTCCTTAATGTAAACGAAGTCCACACCCACAACACCAGAGGGAGTGCAACAAACCATGTACAACTCAGATTCAGCACAAACAAGGGACTAAATTATTTTCGCTCCTATGCCACCAAAATGTGGAACGCCCTACCAACAGTCATTAAAACATGTGAATCCCTTGACTCCTTCAAAACCTCTCAAAGGGCACGTACGGACGGCTGCAATTTGAAACTGGCCCTCGTAAAATCTGAATCCACCGCCCCCCCTTTTTTCCCATCGTATATGTTTCTTTTCCCCTTTTTGCTTCCTTTATGATGAATTCCTGTTCTGTTCTTTAACTATATAGTGTCTATTTGTACGTCTCTAAATGTTTTGATGAATTGAACATGGTGGACCCTGTTGTAAACAAGTGTAATGCTTAATTGGGTCGTCCACTCACAGTTAACAGTCTTTGTATTGAGTTTGTGCTTGAAATGTACTGTAATTCTGCAAACTGTTAATAAATATTTCAATCAATCAATCAATCAAACAGACACAAGTTTTTCAATGTTTTTTGGACGTTTCTTTGATTTTGTTTTGGAAAATGTCTACATTTCAAACACAACAATACATTTATATTTATATTTATATATATATAGTAGATTTAACTCAAGTACACATTTGACAGAGCAACTTTCACTTGTTGTGGTGCTATGCACACACCTACCACTGGGTGGCACTGTAGCACTGCAATCTGAATGCAACAGCAAACATTGTTTATCTGTAAGCCAACACGTTGTGAGCTTGTAGATCTAGAGCAATTATTTTCCCCGGTTGCATGACACTGGCACACAACTCAATCATGTTTTAATCTAATTCCAACCGTTAAACCTAACCTCTAAATGCCTAACCCTGTGTGCCTAAAATGATATATACATCTTTTTTACATTTAAAAACAACCCCCATACCCAAGGCGGGGTTGGCGAAAGGGCCTTTCTGTGTGGAGTTTGCATGTTCTCCCCGTGTCCCCTAGGGTAGGTAGGTACCCTCACAAAAACATGCAGTAATCCTGGTCTCTAAACTACCTCCCCCTGGCCAGCCGGGGGCGCCTGATGGAGGGGAAAGTGGTCTGGTCGGAATAACGTGTTCTTTCCACTCGCTACGTCCGTCCGGGAAAACTCTCCCCATGACGACGAGTGGCTCGGAAGAGAATCTCCCATT
>NC_139703.1:16505242-16517742 GCF_964188405.1 Protomyctophum parallelum | reverse complement strand
TGTGTGTGTGTGTGTGTGTGTCACATTTTTGTTGACACCAGTCACCAGATTGCAGAAACAGAAATGGGCAGTGTGTTTGAATTATACATTTAATATATGATTTATACATGAACCAGACTTTCCAAGAGAAGTATTCAAGGTACCAACCGTCATAACAGACTTTGGGTTCAGTGCACGTTTCTGATGTGATTGACCATTTTGGACACCAGTTGCGCGCAAGCACCCCCATATTTGGACGTGTCTGCCCAGGAATTCCACTTATGGCCATGACTGTCCTGTTACATCATCGTGATGATGACAGCCACACATCGTTATAATGCCCTGCGTTTGAAACCGTTTATCACATCTCTCTCCCTTTCCAGAGCTGCACGGAACGCTGACTCCCGCCGCCAGGCAACGATCCGTCTTTGTTGGATTTTTTCCAGAACCGTTGTTTGTTCAACGCGTGTGATTCTTCAGACGGCAGCCAGGTGCGTGTGAAACGGATTGTGTAGCGACAAACTCAGGAACGCACTTGTTCTTTAGAACACCGGAACCTCGTCTCGTTTAGTCCAATCACACAACAGGACTCATTGTTAGATCATATCACGTAACGGCTTCTAAATCACATCACCTGTCCTGAATCAATAATCAAAAACCGGTGACTACAATTGTGACCCTTTTATCCTTTCCGTAGCGGTCGTTTTGTGATTTTGTTGATGTATATCTTTTGGAGCCGCCGTGCCACCCGGTTGGTGCAAATCTTCTGCATTTTACTCTGCGGTTATTGTTTCGCGGCGGTACCGTCCGTTATGAATGCACCGTGGATCGGCGTCCTCTCCCTGATGCTTCTGATGATCCTGCTGGGGGCGGCTGCCGGACTCCTGTGCGTAGAAGAAGGATGGCGGCATAGCGCCCGCGCGGAGAGGACCGCTGCCACGCTGCTCTACTACGCTAAAAAGAGCTTCTACGTCGTGTGGATGATGCTCCTGGCACTGCTCGCCATCCCGCTGTGCCTGCTGAAGAGCGGCGGCCGAGACGTGGAGAACATGCGCATCATCCGCAGCATGGTGGCCCACGTCAAGTACCTGCTGGGCCTGCGCTTCCAGGTGAGCGGGCGCGAGCGCCTGCTCGCTCAGGAGGGCCCCTACGTCATCGTCTCCAACCACCAGAGCTCCCTGGACATCCTGGGCATGATGGAGGTGCTACCCGACCGGTGCACCATGGTGGCCCGCAAGCAGCTGGCGTACATGGGCACGGTGGGCGCCGTCTGCTGGCTGGGTGGCATGGTCTTCATCAACCGCAGCCGGACGCAGGACGCCAAGACGGCCATGGACGAGGCGGCCGCGACCATGCTGAGCGAGCGCATCCGGCTGTGGGTGTTCCCCGAGGGCACGCGCAACAAGGCGGGCGGCGACCTGCTGCCGTTCAAGAAGGGCGCGTTCCACCTGGCGGTGCGCGCGCAGGTGCCCGTCATCCCCGTGGTGTTCTCGTCCTACGGGAGCTTCTACCGGCAGGGGGAGAGGCGCTTCGGCTCGGGTACCATCCGCGTGAGGGTCCTGCCCAAGATGGAGACGGCGGGCATGACGGCGGAGAACGTGGCCGCGCTCTCAGAGAAGGCCTTCGACACCATGCGGGCAGCCTTCCTGGATGCCTCCAACATCTCTTAACGCAATGCGGGCAGCCTTCCTGGACGCCTCCAACATTTCTTGTTGCCGTAAGCTGTGGCAGTAGCCCACCACTGAACCCTCTCTGTACGGTGTAGTGTATCCATGGACCAAACTGTGTTCTATTGGGTTAGGTGAGTATAGGTTAGGAGTGGTGTATTGTCGGTATCAGCCGGTAACACACGGGAGTCTGTCCCTGTTACAATGCCTAGACACCCTGGGAGATGGAGTCTGGCCCCGTAACAATGCCTAGACACCCTGGGAGATGGAGTCTGGCCCCGTAACAATGCCTAGACACCCTGGGAGATGGAGTCCGGCCCTGTAACAATGCCTAGACACCCTGGGAGATGGAGTCTGTCCCCGTAACAATGTGCTAGACACCTGGGAGATGGAGTCTGTCCCCGTAACATTGCCTAGACACCCTGGGAGATGGAGTCTGTCCCTGTTACATTGCGCTAGACCCCTGGGAGATGGAGTCTATCCCTGTTACAATACCTTGATACCCTGTGAGATGGATTGCTGAAGTGGAATGCCACACCTACCATCAGCCCCCAGTACGTCCCCCACGACCTCCCCCACCCAAGCCGTGCTATTCATACACTGTGTAGTTGGCGGTGCCCGGGATCGAACCCATGAACTTGCGGCCCAAAGGTGAGCACTCTACGGACTCTACTGTGACCATACACATAGGAGGCCCATGCTATGTTTCACCAGCTTCAATTGAAACGGGCCTCTGAGCTCTGACTGACAACCAGGCGTCAGTCAGAGCTCCCCGCTATACCCTTGGCCCCCTCTCTCACTCGCTGCCCTGCTCTTTACCACAATGTTAAATTACACCTATAATAGCCTGGGTAAAATGTGCAGCATTAAGGGGGTAAAAGCGAGACACTTTATTGTGAAGGGACGAGAGGATGAGGAGAGGTGTTGTTGCTGTGTAATTGTCGAGAGTGACATTGAACAACAACCCGTATCAACAGAATAACTAGTCTTGGAGCGGGGTTCCAGATTACCATACAAAAACACAAACTGTCACAATAAATGGACAAACATACCTCCAAGTGTCCAAACGTCCCAATATCCACGTATTAAAATAGTTGCGCTAGATGTTGTACAATACAACAGCTGGGATTGATTCCATCAGAATACTGAGTGGGGGGGAGGGGGTTCACCTCAGTTAGGTTGGCAGTAAAATGAGTATGAAACAACTTTTCATACTCAGTCGTGAGAAGAACGTTCTGTTATGTAGCGTCCGTGATTCTCCGTTTCATTTCACGGACCCCCCCAGTTTGATGTGCGTGACAGTTTGTAAATTGCTCGATTCAGTATTTAGATATTTGATAATTATTTTAACCCCCCCTTCCTATACAAAATTACAAACCCATTGTAAATTCAAACCTCATTTTAACCAGGTTCATCAAAAATACCCTTCTTGGTTCTCATGACTAATATTTGTCCCAATACGTGAGGGGACCTTTTTCTTTTTTAAAGGATTTAAGAAGGCTAGCTCCTCTAATGCATGGATTTCCAGAATTACGTAATGTGGCGGCTAACTTTTGTCACTTTGTGACCTTGTCTAGAAAGGTTCTATATAAAAAAGTTATTATTATTTTTGAGGGGCGCTAGCTTTAATGTCTTTCAATGATGCTTGTTTAAGCACCCATTGCTTAATCAAACATTATGTTGTAATTGATGTTGTACGATGAAGAGCGCTCCTCACTTCACATGGGTGTGATTTTTTTTGAGGGGCGCTAGCCCCTCCTATATACAGGTTTAATGGTTGTCTTTAGCTCAATGTTTGTTTTGTAAACGCATAGACAATGAATGGAGTATTTACGTCATTGTCTCTCTATTGTTAATGGCGTTTAATGTTTGTGTTGGCACCATTTGTTTTACATCACCATTACATCACCTAATCAACATGAGTTAGACTTAAATATATTAGCGCCCCTCACTTCACACAGGTGTGATTTTTAACCTTTATTTAACCAGTAAAAAGCACATTGAGACTGACGTCTCTTGTACAACATTTATAATACAGCTCTGCCAGTAACAATAAATACAAGACAATAACAGGACAGACATGTAACATTCATAAACCCAGTATACCCACTAACGGATAAGCGCAAAGGGAGAACAGGGACGTCTAATAAGTAACGCAACCAATACATTCACACAGACTTTTGTCATCAGGGGCGTCAATATAGCTGGGTGGTGGAGCCGGGGGAAAGTTCAGAGTTCTTCCCACCGGAATAAACAGTGGCGTGTTGGGTTTTCAAACGCAGATGCTTTAAATACTACTTATTTAAAAGTAGGCGTCATGGCTTGCCAGATCACAGGCACAGATCCTTGTTGCCACTCGACAAGGAACGCTACTTTAGAAAATGAAACAAGTTAGAGGCAGATTTAGAATGTTTCCCTTGACTGCATATAGATATAGTCGCATGGTAAGAGACACTTTTCTATAGATATGATCACTGAAACTTATCATAATAAGCGCTGTGAGCTCATGGTAGCCCTGGCCTGGACTTTAGTATAGACCTCCTCCGATCTATAAGACCTCTGAAAGCTTGCAGATTTATAATAATAATAATAAACTTTATTTGTATAGCACTTTTCATACATAAAATGCAGCTCAAAGTGCTTCACAGGGCAGGACACAAAAATAAAATACAATAAAACACAAGTAGTTAAAATGATAGAACAATAGCAGAGAACAAAACCGAACATAAAATAAATAAAAACACATAAAATAAATAAAACTCAACTAAAAGCAAGGGTGAAGAGGTGAGTCTTGAGTTGAGATTTAAAAATGTCTACAGATGGTGCGTGTCTGAGCTCGAATGGAAGTTTATTCCAGGCTGTTGGGCCATAGAAGCAAAAAGCTGCCTCACCGTACTTTTTTGTGCACATACCTTTAGGCACTTCAAGTAGGCCAGCGTTGGAGGACCTGAGGGGGCGGCTAGGGACATATCTAGGTAGGCAGTCACGGAGGTACGGAGGTGCGAGACCATTGAGAGCTTTATAGACAAGTAACAGAATTTTAAAGTCAATCCTGAAAACAACCGGAAGCCAGTGCAGTGATGCCAAAACTGGAGTAATATGTTCTCTCATCCTAGTTCTAGTTAAAACTCTAGCTGCTGCATTTTGGACAAGTTGTAATCTGTCAGTCGCTTTCTTAGGGAGTCCTGAAAAGAGTGCATTGCAGTAGTCAAGCCGAGAAAAAACAAAGGCGTGGATTAGCGTTTTTGCATCGTCCAAGGACAAATAGGATCTGATCCGTGCAATATTTCTAAGGTGAAAAAAAGCAATCTTGGTAACATGATTAATGTGTGAATTAAAATTCAATTCAGAATCAATAATAACCCCCAGGTTCTTTACTGTACTGTTACCTTCTACAGTCAGGTTGCCAAGTCTGCCAATTATTGATTCTCTTTGCTCGCTAGAACCGATTATGAGAACTTCCGTCTTATCCTCATTCAGTTTGAGAAAGTTCTCACTCATCCAACACTTGATGCCAGACAGACAGGTCAACAGCGGGTCCAAAGCACAGGGATCGTCTGGGGCCACAGCAAGATATAGTTGGGTATCATCAGCATAGAAATGAAAATTGACTCCGTGATTGGTAATGAGTTCACCCAATGGCAGAATGTACAAGGAGAACAGCAGAGGACCAAGAATCGAGCCTTGTGGGACACCAGAACTGATGTCGTGTTTGTCTGAGTCAAACTCGGCTAGATTGACAAAGTAACTTCTGTTTGAAAGGTAGGAGGAGAACCAGGACAGGGCCGTACCAGACAGGCCTATCCAGTGCTCCAGACGCTGTATTAAAATTGAATGATCAATCGTGTCAAATGCAGCCGTTAAATCTAGCAGTAGGAGAACGGATACATGTTTCTTGTCAGCAGACACCCTAAGATCATTCATTACTTTTACAAGGGCAGTTTCTGTGCTATGATTTTTCCTAAAGCCAGATTGGAATTTGTTGTGCACATCATTGCTCTGTAGAAATACGTCCAATTGATGAGAGATGCATTTCTCCAAAACCTTGCCCAGAAAGGGCAGATTCGAAATGGGTCGATAGTTACCCAAAACAGAGGGATCCAGATTATGTTTCTTTAGTAGGGGCCTGACTACGGCCGTCTTCAGAGAGTCTGGGAAGACGCCTGTCTGTAGAGAGCTGTTTACAATTTTTAGGATATCTCCAATCACACTGTCTAAGACCTCTTTGAGAAAGGTGGTGGGAATTGTATCCAATGAACAGGAGGAAGATGTCATCTGTGATATGGTTTTGCGGAGTTCGTCTTCATCAATTGCGCAAAACGATAATAGGCTCCCCCTGGAGAGATCTACCCTGGGACCGTTAGCTGCTGTTTGAAGGTTTGCACTAGCAACAGCACCATTCAAAATATCAGCTCTAATGTTAAAGATTTTGTTATCAAAAAAGCATGCAAACTCATTACACTTAGCTTTAGAGGCCGGGAATGACTGCTTGTAGGACTGGGGGGGGTTTAAAAGTCGATCAATGGTAGAGAATAGGACTCTGGCATTTGTCTTGTTCTCGTTAATAATGCCAGAGAAATATGCCTGCCTTGCTAGACGCAGGGCTTTGTTATAGGCGACTGTTGACTTTTTAAGAATCTCTAGGTGGGTGGTGAGTTTATTTTTTCTCCAAGCTCGCTCAGCTCTACGACATTCTTGCTTCAGTGAGCGTGTATGCTCATTTAACCAGGGTGTTACTCTGGTGTTATGTTTCTTTTTTGTTTTCAAAGGAGCCACTATATCAAGAGCTGACTCTAGTTTAAGATTAAAAATTTGAACCAGATCATTTACTGGGGGAGTATCGTGCAGGGGGGGGCCCAGATGACGAGGGAACTCGTCAGCTGCAGAAGAGCTAAAAAAGCGCTTTGTTATGGTATATTCTGTGATGTTTTCCTCTAGATCAGAGGCAGTCATATTAAAACACAGCAAATAGTGGTCTGATAGCTCAGGCCTTTCAATAGTCCTTTCCACAGTGATGTTCACCCCTCTAGAAATCACCAGGTCCAGAGTGTGCCCATGTTTATGTGTAGGCCCAACAACATGTTGGATAAACTCAAAGGAATGTAATAACTCTAAGAAACCCATAGCCACAGCATCTGTAGCATCATCCAGGTGCAGATTAAGATCACCTGTGATAAGAGTTCTGTCATAGTTAGTGGAGCAGATAGATAAAAGTTCTGATATTTCTGTTAGAAATATTGCTTTACTGCATTTTGGCGGGCGATAAATGCTAATCATTGGCATGGAGGATTTACCAAGTAATATAGTGGCCTGGTATTCAAAGGATGTAAAGCTACCCAGGGTCAGAGCCTTGAATTTTAATGTGTCTGAAAAAATTATTGCCAGTCCACCTCCTTTCTTAGCCTCGCGAACAGAGTGAATGAAACTGTAGTTTGGGGGACAGGCTGGCGCTAGGAGAAAAGCTCCATCCGAGCCAAGCCATGTCTCTGTTAGAAAGATTATATCTAGCTTCTCTTTACAGATTATATCATTTACGGAGGAGGACTTATTTGTTAGTGACCTGATGTTAAACAAGGCAAGGTTAAGCTTGTTATCAGATTTAGTGGGAGGAGTCTTGGGTCTACAGGGAATATGAATGAGATGTGATGGGGTGACTGTGCGTGAAGTGGAAATTAAATGAAATGAAGTAAGTCTAGTCCTGATGAGAACGGTGATGGGCAGAGGGCAGGAGAGGGATGTGGAGTCAGGGGTCAAGAGGTCAAGAGGAATGGAGAGGGAGAGTGGAATATCAACATGATTCTCAGGAGGATGCTCGTTATTGCAAGGTATGAAGACTATGGTGGAATCATGCTGTGATAGGCATCATTTCTTGAAAGCAACATGGCGGATGAAATTCATGGTGAGCTGTCTAATTCCTGTAGTGTTTGGGTGTAGTCCATCTGGTTTGTAAAGGTTATTTCTAGTCCAGAAAGTATCGAAATTGTCAATGAAGCCGTGACCCGTTGCAGTACAAAATGCTCTTAGCCATTCCTGCAGACTGTGAAGCCTGCTAAAGTGCTCGGCGCTCTTGGACGGGGCAGGGATTGGACCAGAGAAAACACAGGTTTTGTTGAGACCTCATCCGATCTATAAGACCTCTGAAAGCTTCCAGATTTATAAGACCTCTGAAAGCTTCCAGATCTATAAGACCTCATCTGATCTATAAGACCCCTAGTCCGGAAGCTTGCAGACTGGATATTTTCAGCAAGGTTGTCCACTAAAATTGGGATGCTGTTAACATAAAATGTATTGGTCTTAATCCATCTCTCTCTCTCTCTCTCTCTCTCTCTCTCTCTCTCTCTCGGAGTCCTGGCACCAGGCCCACTTACTGTGTGTGTGTGTGTGTGTGTGTGTGTGTGTGTGTGTGCGTATCATCCTATTGAGAGTGAAGAGGGGAGTCAGGTCACAGTCAGAGGTCCCTGTAACCTCTATCTGTCTATCTCACACACGCACGCACACACACACACACACACACACACACACACACACACACACACACACACACACACACACACACACACTGTATTCTGCTACTGTGTGTTATTATTGATTTTCCATCTCCATTAGAAGCTGTCAACTACAGCACTGTCCCCGCCCCCTCACGGTGTGTGTGTGTGTGTGTGTGTGTGTGTGTGTGTGTGTGTGTGTGTGTGTGTGTGTGTGTGTGTGTGTGTGTGTGTGTGTGTGTGTGTGTGTGTGTGTGTGTGTGTGTGTGTGTGTGTGTGTGTGTGTGTGTGTGTGTGTGCCAATCCAGTCTCTTCAGCTGTGGAGAGGAAGTCATTCCATTACATCAAATATCCTGTACCCGTTGGAGGATGTTCTGAGGAAAGGCTGGGAGAACCATGTGGAGGGACTGAAGCTGAAGCAGGATGGAGACCGCTTCAGGGCCAAACTCAAGAGAGTAGGAGATGACTGCAGGGCTCGTAAGGTATTGTTTGGTATCAATCATTCAGCTTGATGCCATTTGCTTTCTTGTCCTTTTTGTGCAATATTATCATAATATTACATTCACCATTTATTTTCCATTTATACATAATATTATTATGTATAAATGGTAAATAAATGGTGAATGTATATAGCGCCTTTATCCAAGGCGCATTACAGAGATTGTTCATTAAATCACCCATTCACACACGCATTCATACACCGATGGCAGTGGAAACCATCCAAGGCACCAACCAGCACATCGGGAGCAATTATGGGTTCAGTGTCTTGCTCAAGGACACTTCGACACTAACTCTGGGGGAGCCTGGGTTTGAACTGGCAACCTTACGGTTACCGTCCAGCCACTCTACTCCTGAGCCACCGCCGCTAATAAAGCTAATAACTTTGGCTTTCACACACCATTTTGTTTTCTACTATCATCATACATGGTAATTGTATTTAATCTATTTTGTAAACCAGGTACAGCAGTTGAAAGTCAACTTTCTCCCAGAGATCATCACCCTTTCCAAGGCACTACTACTGGTTGGTCTCTAGCCCTTATTGCTGTCCTAGTGATTTCCTACAGCTTGGCCTAGTTAGGTAACCTGTCAGCAGGGGCATTGAACCATATATGTATCAGAGGTGTGATTGTCAATATCCAAGGTCAACCAGTAAGGGTTGGTCTTTTTCCAGTGTGACATGATGTTTTATGTCCAATAATTAATGAAACCACTAATGTTCTAGGTCTAGATCCAGCATCAACTCCAGGCACAGTGTCAGCCACGACTCGAGGTATAGCAGTGGCTCCACGGGCACTCTGACAGGTCCAGACATGATCACAGGGCCCACAGTCAGAGGGAGAGGTCAAGACATGACGGATCCAGGGACACAGTCAGGCAAGGTGAGTTGTCCAAATTAGGCCCCCGAATAATCATAGCCTTTATAATTTCACAATTAAGTAGTATTAGTGCAATTTGTTACAATATGCCAGACTTAGTATTTCTCATCTATTTCATAGTCATCCGAGATTACTTTAACCCACCCACCCCTTTTTTCCCCTCACTGTTTATCTTTTCCATTTTTAACTCCTTATGATGAATTGTATATTTGTATGTCTCTTAAATGTTTTTACAACAAATGTAATGCTTTATTGGGTCATCCACTCACAGTTAACAGTCTTTGTATTGAATTGTGCTTGAAATGTACTGTAATTCTGCAAACTGTTAATAAATACTTCAATCAATCAATCAAATCAGATAGATCTAAAGAAGAGTATCTAAATCCAGTATCATCTATACTTTAAATCCTCTTAGCTAACATGATCCGGTTGCTATGCAACGGCTCTCTCATCACCAGCTATGGGACGTTAAAAACCCTCTCCATTTACCTCGGTTCACGGCAGGATTTTCAAACCTCCATAACTCGGTTGTCATTTGTGACTGTCTCGCGTCGCTCCCGAAATGTGTGTGTGCCTACGCCGGTGTGCCTACGCCGGTGTGCCTATGCCGGTGTGCCTACGCATGCCCTGGGCTACATCTGTGCAAAATGTGTCGCTTTGTCACGAATTAGCGCAAAATCACGCTAAGCTCCTCCACTAATACTACTATGTATGCTGGAAATACTAGTAGTACATTGATATATCAGAACTAATACTGTCTCTCCTCTCCTCTCCTCTCCTCTCCTCTCCTCTCCTCTCCTCTCCTCTGAAGGGAAACTCAATAAATATCTTGTACACTGAACCATGGACTGTAGGGTCTGTAGGGAGTCTGTGTGTGTGTGTGTGTGTGTGTGTGTGTGTGTGTGTGTGTGTGTGTGTGTGTGTGCGTGTGCGCGCGCATGCACGCTTGCATGGCTGAGTGTGTGCATGTGCGCACGTGGACGTTATTCAGAAGTCTGTCATGTTGGCCGATTGAAGTTGCACACCTGTGATGAGCTGTCCATGAGATTCTAGGAGTGTTCGTGTGTGTGTGTGTGTGTGTGTGTGTGTGTGTGTGTGTGTGTGTGTGTGTGTGTGTGTGTGTGTGTGTGTGTGTGTGTGTGTGTGTGTGTGTGTGTGTGTGTGTGTGTGTGTGTGTGAGAGAGAGTGCGTGTGTGCGAGCGAATGTGCGTGTGTGTGTGCATGCATTAATATTTCAACACGTGTGTGTTGCTCTCTGGAAGGTGCAGATACAAGGTGAAGAAATGTCTCATATTATTTTTATATGAAACAACACAAATATTTCATGGCTGTTTCATATTCATGAGGCGTGTGTTAATAATACATGAGTGAAGGGTGAGCGATACGGCTGGACATATAAATATTAAAGCATGTACCCAATACACATTGATATCTGTATCCTAATATTCAGCTCTTCGCTGAAAGTTGTGTTGCATTAATATTAGAATGCATTGTGAGCTTGTCAATCCAAAGTAAAATAACCAAAGTGTGTATGCTTATTATATGGAACTGTGGGCTTATTTTGCTGTAAAGTCTCTTTGTTAAATATTGATAGTTCCTGGTTGTGTTTTTTGGGGGGGGGGGCTTGTTTCTAAAGTTTTGTTGCTTAATTTTTGTTGTTGAAACCAGTTGGTTCTCAAACATTTCTTTATCAAGGACCATCTAAGTGTATTTGTCGCACATTCTTTTGTGTATAATTGTATTGATCCAAAGAGCACAGAGTACATTTCTGTCTAAAGGTGCCGAAGTATCGCAATTTACTCTCTCAAAAATCTCAAGATTCAGATCTCTGAAAGCTGCATCTGTCAGCAACTCCCATTACAATGTCTACAGTTTGTTGTTAGTAGGAATAAAACGCTTAAAACAAAACAAACATTTTAAAAAGATAATTTAGGGGGGTTTCAATCTAAACTTGAAGTCGGCTATAAACTAAAGACAAAAGGACATTTGGAAGAGTTCCATTGGGTTCATCTTCTGGGCTTAATTGCCCCCTGAGGAGGCAAAAAAGATCTATATATTTTTGTTCTGTATTTGTTTTGCTGATGAGTTTGTGATTGTTTAGCGCCCTTACAAACAAATTGTGCCAGAAATGATTATATTATTATGACGAAAAGACAACTGAGTGCCCTTCAACCCAACAAGGCCACTGGCCATGACAAGAAAGCCGGGTTGGGAAACAACTGCATTTGTGCCTGCATGCGCAGCGGTAGGTCAGGGGTAGAGTGGCCGCGTGGAAACCACCAGGTTGCCAGTTCGATCCCGGGCTCCCCCCGAGTTAGTGTCGAAGTGTCCTTCAGCAAGACACTGAACCCAAATTGCTCCTGATGTGCTGTTTGGTGCCTTGCATGATTTCTGCCGCCATCGGTGTATGAATGGGTGAATGTAATGCACAATCTAAGCGCCTTGGATGAAGGCGCTATATAAATGCACCATTTACCGTTTTTGCAAGAGAGGAGAATCAATTCCTCCTTTTCCCCAAACCAATGAACCAAGGAACTGTTTAATTTAGTTGTAGTTATCATCCATTGTTGTCGTTAGCCTAATTTAAGTTTTGTTTCATTGAACATTTCAGTAGTTGCCGGGTCCCCTAGAAAATAAAGCACTTCCGGAAAATGTGTCTGGCTGTCGCCTGCCGTTTAAAATACACTGTGACACAGGTACAACGGGTCTGCTGTTTCTGCCGTTTAAAATACACTGTGACACGGGTACAACGGGTCTGCTGTCGCCTGCCGTTTAAAATACACTGTGACACGGGTACAACGGGTCTGCTGTCGCCTGCCGTTTAAAATACACTGTGACACGGGTACAACGGGTCTGCTGTCGCCTGCCGTTTAAAATACACTGTGACACGGGTACAACGGGTCTGCTGTCGCCTGCCGTTTAAAATACACTGACACGGGTACAACGGGTCTGCTGTCTCCTGCCGTTTAAAATACACTGTGACACGGGTACAA
>NC_139703.1:16442742-16497742 GCF_964188405.1 Protomyctophum parallelum | reverse complement strand
ATATCCATCTATGTAGATAGATGCTATAGATGTAATGTATCCATCTATGTAGATAGTTGCTAGATGTAATGTATCCATCTATGTAGATAGATGCTATAGATGTAATATATCCATCTATGTAGATAGATGCTATAGATGTAATATATCCATCTATGTAGATAGATGCTATAGATGTAATATATCCATCTATGTAGATAGATGCTATAGATGTAATATATCCATCTATGTAGATAGATGCTATAGATGTAATGTATCCATCTATGTAGATAGATGCTAGATGTAATATATCCATCTATGTAGATAGATGCTATAGATGTAATATATCCATCTATGTAGATAGATGCTATAGATGTAATGTATCCATCTATGTAGATAGATGCTAGATGTAATGTATCCATCTATGTAGATAGATGCTATAGATGTAATGTATCCATCTATGTAGATAGATGCTATAGATGTAATGTATCCATCTATGTAGATAGATGCTATAGATGTAATATATCCATCTATGTAGATAGATGCTAGATGTAATATATCCATCTATGTAGATAGATGCTAGATGTAATATATCCATCTATGTAGATAGATGCTATAGATGTAATGTATCCATCTATGTAGATAGATGCTATAGATGTAATGTATCCATCTATGTAGATAGATGCTATAGATGTAATGTATCCATCTATGTAGATAGATGCTAGATGTAATGTATCCATCTATGTAGATAGATGCTATAGATGTAATGTATCCATCTATGTAGATAGATGCTATAGATGTAATGTATCCATCTATGTAGATAGATGCTATAGATGTAATATATCCATCTATGTAGATAGATGCTAGATGTAATATATCCATCTATGTAGATAGATGCTAGATGTAATATATCCATCTATGTAGATAGATGCTATAGATGTAATGTATCCATCTATGTAGATAGATGCTATAGATGTAATATATCCATCTATGTAGATAGATGCTAGATGTAATATATCCATCTATGTAGATAGATGCTAGATGTAATGTATCCATCTATGTAGATAGATGCTATAGATGTAATGTATCCATCTATGTAGATAGATGCTATAGATGTAATGTATCCATCTATGTAGATAGATGCTATAGATGTAATGTATCCATCTATGTAGATAGATGCTATAGATGTAATATATCCATCTATGTAGATAGATGCTAGATGTAATATATCCATCTATGTAGATAGATGCTAGATGTAATATATCCATCTATGTAGATAGATGCTAGATGTAATGTATCCATCTATGTAGATAGATGCTATAGATGTAATATATCCATCTATGTAGATAGATGCTATAGATGTAATATATCCATCTATGTAGATAGATGCTAGATGTAATATATCCATCTATGTATATAGATGCTAGATGTAATGTATCCATCTATGTAGATAGATGCTATAGATGTAATGTATCCATCTATGTAGATAGATGCTAGATGTAATATATCCATCTATGTATATAGATGCTAGATGTAATGTATCCATCTATGTAGATAGATGCTAGATGTAATGTATCCATCTATGTAGATAGATGCTATAGATGTAATATATCCATCTATGTAGATAGATGCTAGATGTAATGTATCCATCTATGTAGATAGATGCTAGATGTAATATGTCCATCTATGTAGATAGATGCTAGATGTAATATATCCATCTATGTAGATAGATGCTAGATGTAATATATCCATCTATGTAGATAGATGCTGCTTGCTAGATGTATTATATCCATCCATGTAGATAGATGCTAGATGTAATATATCCATCTATGTAGATAGATGCTGCTTGCTAGATGTAATTTATCCATCTATGTAGATAGATGCTGCTTGCTAGATGTAATTTATCCATCTATGTAGATAGATGCTTGCTAGATGTAATATATCCATCTATGACTGTAGATAGATGCTTGCTAGATGTAATATATCCATCTATGACTGTAGATAGATGCTGCTTGCTAGATGCTAGATGTACTGAAGTCCCCAGAAAAAAGGTTTATCGCTAGGCAAACAATGGTTGCTAGGATTTTGTCCTGGTCCAATAGAACGGCACTACAGGGGTCATGTGATCCCAAACACTTCTCTGTTCTATGATCTTATTATAGCAAACTCTCTCTCTCTCTCTTTCTCTCTCTCTCTGTGTGTGCGCGTGTGTATGCATGTGTGTGTTAAGCTGCTATCTCCTGAATGCAGCTGCAAGGAACACGGATTGAAACCAAGCTATAAATACACGTACACACACACAAACACACACACACACACACACACACACACACACACACACACACACACACACACACACACACACACCTTGACGCGTGAGCTCTTGAGCCTTCTCTGCCAAACTTGATTAAACGGGAAATAAATCACCTTCAAAAGTCTGCACACACACACGCGCATGTGCGCACGCACGCACACGCATGTGTGCACGCACGTGCGCACGCACACGCTCCATTGTTAGGTTTGGTGTGCAGTAGTTGAATATTTTCACAGCACATCATTAAAGGAATACTTCAACCCGACATAAATACATATTTTCTATCAACCAGTCACCCCACGAAGCCTTGAATTCATGGAGAGTCCAATACAAAACCTCTTGACTTCTTCTGCATGGATATATGCATCTTTGCAACGATACGAATGTCTGTCTAAAGACTTATCTTTGGAAGATAGGTTCATTCTTCAAACCACCGTATGTTTTTTCTTTGCCAGGTTCTACAACATATTCTGTGAATTTAATTTGCAGAACAGCACACCTCACACAGCTGTCTTGTGCGTTGCATGGTTGATTGACATGGGCTGGCAGGTATTTAACAAATTGTCTGCCGGGGGAATTTTTCGAATAGTGGTCTGAGATGTAGCGGGAGGTGAAATCTTCCATTACTACCTCGTCTGTTCTCTCTTTAGAAGTGTTTATATTCCAAACGAGATGATTGGTTAAGTCAGAAATGAAGACATTGCCTGATCAAAACATGGAGATTTAAAGAGAAGAGACAGTTTAGTCGGGCCGTAAGCAATGATTAAGTGAATGGCAGTGCGCATGCGAGAAACATGTCTAGGATCGCTGAAGAAGGCATGGCCAAGCGACAGGAGCTGTCAAAAAATGGATTACAGCCATTTTATATCATTGAAAAGCTTTCCGTCAGAAGCAGACAACGATTGGATTTTATATGACGGAATATTCCGCCATGAGCGATGAACCTGTGTTTGCAACAGACATAACACTGTTACACAAAATTTGAAGTCATCCAATTCTGTGACCTTCATGGACGCAACGTACGAGAGGTATCTAAATAAAAATGTGTGTAATAGCACTGCCCACGTGATCATTGCTAGCCAATCACAGCTCTGATATCCACACAGATATCATACGGTGTTACATGAAAAGGGTGAAGTCGTCCGATTCTGTGACCTGCCTTCATGGACCCAACAGGAGAGGAACTGAACTTGATAGGTAACTGAATGTGGCCGTAATAGCACCACCACTTGACGACGATCGAACCTTAAGGTTTTTACACCAGCGAAGAAGACATAATTACCGGAACTTTGTTGATGTTTATAGATTAAGTAATTAAGACTTAAAAATAATGTGGTTATTGTTTTTCTGACACGAAAATGACGAAAATATGAACACGACTCAGGTGGCTTAGTAATGGAGTCTGGACGTTTACTATTTAGCCAATTTTTGCTAACTGTTTCAGCAAGGTCTGTTTTCCCTTCACGGGCGCTACTGAGCCAAAATATTGCTGTATAATATATAAAATATATATCTCTATGGGTTTTACTAGATAGACTAAGGAATGGAATGCAGACAAAAGCCTTACATTTACACGACTGAATTACCCTAAAAGAAAATCACAACATTTTAGCACAAAATTAATGGGATGTGAGCCAATTGTATGTGTGTGTGTGTGTGTGTGTGTGTGTGTGTGTGTGTGTGTGTGTGCGGTACAGTATATATAATTGATATGACTTTTAAGACTCCCACACACTAACACAGCTCTCTGTTTATCCATCGATTTTAATTGGCTCTCCAGGGCCGCAGTTTTACGACCTCACACTGACCATTACACACACACACACACACACACACACACAGACAGTTGAATGTGCTTCAGTGGCATAAAAGTTTAAAAGCAAACAGATAAATGGACAACATTAGTTGACTCCTCTCTCCTCTCCTCTCCTACTATTATCTGATGTGTGGGTTCTGTTATTCAGATGGTTCTAGGGTGACCATATCCTGAACTCTGAAACAGAGGATGCCTGTGCGTGTGCATGTGCGTGTGCATGTGTCGTGCGTGCGTGAAAAGAAATGCGGGTCGCGGTTCTGTTTGAATTGAAAATCCAGTTGTAACTCTGAGAGTGTACAAATGGAACCAAATGGACCCTTATGGGTCTGTAACAGAGTGTACTAGTGGAACCAAATGGACCCTTATGGGTCTGTAACTCTGAGAGTGAATAAAATTGACCATTTTATAATTATAACTCACTTTTTCATCGCATACGCGTGCAATGAAAGTGCTCGATGAAAGTACTCGATGACAAAATACGAGATGAAAAAGTACGCAATGAAAGTACATGCCCGATGAAGGTACATGCGTGATGAAAGTACATGCGCGATGAAAAAGTATGCGATGAAAAGTACGTGATGAGAAAGTTCGCGTGATTAAAGTACATGCGCAATAAAAGTACATGCGCGATGAAAAAGTACATGCGCGATAAAAAAGTACATGCGCAATGAAAAAGTACATGCGGGATGAAAAAGTACTTGCGCGATGAAAAAGTATGCGATGAAAGTATGCGCGCGATGAACGTATTCATTGTCAATGGGAATTTAATGTTTGTGTGAGAGGAAAATCTATACACTAATAGCTGAATATATAGGAGGGACTAGCGCCTCTTGAAAATATATAAATGATATAATGAGCAGTCCACTTCCTTCTTCTGGTACGGATGTCTTTCACATTGCAGCGTTCCGTACCCGAGTGCACATCACGGTCTGAATGTGACCTCAAAGTGTCACGTGTGTTGCTTCTTGTTTGACACATAGTTGCAATGGAGTGGAGGCACCGCTCAAGAATACATAGCATCGCAAGATGTCTGTCTGTCTGTCTGTCTGTCTGTCTGCCATCCGTCCGTCCGTCCGTCCGTCCGTGGTTGTGCACATGCATCTTATGATCGCGCATACAGTCTGCGCAAAGTCTGTGCGTGAAGCATCACGCATGCATGCATGTGTGTTTCAAAACCTCACACTTCAATAAAGAAGCAGATGTAGCCCCATAGTGTGTGTGCGTGCGTGTGCAGCCTAGCTTTCGTCCCACGTTTATTGATGTTAGTGTGTGTGTGTGTGTGTGTGTGTGTGTGTGTGTGTGTGTGCACGTGTGCGTGACCTCACAGACCTCTAGCAGTGAAACAGAGAAGACAAACAGATAATTACCCACAAATCAATGCTGCACTAAATTACCAGTTGCATAACGGGTCAGATGTTAAAATGACAACATCCTTAATGTGAAAAAGGGTCTATTTTGGAAAAGCTTCCTCTGAAAGTAAATCTATTAAACTGCCGAGCAGGGGTGTAAAGCAGTGGGTCCCAAACGTCAAAGACCCCCAAATTGACAGCAATTGGCCCGTGGACGCTCCATTAAAAAAAATATGCCAGGGACCCCATAAGAGAACATTTTTACGGCTCTAGTAGTGATTCTCAACCATTTTAATTTCAACGACCCACAGTTTGCACTAGTCTACAGACCCCCATTTAATCTCTGGGACCCCCAATTTATATTGTAAAATCAATGTTAATTGAAGAGTGTACAAATGGAACCAAGGTTCATTCCATTCCATGTACACTCTCTGAGTTACAGGCCCATAATGGTCCATTTGGTATAGGGGACCCCCTGGAACTCTCTCCAGGAGTCGGGAACTTTGGGAACCACTGGTGTAAAGTAACTACAATGTACAATGAGTGTTTTCATTTTGTTTGATTGTATTTCTTTTTTACTTTAGGGTATTTACAATAATCTGTTACTTCCACTCCGTTACATCTCAGACCACATTTTGTAAACTTTAGTTACTTTGTAAGATTTTGATTATTATTACAAATCATGTAAAAAATACCTATCCTGGATCCAATTAACTATAGATGTCCTCTCCTCAGCTCTCCTCATGTTGTCATGTTGTGAGGTGTGTGTGTGTGTGTGTGTGTGTGTGTTTTTGTTTGTTTGTTTGTGTGTGTGTGTGTGTGTGTGTGTGTGTGTGTGTGTGTGTGTGTGTGTGTGTGTGTGTGTGTGTGTGTGTGTGTGTGTGTGTGTGTGTGTGTGTGTCTCCCCTGGCCCCCACACATGTAAAACGTCTTTGAGTAGGCTACTTATATACATTTTTATAAATCACATAGTATTATTATTATTATTATTAGCATTATTATTATTATATCCACTCGTCTTCCTCTCTCACTGAGACAATTCTCTCTCTCTCTCTCTCTCTCTCTCTCTCTCTCTCTCTCTCTCTCTCTCTCTCTCTCTCTCGCCATGGTAGTGAATTGGTTAATTGACATTGTGCCATTAACTTAATGAGCTTGGAAATTGACATTTTAAACGCTTAGAATTTAAATTAGCCGTTAGCTTATTGTTGTTGCTGCTGGGAGCTCTGGAAGCTGTGTGTGTGTGTGTGTGTGTGTGTGTGTGTGTGTGTGTGTGTGTGTGTGTGTGTGTGTGTGTGTGTGTGTGTGTGTCACCACGTGCTGATTACATCTCAGCAGGCGAGGGAAGCTAGCAGAGATGGGGGGGTGGCGGGTGGACAGACAGACAGACATTTTTGTCCAATTGTGACCAGATTTGACTGCCTTTGGGTTTTTTGGAATTTTCGTTTTTTCATGTCATATGAAAGCAGGGAATCATAGCTTCAAATTTACATATTGGTTGTTCAGTTTGACCCACCAGTTTTGGAGATATGGCTTATAGAGTAATGTCTTGCAGAAAACAGTGAGTTGAGAAAGGTTCACTTCTACACCTAGCTACCTGTTTAAGCATTTATTTAATGTGAATTTCAGCTCTGATATTTATTTCAGACATTCTCTCTAGTATGTGAAGAGTCTGCCTGTGCTATTAACTCATTTTGGATAAAAAATAAATAAATTCAGTTTTTCTCCTCTGGTGAAAAGCTGGAGGTTGCACGATAGCAGGCTCTCAGTCAAATATGGTCACATTTGGTTTAATTTTACACTGAAGTTGAACATGGCAGATCTAACTTGTAGTTTGTAGCTTGGCTGTTCAGCATGCAACAAAGTCCAAAATGATTTTAGTTTACTAAATAAGGTGTAGATTTAGTCAACTAAAACTAGGCTAACACAAACATTTCAGTTGACTAAAATGTGTCTATAAATCCATTTTGACTATGAGTAAAATTCGCTGGTACACTGGTACTGATGGGGAGTCATGCTGTTGTTTAATTTGCGTAATTTGTGTTGGTTCGTGCCATTTTTGTCTGACATCATTTCACCTCATTTGCAGAAGAACATGAATCTTGAGAAGAAGGTTCAGTACTTGGTCCCCTCCTCTTCATTCTATACATGCTCCCCCTTGGCCAGATACTCCGCACTCACGGTCTCCGCTTCCACTGTTATGCCGATGACATGACACTCAACTGTATCTCCCTGCCAAAACATCACCACCCACTCCACACTCACCTCCTGCCTGACTGACATTAAAACATGGATGCAAACAAACTTTCTAAAACTCAACTGCAATAAATCTGAAATCCTCATCATTGGCCCCGACTCCCTCACCCGCTCCTCTCATGACTTCTCTCTCACTTTTGATGGCTCCACTGTCACCCCCTCCATCTGAGTCCGCAACCTCTGTGTCATCCTTGACCCCACCCTCTCCTTCCAGCCCCATGTCAACCAGATCACCAAAACCGCATTTTTCCACCTCCGTAACATTGCCCGCCTTCGTCCCATGCTATCCCACACTGCCACTGAGACACTCATTCATTCCTTCATCACATCCAGACTCGACTACTGCAATAGCCTCCTGTATGGCGTCACCGCCCAGGTTCTCAAAAAACGACAGTATGTTCAAAACTCTGCCGCCCCCCTGCTCACCAGAACCAGATCCATGGGACCACATCACACCCGTCCTCCGTGAACTCCACTGTCTCCCAGTAAAGTCCAGAATTTATTACAAAATACTCAACAACCAGGCCCCCCTCTACCTCTCTGAACTCATCAACCGCCATGTCCCCTCTCGCTCCCTCAGGTCAAGCATTGCCAACCAACTGGAACCCCACAAGTCCAACAAACGAACTTGGGGAGACAGGGCCTTCGCAGTGGCCGTCCCTTCTCTTTGGAACTCACTCCAAAATCACATCAGAGCTGCCCCCACCTTCGAAATGTTCAAAAGCAGACTCAAAACCCACCTTTTCAGACTGGCTTTCCCTACATAACCCCCCTTCTTGTTTGTCCTTTTTGTCTCCACCAGGCCGAAGGCATGGGGGGAGAGTATGTTTTGCACTCCGTCCGTCCGTCCGTGTGTCCGTCCGTCCGTGTGTGTGTCTGTGAGCAACTAATCTCCGGCACCGTTAACCCGGTCGATGCCAAATTTTGCACACACACTCCCTGGATGCCAACGATGAACCTCTGCCCCAGAATTTCCAGAACGGCCTGTTATAGCGCCACCAGGAGGCCGCTTTGTGCAAAACAAGTTTTTGCACAGTACACCTACAGATTTTGTCCAAACATCGCGCAAATTGGTACACAGTCTCTCTAGTTTAAATAATAATTCAGATTGTATTAATATTAACTCTACTACATACTTTCTTATGCTTACTCAAGTAATTATTTACAAACACTCCTATCCTCCTGGTGGAGACCTGTGCCCAGAAGGGCACTTTTTCTAGTTTATTTTGATTTCTAGTTTTTAACCTTTAACTAGTTTTTCTAATAAAAATCTCTGTACTTCTGTTCTGTAAAGCGAGTAAGCGACTTTGGGTACCCAGAAAAGTGCTATAAATCGTATATTATTATTATTATTATTATTATTAAGGTAATAACTTTTGTATGTCTTTGCTGCTGCTAGGGCTGCTAGCGAGGGTTTTCATGTCATTTACGTTGCCAACAAAACACAAAAAAGGCACAGGCATGGAGCTCTTGGTTTACTGGGATTGGGGTTCGATTCCCTGCTGTGCCCTACTCATTGTGTTTTGCCATTTACATTTCAACTGTCACATGAATTACATCTATTATAATACAGGCATATGAAGACAGTGTATCCAGCTGTGTGATCGTTGTCATCCATTACGTTGCCTGCAGATTGTGCTCATGTCATAACGTAATGAAGAATCAGAGTTTCACACTTTTAGAACATGCCATGTCATTGGGATTATATCTTATCTTTAGATGTCTCAGAAATTACTTTGATCTGCTAGTGTGTATATCCATCCATCTTCAACCGCTTATCTGTAGTCGGGTCGCGGGGGCAACAGCTTTCCACCAGAGTTCTCCAGACGTCCCTCTCCAGAGCAGCATTAGTGACTTCTTCCTGGGGGGATCCCGAGACGTTCCAAGGCCAGTGAGTCGATGTGTTTCCTCCAACTGTGCCTTGGTCTTCCCCGGGGTCTCCTCCCAGTGGGACGTGCCTCGAGGACCTCCCTAGGGAGACGCCCGAGAGGCATCTTAACCAGATGCCCGAACCACCTAAGCTGGCTCCTTTCCAGGCAAAGTCTGAGTCTCTCTCGTGTGACTGAACTTCTCACTCTATCTCTAAGGGAGCCAGCCACCCGTCGAAAGAAAACTCATTCCGGTCGTATTTGCGACCATATTCTTTTGGTCATGACCCACATTTCATGACCATATATGGTGAGAGTAGGAGCGGAGATTGCTCGGTAGACAGAGAGCTTTGAATGAATGAATGAATGGTTTATTTCGATCTATTCAGTTAGACAATTACAAAACTTTATTTTTTATTTTTAAACACGATCGAAAAGGAATAGGCAGAAGCTTATAGGTTATTTATGCCTATCCTTATTACATAAGGACTTGGAACATGTACAGGGTCTACAAAACAATCAACATTTAGTCGAAACATAAACAAAGAATAAGACAACCACAAGGACAAACAAAACACTAACAGACAAAAGTATAAAGTTCATAATTGGATCCCTAATCGTTCACTTTTACATTTCACACTAGGCTTTGCCTTTGCGTGTGTTTATGTTGCAGTTTTATTAACTTTAACGTTGGTTATTTGAGTGATATTTTTTATCAACCCCCTTTTTTGTTAAAGGCCCTATATTATAGCTCTATATTTCTGATAATAATGATTTAACTGTGTCATTGCATGTTCCCACCAGAGGGCGCCCTTCTCTATATATTCAGAAAGTGCTTCCTGTTCTGTAACCACCACTTCCAGGTTATGTGACTCCTGAGAAAAACACAAGAGGAGAATTAGCAAGAGAGGCCAACTTTGCTTTACTTCCCATATCTGCGTGAGGTGGCCGGTAACATTATTAGGAGACGAGAAGAATGTTGGAGTCTATTCATTTCCAATGGGAGAATGAACGTGAACACAGCTTCTGAACCATTCCTTAACTCCAAGGTCACTGAACTAAATACTGGACCCAATCATCACAAGGCACACAATATATATATATATATACTTTATCCCAGCAACAAACTCTCGCGATATTTGAGATGAGTCCGGAAGCCTCTCTCTGTCCATCTGCAATTTCACAGACAACACATAGGGGGCTCTGACCCCATATTTAAGATGAGAATATGTGAATATTATAACGTGAAATGAATGGACATATTTAAAACGATTTAGAAACTAACCTTAGGCTATGTGCCCAAATTAGAGCTGGCATACTTGGTCTGCATATTGAGACAGGCAGATATGTAGGCACGGTTGAGGAGGATAGATTATGTAGTCTGTGTGTTCTAAAGGAAATTTAAAATGAAATGCCATTCTACAACTATATTAGGGAGAGACTTTTTAATAAGATAGATCCAAATCATGAATTTATATTTTATATAAATACAATGGTTGGAGGACTTAGAGAAACTGAAAGGCCTATTTCAAAAGTACACCTTTTCATTTGCCTCATTCCTTGAAAAGGCCTGGTCAATGAGGAGGAGGGCCATTTGCATGTAAAATGGCCTTGTTTATTTGTTTTCATTTTGTTTTTCATTTTTGTTCAAATACTGTACAAATATGTATTTATGTATTAATAATGCATCTTCTTCTATCGGGTTTCATGGCGGTTGGCAAACCTAAATGGTGCATTACCGCCACCTACTAGACTGAGCGTTTACCTTACACGCCCAATGCATTCTCAATGGCAATAGCATAAACTTTGGCATGCTACTAGTCCTACATACTTAAACCTAGAAACCCCATTCAAAGCTATTTAGGTTCATCTTATGGTGGACATGTTTGCCTGAAAAGGAATCTTTAAAATGTTTCATAGTTTTAGAAATATAGTGCTTTCAAATTTACAATGGGGCTCAATGGCAGACATTGGCACGTCAAAAATCACTTTCACCTAGAAACTCCATTCACACTTTTCATTATTGTGGGCTCGCCTCAGCGAGCACACAATAGTTCTTGTCAGTTTATATTTGTGGGCTCGCCACAGCGAGCACACAATAGTTATTGCCAGTCTATATTCATTCCGCCGCTTCTTCTTCTTCTTCTTCTTTATTCCGCCGTTTTTTTGGCACCTAACTACTTCCACATACTTTATGCTAGAAATTTAGTTCAAACTTCAAACTGTTCAGCTCTTTGCAGTTATTTATGCTTCAATTAGAATTTTTACAAAGTTTTATACTTTTTATACTTTTTAACTTTTTAACTTTTTTTTACATTCTTTATAGTGAGAGTCGATGGAAGAAAGGTCCCATTTTTCACAGTTCACTTTTTTGAGCTCTTATAACTCCGTCATACTTTCACTTTGAAACTTCATTCAAACTTTATAATGTTCATCTATCTTTGAACTTTCATTGGTGAAACAGTTGTTTTGAAAAAGTTTATACTTTTTAAAATATTTAACTTTATTTATAGTTTTTTCCTCCCATCGACAATGTATGGGATTTATCTCTGAATCAACCTCACTTTTGCAGCCTCATTACTCTGGCATACTTTGTCGTAGAAACGTGATTTAAACTTTAGAAAGCTCACACGACTCTGGCCTTTTTCGTGGTTCAAACCGTATTCGAATAGGTTAAACGGTTTTTCCGGAATCGCAGTTCAATTGCAGGCCGTTTCGCCTAATTAGTGCCAACTTAGAGTGCGGGGCTTCTTAGACTAGAGTGCGGAGAACAGAAAATCTTTCCTTGAAAATGTACCAAACTAATTGTCGTCCCGGCCAAAATATTCATTTTACACGCATGTTATTTGGTCATTTTGTATCCACACATGTCCTCTTTCACACAATGTGACCACCAAAGCACAGAGACATACAGAATGTGAACTACGGCCTTTTAAGTGACACAAATACAGTCAAGCTGCTCATTGACCTCCATTGTAGAATTCTTACGAGGAAATTATCGCGATGACAAT
Organism: Protomyctophum parallelum; assembly: GCF_964188405.1. Classification (NCBI taxonomy): domain Eukaryota; kingdom Metazoa; phylum Chordata; class Actinopteri; order Myctophiformes; family Myctophidae; genus Protomyctophum; species Protomyctophum parallelum. The sequence goes on along the minus strand of NC_139703.1, from coordinate 16,485,155 downwards.
TCTTAACTCGCTCTTATAACCACATTTTCGATCGTACCAACACCACAATCGCACATGGTGTACCTCAATATCTCAGGCCACTCACAGCGAAAAAAATATTTGCATTCGACTTTTACTTTTTGCGATAGAGCAATTTGTTCGGCATAGTTTCCCCCCATTCAGGACCATTGTAAAATAGCCGATCTTCAAGTTCATAGCGCGCCACTCCCAGTCATAGTGCTGGCAGTCTTTTACACTTCCACAGCTGAGACATATTATAAGGGCTTAATTACAGGGCTGAAATTAAAGTTACAAGATCTCAATGAGTTGCTCTGCGATACCTTGTGGGCTTGTAGGTCTGCTATTTGTGCAATTGGATGGCCTTTACACAGCTCTCACAAGAGCACGCACGCACGCACGCACGCACGCACGCACATAAAAAAATACTTTCATAAAATGAAAAAAAAATGAAAGAAATTAAAATTAAATTAAAAAATTGAAAAATTGAAAAAAATTGAAAGAAATTAATATATACAAAAATAATATGTTGTTTTTCATGATTTTGAAGGATAAAAAAAAGACATAATATAGTTCATGGGTTTGGAAGACATACATGTGTACTTCATGATTTGGAGGATTAAAACATATCAGCCAAAATCCAACTCCAAACTCTAACTCACAGGCAAAGGAAGACTGTTGTTGCAGATAGCAATAGGTAACTGAGTTAGGGTGCTGTCGTCATTGTCTGGAGATTGAAGGTTCAAACCCCACTCAACTATTTACTGTGAAGTTTTCCTTTCCACACTGACATCAAGTGGCCTGGAAATTCCAGCTGAACTGTGTGCCGCTAAGTGGCCCAGCGGATAAATCACAAGTTATCTGTAGAGTACCTTGTAGAATTGTGCTAGTTCAAACCCAACACACTCAGTAGGAAGGTGCTGGTTTTTGACGTGCCAATCATTCTGATTGACAGATTCCTTGGCCAATCAGATCGGTCTGCCTTCAGCCAATCCTAGGGCTCCTTACATTGTCTCGTCCAATCAAATGGTCGCAGACCCGGACCACTTCCTTGTTTATAACTGGATGAAATACTCTGACCTGTTTTAGATTTATAGTGATTCTTCAACTTCATTTTCTTCATTTTCACAGTTTTTGACGTTTTATTACTATAATTGATCATTCTAGATCACTGCTAGATCTGTAACAATCTTCTCTTATGGGGTTAGGGTTAGGGTTAGGGTTAGGGTTAGGGTTAGGGTTAGGTTCAGGTTCAGGTTCAGGTTCAGGTTCCGGTTCCACAGGTTAATAAAGTGTAAATGTGGGGGTCCTTGACAAGAAAAGGTTTGGGAACCACTGTTGTAGAGGGACTATAGAATAGATAGATGTTGATAGTATTAAGTTAGTTACTTTGACAGTGTACAAATGGAACCGGTTTTCAGCAGGTCAAATGAGGTACAGAAAACCATATGACTCCCAGGCTGATCTCACTGGGGGAAAACTGTATGAGTTTATTTGTTTAAGAACTAACAATCAATTGAAAAATATATTCTGGATGTGACACTTACAAGCCAAATTAGCGCATTTGGTAGAGCATTAGGCTGAAGATCTAAAGGTCCCTGGTTCAATCCAGGCTTTCGGCAGTTGAAATGAGGTACAGAAAATCCTACGACTCTTAGGCTGATCTCACTGGGTGAAAAACTTTATGAGTTTTTTTGTTTAAGAAGTAACAAGTAACAGTCAATGTAAAAATAAATACTGGATGTGTTACTTGCAAGCTGTAATAGCTCAGTTGGGAGAGCGTTAGACTGTAGATCTGAAGGTTCCTGGTTCAAACCTGTGATTCGGCAGTTGAAATGAGGTACAGACAACCTTATGACTCTCAAGCTGATCTCACTGTGGGATGAACTGTATGGCTTTTTGTTTAAGAACTAACAATACATTGAAAAATACATTCTGGATGTGTCACTCACAAGCAAACAAACAAAAAAGCAGTGTGGATTGTCTGGAGCCAGTGGCTCAGTGTGTTAGAACACTGTCCACATGTTTGGGAGATGGTGAGTTCAAACCCCAAATAAATCTTTATTTTCAAGACCAATTTCAGAAGAAGAAAACAAACAAAAAAGCAGTGTGCATTGTCTGGAGCCAGTGGCTCAGTGTGTTAGAACGCTGCCACATGATCGGGAGATGTTGAGTCGGCAGTAGAAATGAGGTACAGACAACCGTATGACTCTCAAGCGGGATGAACTGTATTTGTTTATGTTTAAGAACTAACAATACATTGAAAAAGACATTCTGGATGTGTCACTTACAAGCCGAAATAGCTCAGTTGGAAGAGCATTAGACTGAAGATCTAAACGTCCCTAGTTCAATCCTGTGTTTCGGCAGTTGAAATGAGTTACCAAAAACTGTATATAGTTTCGGAAGACTTACTATAATATGTTGTTTTTCATGATTTTGAAGGATAAAAAAAGAAATACTATAGTTCCTTGGTTTGTAAGACATACATGTGTACTTCATGATTTGGAGGATTAAAAAATATCAGCCAAACACTCAACTATTTACTGTGAAGTTTTCCTTTCCACACTGACATCAAGTGGCCTGGAAATTGTGTGCTGCTAAGTGGCCCAGCGGATAAATCACAAGTTATCTGTAGAGTACCTTGTAGAATTGTGCTAGTTCAAACCCAACACACTCAGTAGGAAGGTGCTGGTTTTTGACGTGCCAATCATTCTGATTGACAGATTCCTTGGCCAATCAGATCGGTCTGCCTTCAGCCAATCCTAGGGCTCCTTACATTGTCTCGTCCAATCAAATGGTCGCAGACCCGGACCACTTCCTTGTTTATAACTGGATTAAATACTCTGACCTGTTTTAGATTTATAGTGATTCTTCAACTTCATTTTCTTCATTTTCACAGTTTTTGACGTTTTATTACTATAATTGATCATTCTAGATCACTGCTAGATCTGTAACAATCTTCTCTTATGGGGTTAGGGTTAGGGTTAGGGTTAGGGTTAGGGTTAGGGTTAGGGTTCAGGTTCAGGTTCAGGTTCAGGTTCAGGTTCAGGTTCAGGTTCCGGTTCCACAGGTTAATAAAGTGTAAATGTGGGGGTCCTTGACAAGAAAAGGTTTGGGAACCACTGTTGTAGAGGGACTATAGAATAGATAGATGTTGATAGTATTAAGTTAGTTACTTTGACAGTGTACAAATGGAACCGGTTTTCAGCAGGTCAAATGAGGTACAGAAAACCATATGACTCCCAGGCTGATCTCACTGGGGGAAAACTGTATGAGTTTATTTGTTTAAGAACTAACAATCAATTGAAAAATATATTCTGGATGTGACACTTACAAGCCAAATTAGCGCATTTGGTAGAGCATTAGGCTGAAGATCTAAAGGTCCCTGGTTCAATCCAGGCTTTCGGCAGTTGAAATGAGGTACAGAAAATCCTACGACTCTTAGGCTGATCTCACTGGGTGAAAAACTTTGAGTTTTTTTGTTTAAGAAGTAACAAGTAACAGTCAATGTAAAAATAAATACTGGATGTGTTACTTGCAAGCTGTAATAGCTCAGTTGGGAGAGCGTTAGACTGTAGATCTGAAGGTTCCTGGTTCAAACCTGTGATTCGGCAGTTGAAATGAGGTACAGACAACCTTATGACTCTCAAGCTGATCTCACTGTGGGATGAACTGTATGGCTTTTTGTTTAAGAACTAGCAATACATTGAAAAATACATTCTGGATGTGTCACTCACAAGCAAACAAACAAAAAAGCAGTGTGGATTGTCTGGAGCCAGTGGCTCAGTGTGTTAGAACACTGTCCACATGTTTGGGAGATGGTGAGTTCAAACCCCAAATAAATCTTTATTTTCAAGACCAATTTCAGAAGAAGAAAACAAACAAAAAAGCAGTGTGCATTGTCTGGAGCCAGTGGCTCAGTGTGTTAGAACGCTGCCACATGATCGGGAGATGTTGAGTCGGCAGTAGAAATGAGGTACAGACAACCGTATGACTCTCAAGCGGGATGAACTGTATTTGTTTATGTTTAAGAACTAACAATACATTGAAAAATACATTCTGGATGTGTCACTTACAAGCCGAAATAGCTCAGTTGGAAGAGCATTAGACTGAAGATCTAAACGTCCCTAGTTCAATCCTGTGTTTCGGCAGTTGAAATGAGTTACCAAAAACTGTATATAGTTTCGGAAGACTTACTATAATATGTTGTTTTTCATGATTTTGAAGGATAAAAAAAGAAATACTATAGTTCCTTGGTTTGTAAGACATACATGTGTACTTCATGATTTGGAGGATTAAAAAATATCAGCCAAACACTCAACTATTTACTGTGAAGTTTTCCTTTCCACACTGACATCAAGTGGCCTGGAAATTGTGTGCTGCTAAGTGGCCCAGCGGATAAATCACAAGTTATCTGTAGAGTACCTTGTAGAATTGTGCTAGTTCAAACCCAACACACTCAGTAGGAAGGTGCTGGTTTTTGACGTGCCAATCATTCTGATTGACAGATTCCTTGGCCAATCAGATCGGTCTGCCTTCAGCCAATCCTAGGGCTCCTTACATTGTCTCGTCCAATCAAATGGTCGCAGACCCGGACCACTTCCTTGTTTATAACTGGATTAAATACTCTGACCTGTTTTAGATTTATAGTGATTCTTCAACTTCATTTTCTTCATTTTCACAGTTTTTGACGTTTTATTACTATAATTGATCATTCTAGATCACTGCTAGATCTGTAACAATCTTCTCTTATGGGGTTAGGGTTAGGGTTAGGGTTAGGGTTAGGGTTAGGGTTAGGGTTAGGGTTCAGGTTCAGGTTCAGGTTCAGGTTCAGGTTCAGGTTCCGGTTCCACAGGTTAATAAAGTGTAAATGTGGGGGTCCTTGACAAGAAAAGGTTTGGGAACCACTGTTGTAGAGGGACTATAGAATAGATAGATGTTGATAGTATTAAGTTAGTTACTTTGACAGTGTACAAATGGAACCGGTTTTCAGCAGGTCAAATGAGGTACAGAAAACCATATGACTCCCAGGCTGATCTCACTGGGGGAAAACTGTATGAGTTTATTTGTTTAAGAACTAACAATCAATTGAAAAATATATTCTGGATGTGACACTTACAAGCCAAATTAGCGCATTTGGTAGAGCATTAGGCTGAAGATCTAAAGGTCCCTGGTTCAATCCAGGCTTTCGGCAGTTGAAATGAGGTACAGAAAATCCTACGACTCTTAGGCTGATCTCACTGGGTGAAAAACTTTATGAGTTTTTTTGTTTAAGAAGTAACAAGTAACAGTCAATGTAAAAATAAATACTGGATGTGTTACTTGCAAGCTGTAATAGCTCAGTTGGGAGAGCGTTAGACTGTAGATCTGAAGGTTCCTGGTTCAAACCTGTGATTCGGCAGTTGAAATGAGGTACAGACAACCTTATGACTCTCAAGCTGATCTCACTGTGGGATGAACTGTATGGCTTTTTGTTTAAGAACTAACAATACATTGAAAAATACATTCTGGATGTGTCACTCACAAGCAAACAAACAAAAAAGCAGTGTGGATTGTCTGGAGCCAGTGGCTCAGTGTGTTAGAACACTGTCCACATGTTTGGGAGATGGTGAGTTCAAACCCCAAATAAATCTTTATTTTCAAGACCAATTTCAGAAGAAGAAAACAAACAAAAAAGCAGTGTGTATTGTCTGGAGCCAGTGGCTCAGTGTGTTAGAACGCTGCCACATGATCGGGAGATGTTGAGTCGGCAGTAGAAATGAGGTACAGACAACCGTATGACTCTCAAGCGGGATGAACTGTATTTGTTTATGTTTAAGAACTAACAATACATTGAAAAATACATTCTGGATGTGTCACTTACAAGCCGAAATAGCTCAGTTGGAAGAGCATTAGACTGAAGATCTAAACGTCCCTAGTTCAATCCTGTGTTTCGGCAGTTGAAATGAGTTACCAAAAACTGTATATAGTTTCGGAAGACTTACTATAATATGTTGTTTTTCATGATTTTGAAGGATAAAAAAAGAAATACTATAGTTCCTTGGTTTGTAAGACATACATGTGTACTTCATGATTTGGAGGATTAAAAAATATCAGCCAAACACTCAACTATTTACTGTGAAGTTTTCCTTTCCACACTGACATCAAGTGGCCTGGAAATTGTGTGCTGCTAAGTGGCCCAGCGGATAAATCACAAGTTATCTGTAGAGTACCTTGTAGAATTGTGCTAGTTCAAACCCAACACACTCAGTAGGAAGGTGCTGGTTTTTGACGTGCCAATCATTCTGATTGACAGATTCCTTGGCCAATCAGATCGGTCTGCCTTCAGCCAATCCTAGGGCTCCTTACATTGTCTCGTCCAATCAAATGGTCGCAGACCCGGACCACTTCCTTGTTTATAACTGGATTAAATACTCTGACCTGTTTTAGATTTATAGTGATTCTTCAACTTCATTTTCTTCATTTTCACAGTTTTTGACGTTTTATTACTATAATTGATCATTCTAGATCACTGCTAGATCTGTAACAATCTTCTCTTATGGGGTTAGGGTTAGGGTTAGGGTTAGGGTTAGGGTTAGGGTTAGGGTTAGGGTTCAGGTTCAGGTTCAGGTTCAGGTTCCGGTTCCACAGGTTAATAAAGTGTAAATGTGGGGGTCCTTGACAAGAAAAGGTTTGGGAACCACTGTTGTAGAGGGACTATAGAATAGATAGATGTTGATAGTATTAAGTTAGTTACTTTGACAGTGTACAAATGGAACCGGTTTTCAGCAGGTCAAATGAGGTACAGAAAACCATATGACTCCCAGGCTGATCTCACTGGGGGAAAACTGTATGAGTTTATTTGTTTAAGAACTAACAATCAATTGAAAAATATATTCTGGATGTGACACTTACAAGCCAAATTAGCGCATTTGGTAGAGCATTAGGCTGAAGATCTAAAGGTCCCTGGTTCAATCCAGGCTTTCGGCAGTTGAAATGAGGTACAGAAAATCCTACGACTCTTAGGCTGATCTCACTGGGTGAAAAACTTTATGAGTTTTTTTGTTTAAGAAGTAACAAGTAACAGTCAATGTAAAAATAAATACTGGATGTGTTACTTGCAAGCTGTAATAGCTCAGTTGGGAGAGCGTTAGACTGTAGATCTGAAGGTTCCTGGTTCAAACCTGTGATTCGGCAGTTGAAATGAGGTACAGACAACCTTATGACTCTCAAGCTGATCTCACTGTGGGATGAACTGTATGGGTTTTTGTTTAAGAACTAACAATACATTGAAAAATACATTCTGGATGTGTCACTCACAAGCAAACAAACAAAAAAGCAGTGTGGATTGTCTGGAGCCAGTGGCTCAGTGTGTTAGAACACTGTCCACATGTTTGGGAGATGGTGAGTTCAAACCCCAAATAAATCTTTATTTTCAAGACCAATTTCAGAAGAAGAAAACAAACAAAAAAGCAGTGTGCATTGTCTGGAGCCAGTGGCTCAGTGTGTTAGAACGCTGCCACATGATCGGGAGATGTTGAGTCGGCAGTAGAAATGAGGTACAGACAACCGTATGACTCTCAAGCGGGATGAACTGTATTTGTTTATGTTTAAGAACTAACAATACATTGAAAAATACATTCTGGATGTGTCACTTACAAGCCGAAATAGCTCAGTTGGAAGAGCATTAGACTGAAGATCTAAACGTCCCTAGTTCAATCCTGTGTTTCGGCAGTTGAAATGAGTTACCAAAAACTGTATATAGTTTCGGAAGACTTACTATAATATGTTGTTTTTCATGATTTTGAAGGATAAAAAAAGAAATACTATAGTTCCTTGGTTTGTAAGACATACATGTGTACTTCATGATTTGGAGGATTAAAAAATATCAGCCAAACACTCAACTATTTACTGTGAAGTTTTCCTTTCCACACTGACATCAAGTGGCCTGGAAATTGTGTGCTGCTAAGTGGCCCAGCGGATAAATCACAAGTTATCTGTAGAGTACCTTGTAGAATTGTGCTAGTTCAAACCCAACACACTCAGTAGGAAGGTGCTGGTTTTTGACGTGCCAATCATTCTGATTGACAGATTCCTTGGCCAATCAGATCGGTCTGCCTTCAGCCAATCCTAGGGCTCCTTACATTGTCTCGTCCAATCAAATGGTCGCAGACCCGGACCACTTCCTTGTTTATAACTGGATTAAATACTCTGACCTGTTTTAGATTTATAGTGATTCTTCAACTTCATTTTCTTCATTTTCACAGTTTTTGACGTTTTATTACTATAATTGATCATTCTAGATCACTGCTAGATCTGTAACAATCTTCTCTTATGGGGTTAGGGTTAGGGTTAGGGTTAGGGTTAGGGTTAGGGTTAGGGTTAGGGTTAGGGTTCAGGTTCAGGTTCAGGTTCAGGTTCCGGTTCCACAGGTTAATAAAGTGTAAATGTGGGGGTCCTTGACAAGAAAAGGTTTGGGAACCACTGTTGTAGAGGGACTATAGAATAGATAGATGTTGATAGTATTAAGTTAGTTACTTTGACAGTGTACAAATGGAACCGGTTTTCAGCAGGTCAAATGAGGTACAGAAAACCATATGACTCCCAGGCTGATCTCACTGGGGGAAAACTGTATGAGTTTATTTGTTTAAGAACTAACAATCAATTGAAAAATGTATTCTGGATGTGACACTTACAAGCCAAATTAGCGCATTTGGTAGAGCATTAGACTGAAGATCTAAAGGTCCCTGGTTCAATCCAGGCTTTCGGCAGTTGAAATGAGGTACAGAAAATCCTACGACTCTTAGGCTGATCTCACTGGGTGAAAAACTTTATGAGTTTTTTTGTTTAAGAAGTAACAAGTAACAGTCAATGTAAAAATAAATACTGGATGTGTTACTTGCAAGCTGTAATAGCTCAGTTGGGAGAGCGTTAGACTGTAGATCTGAAGGTTCCTGGTTCAAACCTGTGATTCGGCAGTTGAAATGAGGTACAGACAACCTTATGACTCTCAAGCTGATCTCACTGTGGGATGAACTGTATGGCTTTTTGTTTAAGAACTAACAATACATTGAAAAATACATTCTGGATGTGTCACTCACAAGCAAACAAACAAAAAAGCAGTGTGGATTGTCTGGAGCCAGTGGCTCAGTGTGTTAGAACACTGTCCACATGTTTGGGAGATGGTGAGTTCAAACCCCAAATAAATCTTTATTTTCAAGACCAATTTCAGAAGAAGAAAACAAACAAAAAAGCAGTGTGCATTGTCTGGAGCCAGTGGCTCAGTGTGTTAGAACGCTGCCACATGATCGGGAGATGTTGAGTCGGCAGTAGAAATGAGGTACAGACAACCGTATGACTCTCAAGCGGGATGAACTGTATTTGTTTATGTTTAAGAACTAACAATACATTGAAAAATACATTCTGGATGTGTCACTTACAAGCCGAAATAGCTCAGTTGGAAGAGCATTAGACTGAAGATCTAAACTTCCCTAGTTCAATCCTGTGTTTCGGCAGTTGAAATGAGTTACCAAAAACTGTATATAGTTTCGGAAGACTTACTATAATATGTTGTTTTTCATGATTTTGAAGGATAAAAAAGACATACTATAGTTCCTTGGTTTGTAAGACATACATGTGTACTTCATGATTTGGAGGATTAAAAAATATCAGCCAAACACTCAACTATTTACTGTGAAGTTTTCCTTTCCACACTGACATCAAGTGGCCTGGAAATTCCAGCTGAACTGTGTGCTGCTAAGTGGCCCAGCGGATAAATCACAAGTTATCTGTAGAGTACCTTGTAGAATTGTGCTAGTTCAAACCCAACACACTCAGTAGGAAGGTGCTGGTTTTTGACGTGCCAATCATTCTGATTGACAGATTCCTTGGCCAATCAGATCGGTCTGCCTTCAGCCAATCCTAGGGCTCCTTACATTGTCTCGTCCAATCAAATGGTCGCAGACCCGGACCACTTCCTTGTTTATAACTGGATTAAATACTCTGACCTGTTTTAGATTTATAGTGATTCTTCAACTTCATTTTCTTCATTTTCACAGTTTTTGACGTTTTATTACTATAATTGATCATTCTAGATCACTGCTAGATCTGTAACAATCTTCTCTTATGGGGTTAGGGTTAGGGTTAGGGTTCAGGTTCAGGTTCAGGTTCAGGTTCAGGTTCAGGTTCAGGTTCAGGTTCAGGTTCAGGTTCAGGTTCAGGTTCAGGTTCAGGTTCAGGTTCAGGTTCAGGTTCAGGTTCAGGTTCAGGTTCAGGTTCAGGTTCCACAGGTTAATAAAGTGTAAATGTGGGGGTCCTTGACAAGAAAAGGTTTGGGAACCACTGTTGTAGAGGGACTATAGAATAGATAGATGTTGATAGTATTAAGTTAGTTACTTTGACAGTGTACAAATGGAACCGGTTTTCAGCAGGTCAAATGAGGTACAGAAAACCATATGACTCCCAGGCTGATCTCACTGGGGGAAAACTGTATGAGTTTATTTGTTTAAGAACTAACAATCAATTGAAAAATATATTCTGGATGTGACACTTACAAGCCAAATTAGCGCATTTGGTAGAGCATTAGACTGAAGATCTAAAGGTCCCTGGTTCAATCCAGGCTTTCGGCAGTTGAAATGAGGTACAGAAAATCCTACGACTCTTAGGCTGATCTCACTGGGTGAAAAACGTTATGAGTTTTTTTGTTTAAGAAGTAACAAGTAACAGTCAATGTAAAAATAAATACTGGATGTGTTACTTGCAAGCTGTAATAGCTCAGTTGGGAGAGCGTTAGACTGTAGATCTGAAGGTCCCTGGTTCAAACCTGTGATTCGGCAGTTGAAATGAGGTACAGACAACCTTATGACTCTCAAGCTGATCTCACTGTGGGATGAACTGTATGGGTTTTTGTTTAAGAACTAACAATACATTGAAAAATACATTCTGGATGTGTCACTCACAAGCAAACAAACAAAAAAGCAGTGTGGATTGTCTGGAGCCAGTGGCTCAGTGTGTTAGAACACTGTCCACATGTTTGGGAGATGGTGAGTTCAAACCCCAAATAAATCTTTATTTTCAAGACCAATTCCAGAAGAAGAAAACAAACAAAAAAGCAGTGTACATTGTCTGGAGCCAGTGGCTCAGTGTGTTAGAACGCTGCCACATGATCGGGAGATGTTGAGTCGGCAGTAGAAATGAGGTACAGACAACCGTATGACTCTCAAGCGGGATGAACTGTATTTGTTTATGTTTAAGAACTAACAATACATTGAAAAATACATTCTGGATGTGTCACTTACAAGCCGAAATAGCTCAGTTGGAAGAGCATTAGACTGAAGATCTAAACGTCCCTAGTTCAATCCTGTGTTTCGGCAGTTGAAATGAGTTACCAAAAACTGTATATAGTTTCGGAAGACTTACTATAATATGTTGTTTTTCATGATTTTGAAGGATAAAAAAAGACATACTATAGTTCCTTGGTTTGTAAGACATACATGTGTACTTCATGATTTGGAGGATTAAAAAATATCAGCCAAACACTCAACTATTTACTGTGAAGTTTTCCTTTCCACACTGACATCAAGTGGCCTGGAAATTCCAGCTGAACTGTGTGCCGCTAAGTGGCCCAGCGGATAAATCACAAGTTATCTGTAGAGTACCTTGTAGAATTGTGCTAGTTCAAACCCAACACACTCAGTAGGAAGGTGCTGGTTTTTGACGTGCCAATCATTCTGATTGACAGATCCCTTGGCCAATCAGATCGGTCTGCCTTCAGCCAATCCTAGGGCTCCTTACATTGTCTCGTCCAATCAAATGGTCGCAGACCCGGACCACTTCCTTGTTTATAACTGGATGAAATACTCTGACCTGTTTTAGATTTATAGTGATTCTTCAACTTCATTTTCTTCATTTTCACAGTTTTTGACATTTTATTACTATAATTGATCATTCTAGATCACTGCTAGATCTGTAACAATCTTCTCTTATGGGGTTAGGGTTAGGGTTAGGGTTAGGGTTAGGGTTAGGGTTAGGGTTAGGCTCAGGTTCAGGTTCAGGTTCAGGTTCAGGTTCCGGTTCCACAGGTTAATAAAGTGTAAATGTGGGGGTCCTTGACAAGAAAAGGTTTGGGAACCACTGTTGTAGAGGGACTATAGAATAGATAGATGTTGATAGTATTAAGTTAGTTACTTTGACAGTGTACAAATGGAACCGGTTTTCAGCAGGTCAAATGAGGTACAGAAAACCATATGACTCCCAGGCTGATCTCACTGGGGGAAAACTGTATGAGTTTATTTGTTTAAGAACTAACAATCAATTGAAAAATATATTCTGGATGTGACACTTACAAGCCAAATTAGCGCATTTGGTAGAGCATTAGACTGAAGATCTAAAGGTCCCTGGTTCAATCCAGGCTTTCGGCAGTTGAAATGAGGTACAGAAAATCCTACGACTCTTAGGCTGATCTCACTGGGTGAAAAACGTTATGAGTTTTTTTGTTTAAGAAGTAACAAGTAACAGTCAATGTAAAAATAAATACTGGATGTGTTACTTGCAAGCTGTAATAGCTCAGTTGGGAGAGCGTTAGACTGTAGATCTGAAGGTCCCTGGTTCAAACCTGTGATTCGGCAGTTGAAATGAGGTACAGACAACCTTATGACTCTCAAGCTGATCTCACTGTGGGATGAACTGTATGGGTTTTTGTTTAAGAACTAACAATACATTGAAAAATACATTCTGGATGTGTCACTCACAAGCAAACAAACAAAAAAGCAGTGTGGATTGTCTGGAGCCAGTGGCTCAGTGTGTTAGAACACTGTCCACATGTTTGGGAGATGGTGAGTTCAAACCCCAAATAAATCTTTATTTTCAAGACCAATTTCAGAAGAAGAAAACAAACAAAAAAGCAGTGTGCATTTTCTGGAGCCAGTGGCTCAGTGTGTTAGAACGCTGCCACATGATCGGGAGATGTTGAGTCGGCAGTAGAAATGAGGTACAGACAACCGTATGACTCTCAAGCGGGATGAGCTGTATTTGTTTATGTTTAAGAACTAACAATACATTGAAAAATACATTCTGGATGTGTCACTTACAAGCCGAAATAGCTCAGTTGGAAGAGCATTAGACTGAAGATCTAAACGTCCCTAGTTCAATCCTGTGTTTCGGCAGTTGAAATGAGTTACCAAAAACTGTATATAGTTTTGGAAGACTTACTATAATATGTTGTTTTTCATGATTTTGAAGGATAAAAAAAGACATACTATAGTTCCTTGGTTTGTAAGACATACATGTGTACTTCATGATTTGGAGGATTAAAAAATATCAGCCAAACACTCAACTATTTACTGTGAAGTTTTCCTTTCCACACTGACATCAAGTGGCCTGGAAATTCCAGCTGAACTGTGTGCCGCTAAGTGGCCCAGCGGATAAATCACAAGTTATCTGTAGAGTACCTTGTAGAATTGTGCTAGTTCAAACCCAACACACTCAGTAGGAAGGTGCTGGTTTTTGACGTGCCAATCATTCTGATTGACAGATTCCTTGGCCAATCAGATCGGTCTGCCTTCAGCCAATCCTAGGGCTCCTTACATTGTCTCGTCCAATCAAATGGTCGCAGACCCGGACCACTTCCTTGTTTATAACTGGATGAAATACTCTGACCTGTTTTAGATTTATAGTGATTCTTCAACTTCATTTTCTTCATTTTCACAGTTTTTGACGTTTTATTACTATAATTGATCATTCTAGATCACTGCTAGATCTGTAACAATCTTCTCTTATGGGGTTAGGGTTAGGGTTAGGGTTAGGGTTAGGGTTAGGGTTAGGGTTAGGGTTAGGGTTAGGGTTAGGGTTAGGTTCAGGTTCAGGTTCAGGTTCAGGTTCAGGTTCCGGTTCCACAGGTTAATAAAGTGTAAATGTGGGGGTCCTTGACAAGAAAAGGTTTGGGAACCACTGTTGTAGAGGGACTATAGAATAGATAGATGTTGATAGTATTCAGTTAGTTACTTTGACAGTGTACAAATGGAACCGGTTTTCAGCAGGTCAAATGAGGTACAGAAAACCATATGACTCCCAGGCTGATCTCACTGGGGGAAAACTGTATGAGTTTATTTGTTTAAGAACTAACAATCAATTGAAAAATATATTCTGGATGTGACACTTACAAGCCAAATTAGCGCATTTGGTAGAGCATTAGACTGAAGATCTAAAGGTCCCTGGTTCAATCCAGGCTTTCGGCAGTTGAAATGAGGTACAGAAAATCCTACGACTCTTAGGCTGATCTCACTGGGTGAAAAACGTTATGAGTTTTTTTGTTTAAGAAGTAACAAGTAACAGTCAATGTAAAAATAAATACTGGATGTGTTACTTGCAAGCTGTAATAGCTCAGTTGGGAGAGCGTTAGACTGTAGATCTGAAGGTTCCTGGTTCAAACCTGTGATTCGGCAGTTGAAATGAGGTACAGACAACCTTATGACTCTCAAGCTGATCTCACTGTGGGATGAACTGTATGGGTTTTTGTTTAAGAACTAACAATACATTGAAAAATACATTCTGGATGTGTCACTCACAAGCAAACAAACAAAAAAGCAGTGTGGATTGTCTGGAGACAGTGGCTCAGTGTTAGAACACTGCCCACATGTTTGTGAGATGGTGAGTTCAAACCCCAAATAAATCTTTATTTTCAAGACCAATTTCAGAAGAAGAAAACAAACAAAAAAGCAGTGTGCATTGTCTGGAGCCAGTGGCTCAGTGTGTTAGAACGCTGCCACATGATCGGGAGATGTTGAGTCGGCAGTAGAAATGAGGTACAGACAACCGTATGACTCTCAAGCGGGATGAACTGTTTTTGTTTATGTTTAAGAACTAACAATACATTGAAAAATACATTCTGGATGTGTCACTTACAAGCCGAAATAGCTCAGTTGGAAGAGCATTAGACTGAAGATCTAAACGTCCCTAGTTCAATCCTGTGTTTCGGCAGTTGAAATGAGTTACCAAAAACTGTATATAGTTTCGGAAGACTTACTATAATATGTTGTTTTTCATGATTTTGAAGGATAAAAAAAGACATACTATAGTTCCTTGGTTTGTAAGACATACATGTGTACTTCATGATTTGGAGGATTAAAAAATATCAGCCAAACACTCAACTATTTACTGTGAAGTTTTCCTTTCCACACTGACATCAAGTGGCCTGGAAATTCCAGCTGAACTGTGTGCCGCTAAGTGGCCCAGCGGATAAATCACAAGTTATCTGTAGAGTACCTTGTAGAATTGTGCTAGTTCAAACCCAACACACTCAGTAGGAAGGTGCTGGTTTTTGACGTGCCAATCATTCTGATTGACAGATTCCTTGGCCAATCAGATCGGTCTGCCTTCAGCCAATCCTAGGGCTCCTTACATTGTCTCGTCCAATCAAATGGTCGCAGACCCGGACCACTTCCTTGTTTATAACTGGATGAAATACTCTGACCTGTTTTAGATTTATAGTGATTCTTCAACTTCATTTTCTTCATTTTCACAGTTTCTGACGTTTTATTACTATAATTGATCATTCTAGATCACTGCTAGATCTGTAACAATCTTCTCTTATGGGGTTAGGGTTAGGGTTAGGGTTAGGTTTAGGTTTAGGTTTAGGTTTAGGTTTAGGTTTAGGTTCAGGTTCAGGTTCCGGTTCCACAGGTTAATAAAGTGTAAATGTGGGGGTCCTTGACAAGAAAAGGTTTGGGAACCACTGTTGTAGAGGGACTATAGAATAGATAGATGTTGATAGTATTAAGTTAGTTACTTTGACAGTGTACAAATGGAACCGGTTTTCAGCAGGTCAAATGAGGTACAGAAAACCATATGACTCCCAGGCTGATCTCACTGGGGGAAAACTGTATGAGTTTATTTGTTTAAGAACTAACAATCAATTGAAAAATATATTCTGGATGTGACACTTACAAGCCAAATTAGCGCATTTGGTAGAGCATTAGACTGAAGATCTAAAGGTCCCTGGTTCAATCCAGGCTTTCGGCAGTTGAAATGAGGTACAGAAAATCCTACGACTCTTAGGCTGATCTCACTGGGTGAAAAACTTTATGAGTTTTTTTGTTTAAGAAGTAACAAGTAACAGTCAATGTAAAAATAAATACTGGATGTGTTACTTGCAAGCTGTAATAGCTCAGTTGGGAGAGCGTTAGACTGTAGATCTGAAGGTTCCTGGTTCAAACCTGTGATTCGGCAGTTGAAATGAGGTACAGACAACCTTATGACTCTCAAGCTGATCTCACTGTGGGATGAACTGTATGGGTTTTTGTTTAAGAACTAACAATACATTGAAAAATACATTCTGGATGTGTCACTCACAAGCAAACAAACAAAAAAGCAGTGTGGATTGTCTGGAGCCAGTGGCTCAGTGTGTTAGAACACTGTCCACATGTTTGGGAGATGGTGAGTTCAAACCCCAAATAAATCTTTATTTTCAAGACCAATTTCAGAAGAAGAAAACAAACAAAAAAGCAGTGTGCATTGTCTGGAGCCAGTGGCTCAGTGTGTTAGAACGCTGCCACATGATCGGGAGATGTTGAGTCGGCAGTTGAAATGAGGTACAGACAACCGTATGACTCTCAAGCGGGATGAACTGTATTTGTTTATGTTTAAGAACTAACAATACATTGAAAAATACATTCTGGATGTGTCACTTACAAGCCGAAATAGCTCAGTTGGAAGAGCATTAGACTGAAGATCTAAACGTCCCTAGTTCAATCCTGTGTTTCGGCAGTTGAAATGAGTTACCAAAAACTGTATATAGTTTCGGAAGACTTACTATAATATGTTGTTTTTCATGATTTTGAAGGATAAAAAAAGACATACTATAGTTCCTTGGTTTGTAAGACATACATGTGTACTTCATGATTTGGAGGATTAAAAAATATCAGCCAAACACTCAACTATTTACTGTGAAGTTTTCCTTTCCACACTGACATCAAGTGGCCTGGAAATTCCAGCTGAACTGTGTGCCGCTAAGTGGCCCAGCGGATAAATCACAAGTTATCTGTAGAGTACCTTGTAGAATTGTGCTAGTTCAAACCCAACACACTCAGTAGGATGGTGCTGGTTTTTGACGTGCCAATCATTCTGTTTGCAGATTCCTTGGTCAATCAGATCGGTCTGCCTTCAGCCAATCCTAGGGCTCCTTACATTGTCTCGTCCAATCAAATGGTCGCATACCCGGACCACTTCCTTGTTTATAACTGGATGAAATACTCTGACCTGTTTTAGATTTATAGTGATTCTTCAACTTCATTTTCTTCATTTTCACAGTTTTTGACGTTTTATTACTATAATTGATCATTCTAGATCACTGCTAGATCTGTAACAATCTTCTCTTATGGGGTTAGGGTTAGGGTTAGGGTTAGGGTTAGGTTCAGGTTCAGGTTCAGGTTCAGGTTCAGGTTCAGGTTCCGGTTCCGGTTCCGGTTCCACAGGTTAATAAAGTATAAATGTGGGGGTCCTTGACAAGAAAAGGTTTGGTAACCACTGTTGTAGAGGGACTTTAGAATAGATAGATGTTGATAGTATTAAGTTAGTTACTTTGACAGTGTACAAATGGAACCGGTTTTCAGCAGGTCAAATGAGGTACAGAAAACCATATGACTCCCAGGCTGATCTCACGGGGAGAAAACTGTATGAGTTTATTTGTTTAAGAACTAACAATCAATTGAAAAATATATTCTGGATGTGACACTTACAAGCCAAATTAGCGCATTTGGTAGAGCATTAGACTGAAGATCTAAAGGTCCCTGGTTCAATCCAGGCTTTCGGCAGGTGAAATGAGGTACAGAAAATCCTACGACTCTTAGGCTGATCTCACTGGGTGAAAAACTTTATGAGTTTTTTTGTTTAAGAAGTAACAAGTAACAGTCAATGTAAAAATAAATACTGGATGTGTTACTTGCAAGCTGTAATAGCTCAGTTGGGAGAGCGTTAGACTGTAGATCTGAAGGTTCCTGGTTCAAACCTGTGATTCGGCAGTTGAAATGAAGTACAGACAACCTTATGACTCTCAAGCTGATCTCACTGTGGGATGAACTGTATGGGTTTTTGTTTAAGAACTAACAATACATTGAAAAATACATTCTGGATGTGTCACTTACAAGCAAACAAACAAAAAAGCAGTGTGAATTGTCTGGAGCCAGTGGCTCAGTGTGTTAGAACACTGTCCACATGTTTGGGAGATGGTGAGTTCAAACCCCAAATAAATCTTTATTTTCAAGACCAATTTCAGAAGAAGAAAACAAACAAAAAAGCAGTGTGCATTGTCTGGAGCAAGTGGCTCAGTGTGTTAGAACGCTGCCACATGATCGGGAGATGGTGAGTCGGCAGTAGAAATGAGGTACAGACAACCGTATGACTCTCAAGCTGATCTCACTGCGGGATGAACTTTGTGTTTATGTTTAAGAACTAACAATGCATTGAAAAATACATTCTGGATGTGTCACTTACAAGCCGAAATAGCTCAGTTGGAAGAGCATTAGACTGAAGATCTAAACGTCCCTAGTTCAATCCTGTGTTTCGGCAGTTGAAATGAGTTACCAAAAACTGTATATAGTTTCGGAAGACTTACTATAATATGTTGTTTTCATGATTTTGAAGGATAAAAAAAGACATACTATAGTTCATGGGTTTGTAAGACATACATGTGTACTTCATGATTTGGAGGATTAAAAAATATCAGCCAAACACTCAACTATTTACTGTGAAGTTTTCCTTTCCACACTGACATCAAGTGGCCTGGAAATTCCAGCTGAACTGTGTGCCGCTAAGTGGCCCAGCGGATAAATCACAAGTTATCTGTAGAGTACCTTGTAGAATTGTGCTAGTTCAAACCCAACACACTCAGTAGGAAGGTGCTGGTTTTTGACGTGCCAATCATTCTGATTGACAGATTCCTTGGCCAATCAGATCGGTCTGCCTTCAGCCAATCCTAGGGCTCCTTACATTGTCTCGTCCAATCAAATGGTCGCAGACCCGGACCACTTCCTTGTTTATAACTGGATTAAATACTCTGACCTGTTTTAGATTTATAGTGATTCTTCAACTTCATTTTCTTCATTTTCACAGTTTTTGACGTTTTATTAATATAATTGATCATTCTAGATCACTGCTAGATCTGTAACAATCTTCTCTTATGGGGTTAGGGTTAGGGTTAGGGTTAGGGTTAGGGTTAGGTTCAGGTTCAGGTTCAGGTTCAGGTTCAGGTTCAGGTTCCGGTTCCACAGGTTAATAAAGTGTAAATGTGGGGGTCCTTGACAAAAAAAGGTTTGGGGACCACTGTTGTAGAGGGACTATAGAATAGATAGATGTTGATAGTATTAAGTTAGTTACTTTGACAGTGTACAAATGGAACCGGTTTTCAGCAGGTCAAATGAGGTACAGAAAACCATATGACTCCCAGGCTGATCTCACTGGGGGAAAACTGTATGAGTTTATTTGTTTAAGAACTAACAATCAATTGAAAAATATATTCTGGATGTGACACTTACAAGCCAAATTAGCGCATTTGGTAGAGCATTAAACTGAAGATCTAAAGGTCCCTGGTTCAATCCAGGCTTTCGGCAGTTGAAATGAGGTACAGAAAATCATACGACTCTTAGGCTGATCTCACCGGGTGAAAAACTTTATGAGTTTTTTTGTTTAAGAAGTAACAAGTAACAGTCAATGTAAAAATAAATACTGGATGTGTTACTTGCTAGCTGTAATAGCTCAGTTGGGAGAGCGTTAGACTGTAGATCTGAAGGTTCCTGGTTCAAACCTGTGATTCGGCAGTTGAAATGAGGTACAGACAACCGTATGACTCACAAGCTGATCTCACTGTGGGATGAACTGTATGAGTTTTTGTTTAAGAACTAACAATACATTGAAAAATACATTCTGGATTTGTCACTTGCAAGCAAACAAACAAAAAAGCACTTTGCTTTCCACACTTACAAGTGTGCCGGTTCAAACCCGACATACGACATGCGGTGTTCAAATCACCAACACCTAGAGTAGGCGTGTCCCAGCGGTCTTTCTTTACTGTGACACTTTGCTTTCCACACTTACATCAAATAGCACAAAAAAGCTGTGTAGTAGTATCCAGCTGTTAGCTCAGTGTGATGAGAGGCTGTCCTTGGGAGCCACAGGTCCAGTGTTCAAATCCCACATTAGTCATAACTGTGACACTTTGCTTTGCACACTGATTTCCAGAAGGACAACTTTAAAGCAGCCCAGAAATTCACCATGTTTGTGTGCCTTGGTGGCCCAACGGATAAGTCAGATGATATCCGTAGTATACCTAGTAGAAGTGTGCAGGTTCAAACCCGACATGCGGTGTTCAAATCACCAACACCTAGAGTAGTCGTGTCCCAGCGGTCTTTCTTTACTGTGACACTTTGCTTTCCACACTTACATCAAATAGCACAAAAAAGCTGTGTAGTAGTATCCAGCAGTTAGCTCAGTGTGATGAGAGGCTGTCCTTGGGAGCCACAGGTCCAGTGTTCAAATCCCACATTAGTCATAACAGTGAAACTTTGCTTTGCACACTGATTTCCAGAAGGACAACTTTAAAGCAGCCCAGAAATTCACCATGTTTGTGTGCCTCGGTGGCCTAACGGATAAGTCAGATGATATCCGTAGTATACCTAGTAGAAGTGTGCCGGTTCAAACCCGACATGCGGTGTTCAAATCACCAACACCTAGAGTAGGCGTGTCCCAGCGGTCTTTCTTTACTGTGACACTTTGCTTTCCACACTTACATCAAATAGCACAAAAAAGCTGTGTAGTAGTATCCAGCAGTTAGCTCAGTGTGATGAGAGGCTGTCCTTGGGAGCCACAGGTCCAGGGTTCAAATCCCACATTAGTCATAACTGTGACACTTTGCTTTGCACACTGATTTCCAGAAGGACAACTTTAAAGCAGCCCAGAAATTCAACATGATTGTGTGCCTCAATGGCCCAGCGGATAAGTCAAATGATATCCGTAGTATACCTAGTAGAAGTGTGCCGGTTCAAACCCGACATACTCCTAGTAGGCGGTGATGGTTCAAATCACTGACACTTAGAGTAGGAGTGGCCCAGTGGATAAATCAGATGATATCCATAGTCCGCACCTAGTACAAGGTGCGGGGTTCAGGTAGGAGGAGAGTAGCGTGGGCAGGTAGGAGGAGATTAGTGGGGTCAGTTAGGAGGAGAGTAAGGTGGTCAGGTAGGTGGGGGGTCAGGTAGGAGGAGAGCAGGGTGGTCAGGTAGGAGGAGAGTCGGGTTCAGGTAGGAGGAGAGCAGGGTGGTCAGGTAGGAGGACAGTAGCCTGAGGCGGAGTTCAGTCAGTAGGAAAGGGGAGGGGCCAGGCAGGGGGAGAGTAGGAAGGGGAGGGGCCAGGCAGGAGGAGAGTAGGAAGGGGAGGTGCCAGGCAGGAGGAGAGCAGGAAGGCGAGGGTCCAGGCAGGAGCAGAGTAGGAAGGGGAGGGGCCAGGCAGGGGGAGAGTAGGAAGGGGTGGGGCCAGGCAGAGGGAGAGTAGGAAGGGGAGGGGCCTGGCAGGAGGAGAGTAGGAAGGGGAGGGGCCAGGCAGGCGGAGAGTAGGAAGGGGAGGGGCCAGGCAGGCGGAGAGTAGGAAGGGGAGGGGCCAGGCAGGGGGAGAGTAGGAAGGGGAGGGGCCAGGCAGGGGGAGAGTAGGAAGGGGAAGGGCCAGGCAGGAGTAGAGTAGGAAGGGGAGGGGCCTGGCAGGAGGAGAGTAGGAAGGGGAGGGGCCAGGCAGGGGGAGAGTAGGGAGGGGAGGGGCCAGGCAGGGGGAGAGTAGGGAGGGGAGGGGCCAGGCAGGGGGAGAGTAGGAAGAGGAGGGGCCAGGCAGGGGGAGAGTAGGAAGAGGAGGGGCCAGGCAGGGGGAGAGTAGGAAGAGGAGGGGCCAGGCAGGGGGAGAGTAGGAAGAGGAGGGGCCAGGCAGGGGGAGAGTAGGAAGAGGAGGGGCCAGGCAGGGGGAGAGTAGGAAGAGGAGGCAGAGGGGGTCTTCCTGATTTTTTTTTTTTTTTTTTAATTTTTAATTTAGAAAATTATATATATATAAAAAAAAAAAAAAAAAAAACATAAAAAAAATCAGGAAGACCCCCTCTGCCTCCCCTCCCTACTCTCCCCCTGCCTGGCCCCTCCTCTTCCTCCTCTCCCCCTGCCTGGCCCCTCCTCTTCCTCCTCTCCCCCTGCCTGGCCCCTCCTCTTCCTCCTCTCCCCCTGCCTGGCCCCTCCTCTTCCTCCTCTCCCCCTGCCTGGCCCTCCCCCTGCCTGGCCCCTCCCCTTCCTACTCTCCTCCTGCCAGGCCCCTCCCCTTCCTACTCTCCTCCTGCCTGGCCCCTCCCCTTCCTACTCTCCCCCTGCCTGGCCCCTCCCCTTCCTACTCTCCCCCTGCCTGGCCCCTCCCCTTCCTACTCTCCTCCTGCCAGGCCCCTCCCCTTCCTACTCTCCTCCTGCCTGGCCCCTCCCCTTCCTACTCTCCCCCTGCCTGGCCCCTCCGCTTCCTGCCCCCTCCCCTTCCTACTCTGCTCCTGCCTGGCCCCTTGCCTTCCTGCTCTCCTCCTGCCTGGCCCCTCCCCTTCCTACTCTCCTCCTGCCTGGCCCCTCCCCTTCCTACTCTACTCTACTCCTGCCTGGCCCCTCCCTACTCTCCCCCTGCCTGGCCCCTCCCCTTCCTAATCTCCCCCTGCCTGGCCCCTCCCCTTTCCTACTGACTGAACTCCGCCTCAGGCTACTGTCCTCCTACCTGACCACCCTGCTCTCCTCCTACCTGAACCCGACTCTCCTCCTACCTGACCACCCTGCTCTCCTCCTACCTGACCCCCCACCTACCTGACCACCTTACTCTCCTCCTACCTGACCCCACTAATCTCCTCCTACCTGCCCACACTACTCTCCTCCTACCTGAACCCCGCACCTTGTACTAGGTGCGGACTATGGATATCATCTGATTTATCCACTGGGCCACTCCTACTCTAAGTGTCAGTGATTTGAACCATCACCGCCTACTAGGAGTATGTCGGGTTTGAACCGGCACACTTCTACTAGGTATACTACGGATATCATTTGACTTATCCGCTGGGCCATTGAGGCACACAATCATGTTGAATTTCTGGGCTGCTTTAAAGTTGTCCTTCTGGAAATCAGTGTGCAAAGCAAAGTGTCACAGTTATGACTAATGTGGGATTTGAACCCTGGACCTGTGGCTCCCAAGGACAGCCTCTCATCACACTGAGCTAACTGCTGGATACTACTACACAGCTTTTTTGTGCTATTTGATGTAAGTGTGGAAAGCAAAGTGTCACAGTAAAGAAAGACCGCTGGGACACGCCTACTCTAGGTGTTGGTGATTTGAACACCGCATGTCGGGTTTGAACCGGCACACTTCTACTAGGTAAACTACGGATATCATCTGACTTATCCGTTGGGCCACCGAGGCACACAAACATGGTGAATTTCTGGGCTGCTTTAAAGTTGTCCTTCTGGAAATCAGTGTGCAAAGCAAAGTGTCACAGTTATGACTAATGTGGGATTTGAACACTGGACCTGTGGCTCCCAAGGACAGCCTCTCATCACACTGAGCTAACTGCTGGATACTACTACACAGCTTTTTTGTGCTATTTGATGTAAGTGTGGAAAGCAAAGTGTCACAGTAAAGAAAGACCACTGGGACACACCTACTCTAGGTGTTGGTGATTTGAACACCGCATGTCGTATGTCGGGTTTGAACCGGCACACTTCTACTAGGTATACTACTGATATCATCTGACTTATCCGTTGGGCCACTGAGGCACACAAACATAGTGAATTTCTGGGCTGCTTTAAAGTTGTCCTTCTGGAAATCAGTGTGCAAAGCAAAGTGTCACAGTTACGACTAATGTGGGATTTGAACCCTGGACCTGTGGCTCCCAAGGACAGACTCTCATCACACTGAGCTAACTGCTGGATACTACTACACAGCTTTTTTGTGCTATTTGATGTAAGTGTGGAAAGCAAAGTGCTTTTTTGTTTGTTTGCTTGTAAGTGACAAATCCAGAATGTATTTTTCAATGTATTGTTAGTTCTTAAACAAAAACTCATACAGTTCATCCCACAGTGAGATCAGCTTGAGAGTCATACGGTTGTCTGTACCTCATTTCAACTGCCGAATCACAGGTTTGAACCAGGAACCTTCAGATCTACAGTCTAACGCTCTCCCAACTGAGCTATTACAGCTAGCAAGTAACACATCCAGTATTTATTTTTACATTGACTGTTACTTGTTACTTCTTAAACAAAAAAACTCATAAAGTTTTTCACCCAGTGAGATCAGCCTAAGAGTCGTAGGATTTTCTGTACCTCATTTCAACTGCCGAAAGCCTGGATTGAACCAGGGACCTTTAGATCTTCAGTCTAATGCTCTACCAAATGCGCTAATTTGGCTTGTAAGTGTCACATCCAGAATATATTTTTCAATTGATTGTTAGTTCTTAAACAAATAAACTCATACAGTTTTCCCCCATTGAGATCAGCCTGGGAGTCATATGGTTTTCTGTACCTCATTTGACCTGCTGAAAACCGGTTCCATTTGTACACTGTCAAAGTAACTAACTTAATACTATCAACATCTATCTATTCTATAGTCCCTTTACAACAGTGGTTCCCAAACCTTTTCTTGTCAAGGACCCCCACATTTACACTTTATTAACCTGTGGAACCGGAACCGGAACCTGAACCTGAACCTGAACCTAACCCTAACCCTAACCCTAACCCTAACCCTAACCCTAACCCTAACCCTAACCCTAACCCCATAAGAGAAGATTGTTACAGATCTAGCAGTGATCTAGAATGATCAATTATAGTAATAAAACGTCAAAAACTGTGAAAATGAAGAAAATGAAGTTGAAGAATCACTATAAATCTAAAACAGGTCAGAGTATTTCATACAGTTATAAACAAGGAAGTGGTCCGGGTCTGCGACCATTTGATTGGACGAGACAATGTAAGGAGCCCTAGGATTGGCTGAAGGCAGACCGATCTGATTGGCCAAGGAATCTGTCAATCAGAATGATTGGCACGTCAAAAACCAGCACCTTTCTACTGAGTGTGTTGGGTTTGAACTAGCACAATTCTACAAGGTACTCTACAGATAACTTGTGATTTATCCGCTGGGCCACTTAGCGGCACACAGTTCAGCTGGAATTTCCAGGCCACTTGATGTCAGTGTGGAAAGGAAAACTTCACAGTAAATAGTTGAGTGTTTGGCTGATATTTTTTAATCCTCCAAATCATGAAGTACACATGTATGTCTTACAAACCAAGGAACTATAGTATGTCTTTTTTTATCCTTCAAAATCATGAAAAACAACATATTATAGTAAGTCTTCCGAAACTATATACAGTTTTTGGTAACTCATTTCAACTGCCGAAACACAGGATTGAACTAGGGACGTTTAGATCTTCAGTCTAATGCTCTTCCAACTGAGCTATTTCGGCTTGTAAGTGACACATCCAGAATGTATTTTTCAATGTATTGTTAGTTCTTAAACATAAACAAATACAGTTCATCCCGCTTGAGAGTCATACGGTTGTCTGTACCTCATTTCTACTGCCGACTCAACATCTCCCGATCATGTGGCAGCGTTCTAACACACTGAGCCACTGGCTCCAGACAATGCACACTGCTTTTTTGTTTGTTTTCTTCTTCTGAAATTGGTCTTGAAAATAAAGATTTATTTGGGGTTTGAACTCACCATCTCCCAAACATGTGGACAGTGTTCTAACACACTGAGCCACTGGCTCCAGACAATCCACACTGCTTTTTTGTTTGTTTGCTTGTGAGTGACACATCCAGAATGTATTGTTAGTTCTTAAACAAAAACCCATACAGTTCATCCCACAGTGAGATCCGCTTGAGAGTCATAAGGTTGTCTGTACCTCATTTCAACTGCCGAATCACAGGTTTGAACCAGGAACCTTCAGATCTACAGTCTAACGCTCTCCCAACTGAGCTATTACAGCTTGCAAGTAACACATCCAGTATTTATTTTTACATTGACTGTTACTTGTTACTTCTTAAACAAAAAAACTCATAACGTTTTTCACCCAGTGAGATCAGCCTAAGAGTCGTAGGATTTTCTGTACCTCATTTCAACTGCCGAAAGCCTGGATTGAACCAGGGACCTTTAGATCTTCAGTCTAATGCTCTACCAAATGCGCTAATTTGGCTTGTAAGTGTCACATCCAGAATATATTTTTCAATTGATTGTTAGTTCTTAAACAAATAAACTCATACAGTTTTCCCCCAGTGAGATCAGCCTGGGAGTCATATGGTTTTCTGTACCTCATTTGACCTGCTGAAAACCGGTTCCATTTGTACACTGTCAAAGTAACTAACTTAATACTATCAACATCTATCTATTCTATAGTCCCTCTACAACAGTGGTTCCCAAACCTTTTCTTGTCAAGGACCCCCACATTTACACTTTATTAACCTGTGGAACCGGAACCGGAACCGGAACCTGAACCTGAACCTGAACCTAACCCTAACCCTAACCCTAACCCTAACCCTAACCCTAACCCTAACCCCATAAGAGAAGATTGTTACAGATCTAGCAGTGATCTAGAATGATCAATTATATTAATAAAACGTCAAAAACTGTGAAAATGAAGAAAATGAAGTTGAAGAATCACTATAAATCTAAAACAGGTCAGAGTATTTCATCCAGTTATAAACAAGGAAGTGGTCCGGGTCTGCGACCATTTGATTGGACGAGACAATGTAAGGAGCCCTAGGATTGGCTGAAGGCAGACCGATCTGATTGGCCAAGGAATCTGTCAATCAGAATGATTGGCACGTCAAAAACCAGCACCTTCCTACTGAGTGTGTTGGGTTTGAACTAGCACAATTCTACAAGGTACTCTACAGATAACTTGTGATTTATCCGCTGGGCCACTTAGCGGCACACAGTTCAGCTGGAATTTCCAGGCCACTTGATGTCAGTGTGGAAAGGAAAACTTCACAGTAAATAGTTGAGTGTTTGGCTGATATTTTTTAATCCTCCAAATCATGAAGTACACATGTATGTCTTACAAACCCATGAACTATAGTATGTCTTTTTTTATCCTTCAAAATCATGAAAACAACATATTATAGTAAGTCTTCCGAAACTATATACAGTTTTTGGTAACTCATTTCAACTGCCGAAACACAGGATTGAACTAGGGACGTTTAGATCTTCAGTCTAATGCTCTTCCAACTGAGCTATTTCGGCTTGTAAGTGACACATCCAGAATGTATTTTTCAATGCATTGTTAGTTCTTAAACATAAACACATAAAGTTCATTCCGCAGTGAGATCAGCTTGAGAGTCATAAGGTTGTCTGTACCTCATTTCTACTGCCGACTCACCATCTCCCGATCATGTGGCAGCGTTCTAACACACTGAGCCACTTGCTCCAGACAATGCACACTGCTTTTTTGTTTGTTTTCTTCTTCTGAAATTGGTCTTGAAAATAAAGATTTATTTGGGGTTTGAACTCACCATCTCCCAAACATGTGGACAGTGTTCTAACACACTGAGCCACTGGCTCCAGACAATTCACACTGCTTTTTTGTTTGTTTGCTTGTAAGTGACACATCCAGAATGTATTTTTCAATGTATTGTTAGTTCTTAAACAAAAACCCATACAGTTCATCCCACAGTGAGATCAGCTTGAGAGTCATACGGTTGTCTGTACCTCATTTCAACTGCCGAATCACAGGTTTGAACCAGGAAACTTCAGATCTACAGTCTAACGCTCTCCCAACTGAGCTATTACAGCTTGCAAGTAACACATCCAGTATTTATTTTTACATTGACTGTTACTTGTTACTTCTTAAACAAAAAAACTCATAACGTTTTTCACCCAGTGAGATCAGCCTAAGAGTCGTAGGATTTTCTGTACCTCATTTCAACTGCCGAAAGCCTGGATTGAACCAGGGACCTTTAGAGCTTCAGTCTAATGCTCTACCAAATGCGCTAATTTGGCTTGTAAGTGTCGCATCCAGAATATATTTTTCAATTGATTGTTAGTTCTTAAACAAATATACAGTTTTCCCCCAGTGAGATCAGCCTGGGAGTCATATGGTTTTCTGTACCTCATTTGACCTGCTGAAAACCGGTTCCATTTGTACACTGTCAAAGTAACTAACTTAATACTAGCAACATCTATCTATTCTATAGTCCCTCTACAACAGTGGTTCCCAAACCTTTTCTTGTCAAGGACCCCCACATTTACACTTTATTAACCTGTGGAACCTGAACCTGAACCTGAACCTGAACCTGAACCTGAACCTGAACCTGAACCTGAACCTGAACCTGAACCTGAACCTGAACCTGAACCTGAACCTGAACCTGAACCTGAACCTGAACCTGAACCTGAACCTGAACCTGAACCTGAACCTGAACCTGAACCTGAACCTAACCCCATAAGAGAAGATTGTTACAGATCTAGCAGTGATCTAGAATGATCAATTATATTAATAAAACGTCAAAAACTGTGAAAATGAAGAAAATGAAGTTGAAGAATCACTATAAATCTAAAACAGGTCAGAGTATTTCATCCAGTTATAAACAAGGAAGTGGTCCGGGTCTGCGACCATTTGATTGGACGAGACAATGTAAGGAGCCCTAGGATTGGCTGAAGGCAGACCGATCTGATTGGGCAAGGAATCTGTCAATGAGAATGATTGGCACGTCAAAGACCAGCAACTTCCTACTGAGTGTGTTGGGTTTGAACTAGCACAATTCTACAAAGTACTCTACAGATAACTTGTGATTTATCCGCTGGGCCACTTAGCGGCACACAGTTCAGCTGGAATTTCCAGGCCACTTGATGTCAGTGTGGAAAGGAAAACTTCACAGTAAATAGTTGAGTGTTTGGCTGATATTTTTTAATCCTCCAAATCATGAAGTACACATGTATGTCTTACAAACCCATGAACTATAGTATGTCTTTTTTTATCCTTCAAAATCATGAAAAACAACATATTATAGTAAGTCTTCCGAAACTATATACAGTTTTTGGTAAGTCATTTCAACTGCCGAAACACAGGATTGAACTAGGGACGTTTAGATCTTCAGTCTAATGCTCTTCCAACTGAGCTATTTCGGCTTGTAAGTGACACATCCAGAATGTATTTTTCAATGCATTGTTAGTTCTTAAACATAAACAAATACAGTTCATCCCGCTTGAGAGTCATACGGTTGTCTGTACCTCATTTCTACTGCCGACTCAACATCTCCCGATCATGTGGCAGCGTTCTAACACACTGAGCCACTGGCTCCAGACAATGCACACTGCTTTTTTGTTTGTTTTCTTCTTCTGAAATTGGTCTTGAAAATAAAGATTTATTTGGGGTTTGAACTCACCATCTCCCAAACATGTGGACAGTGTTCTAACACACTGAGCCACTGGCTCCAGACAATTCACACTGCTTTTTTGTTTGTTTGCTTGTAAGTGACACATACAGAATGTATTTTTCAATGTATTGTTAGTTCTTAAACAAAAACCCATACAGTTCATCCCACAGTGAGATCAGCTTGAGAGTCATAAGGTTGTCTGTACCTCATTTCAACTGCCGAATCACAGGTTTGAACCAGGAACCTTCAGATCTACAGTCGAACGCTCTCCCAACTGAGCTATTACAGCTTGCAAGTAACACATCCAGTATTTATTTTTACATTGACTGTTACTTGTTACTTCTTAAAAAAACTCAAAGTTTTTCACCCAGTGAGATCAGCCTAAGAGTCGTAGGATTTTCTGTACCTCATTTCACCTGCCGAAAGCCTGGATTGAACCAGGGACCATTAGATCTTCAGTCTAATGCTCTACCAAATGCGCTAATTTGGCTTGTAAGTGTCACATCCAGAATATATTTTTCAATTGATTGTTAGTTCTTAAATAAATATACAGTTTTCCCCCAGTGAGATCAGCCTGGGAGTCATATGGTTTTCTGTACCTCATTTGACCTGCTGAAAACCGGTTCCATTTGTACACTGTCAAAGTAACTAACTTAATACTAGCAACATCTATCTATTCTATAGTCCCTCTACAACAGTGGTTCCCAAACCTTTTCTTGTCAAGGACCCCCACATTTACACTTTATTAACCTGTGGAACCGGAACCTGAACCTGAACCTGAACCTGAACCTGAACCTAACCCTAACCCTAACCCTAACCCTAACCCTAACCCTAACCCTAACCCCATAAGAGAAGATTGTTACAGATCTAGCAGTGATCTAGAATGATCAATTATATTAATAAAACGTCAAAAACTGTGAAAATGAAGAAAATGAAGTTGAAGAATCACTATAAATCTAAAACAGGTCAGAGTATTTCATCCAGTTATAAACAAGGAAGTGGTCCGGGTCTGCGACCATTTGATTGGACGAGACAATGTAAGGAGCCCTAGGATTGGCTGAAGGCAGACCGATCTGATTGGCCAAGGAATCTGTCAATCAGAATGATTGGCACGTCAAAAACCAGCACCTTCCTACTGAGTGTGTTGGGTTTGAACTAGCACAATTCTACAAGGTACTCTACAGATAACTTGTGATTTATCCGCTGGGCCACTTAGCGGCACACAGTTCAGCTGGAATTTCCAGGCCACTTGATGTCAGTGTGGAAAGGAAAACTTCACAGTAAATAGTTGAGTGTTTGGCTGATATTTTTTAATCCTCCAAATCATGAAGTACACATGTATGTCTTACAAACCCATGAACTATAGTATGTCTTTTTTTATCCTTCAAAATCATGAAAACAACATATTATAGTAAGTCTTCCGAAACTATATACAGTTTTTGGTAACTCATTTCAACTGCCGAAACACAGGATTGAACTAGGGACGTTTAGATCTTCAGTCTAATGCTCTTCCCAACTGAGCTATTTCGGCTTGTAAGTGACACATCCAGAATGTATTTTTCAATGCATTGTTAGTTCTTAAACATAAACACATAAAGTTCATCCCGCAGTGAGATCAGCTTGAGAGTCATACGGTTGTCTGTACCTCATTTCTACTGCCGACTCACCATCTCCCAATCATGTGGCAGCGTTCTAACACACTGAGCCACTTGCTCCAGACAATGCACACTGCTTTTTTGTTTGTTTTCTTCTTCTGAAATTGGTCTTGAAAATAAAGATTTATTTGGGGTTTGAACTCACCATCTCCCAAACATGTGGACAGTGTTCTAACACACTGAGCCACTGGCTCCAGACAATTCACACTGCTTTTTTGTTTGTTTGCTTGTAAGTGACACATCCAGAATGTATTTTTCAATGTATTGTTAGTTCTTAAACAAAAACCCATACAGTTCATCCCACAGTGAGATCAGCTTGAGAGTCATACGGTTGTCTGTACCTCATTTCAACTGCCGAATCACAGGTTTGAACCAGGAAACTTCAGATCTACAGTCTAACGCTCTCCCAACTGAGCTATTACAGCTTGCAAGTAACACATCCAGTATTTATTTTTTACATTGACTGTTACTTGTTACTTCTTAAACAAAAAAACTCATAAAGTTTTTCACCCAGTGAGATCAGCCTAAGAGTCGTAGGATTTTCTGTACCTCATTTCAACTGCCGAAAGCCTGGATTGAACCAGGGACCTTTAGATCTTCAGTCTAATGCTCTACCAAATGCGCTAATTTGGCTTGTAAGTGTCGCATCCAGAATATATTTTTCAATTGATTGTTAGTTCTTAAACAAATATACAGTTTTCCCCCAGTGAGATCAGCCTGGGAGTCATATGGTTTTCTGTACCTCATTTGACCTGCTGAAAACCGGTTCCATTTGTACACTGTCAAAGTAACTAACTTAAT
This sequence comes from Protomyctophum parallelum, assembly GCF_964188405.1. Taxonomy (NCBI): domain Eukaryota; kingdom Metazoa; phylum Chordata; class Actinopteri; order Myctophiformes; family Myctophidae; genus Protomyctophum; species Protomyctophum parallelum. Next base: position 16,453,320 of record NC_139703.1, on the reverse strand, counting down.
ACTAGCAACATCTATCTATTCTATAGTCCCTCTACAACAGTGGTTCCCAAACCTTTTCTTGTCAAGGACCCCCACATTTACACTTTATTAACCTGTGGAACCGGAACCGGAACCGGAACCGGAACCTAACCCTAACCCTAACCCTAACCCCATAAGAGAAGATTGTTACAGATCTAGCAGTGATCTAGAATGATCAATTATATTAATAAAACGTCAAAAACTGTGAAAATGAAGAAAATGAAGTTGAAGAATCACTATAAATCTAAAACAGGTCAGAGTATTTCATCCAGTTATAAACAAGGAAGTGGTCCGGGTCTGCGACCATTTGATTGGACGAGACAATGTAAGGAGCCCTAGGATTGGCTGAAGGCAGACCGATCTGATTGGGCAAGGAATCTGTCAATCAGAATGATTGGCACGTCAAAGACCAGCAACTTCCTACTGAGTGTGTTGGGTTTGAACTAGCACAATTCTACAAGGTACTCTACAGATAACTTGTGATTTATCCGCTGGGCCACTTAGCGGCACACAGTTCAGCTGGAATTTCCAGGCCACTTGATGTCAGTGTGGAAAGGAAAACTTCACAGTAAATAGTTGAGTGTTTGGCTGATATTTTTTAATCCTCCAAATCATGAAGTACACATGTATGTCTTACAAACCCATGAACTATAGTATGTCTTTTTTTATCCTTCAAAATCATGAAAAACAACATATTATAGTAAGTCTTCCGAAACTATATACAGTTTTTGGTAAGTCATTTCAACTGCCGAAACACAGGATTGAACTAGGGACGTTTAGATCTTCAGTCTAATGCTCTTCCAACTGAGCTATTTCGGCTTCTAAGTGACACATCCAGAATGTATTTTTCAATGCATTGTTAGTTCTTAAACATAAACAAATACAGTTCATCCCGCTTGAGAGTCATACGGTTGTCTGTACCTCATTTCTACTGCCGACTCAACATCTCCCGATCATGTGGCAGCGTTCTAACACACTGAGCCACTGGCTCCAGACAATGCACACTGCTTTTTTGTTTGTTTTCTTCTTCTGAAATTGGTCTTGAAAATAAAGATTTATTTGGGGTTTGAACTCACCATCTCCCAAACATGTGGACAGTGTTCTAACACACTGAGCCACTGGCTCCAGACAATTCACACTGCTTTTTTGTTTGTTTGCTTGATAAGTGACACATCCAGAATGTATTTTTCAATGTATTGTTAGTTCTTAAACAAAAACCCATACAGTTCATCCCACAGTGAGATCAGCTTGAGAGTCATAAGGTTGTCTGTACCTCATTTCAACTGCCGAATCACAGGTTTGAACCAGGAACCTTCAGATCTACAGTCTAACGCTCTCCCAACTGAGCTATTACAGCTTGCAAGTAACACATCCAGTATTTATTTTTACATTGACTGTTACTTGTTACTTCTTAAACAAAAAAACTCATAAAGTTTTTCACCCAGTGAGATCAGCCTAAGAGTCGTAGGATTTTCTGTACCTCATTTCAACTGCCGAAAGCCTGGATTGAAGCAGGGACCTTTAGATCTTCAGTCTAATGCTCTACCAAATGTGCTAATTTGGCTTGTAAGTGTCACATCCAGAATATATTTTTCAATTGATTGTTAGTTCTTAAACAAATAAACTCATACAGTTTTCCCCCAGTGAGATCAGCCTGGGAGTCATATGGTTTTCTGTACCTCATTTGACCTGCTGAAAACCGGTTCCATTTGTACACTGTCAAAGTAACTAACTTAATACTAGCAACATCTATCTATTCTATAGTCCCTCTACAACAGTGGTTCCCAAACCTTTTCTTGTCAAGGACCCCCACATTTACACTTTATTAACCTGTGGAACCGGAACCTGAACCTGAACCTAAACCTAAACCTAAACCTAAACCTAAACCTAAACCTAAACCTAAACCTAACCCTAACCCTAACCCTAACCCTAACCCCATAAGAGAAGATTGTTACAGATCTAGCAGTGATCTAGAATGATCAATTATATTAATAAAACGTCAAAAACTGTGAAAATGAAGAAAATGAAGTTGAAGAATCACTATAAATCTAAAACAGGTCAGAGTATTTCATCCAGTTATAAACAAGGAAGTGGTCCGGGTCTGCGACCATTTGATTGGACGAGACAATGTAAGGAGCCCTAGGATTGGCTGAAGGCAGACCGATCTGATTGGCCAAGGAACCTGTCAATCAGAATGATTGGCACGTCAAAAACCAGCACCTTCCTACTGAGTGTGTTGGGTTTGAACTAGCACAATTCTACAAGGTACTCTACAGATAACTTGTGATTTATCCGCTGGGCCACTTAGCGGCACACAGTTCAGCTGGAATTTCCAGGCCACTTGATGTCAGTGTGGAAAGGAAAACTTCACAGTAAATAGTTGAGTGTTTGGCTGATATTTTTTAATCCTCCAAATCATGAAGTACACATGTATGTCTTACAAACCCATGAACTATAGTATGTCTTTTTTTATCCTTCAAAATCATGAAAACAACATATTATAGTAAGTCTTCCGAAACTATATACAGTTTTTGGTAAATCATTTCAACTGCCGAAACACAGGATTGAACTAGGGACGTTTAGATATTCAGTCTAATGCTCTTCCAACTGAGCTATTTCGGCTTGTAAGTGACACATCCAGAATGTATTTTTCAATGCATTGTTAGTTCTTAAACATAAACACATAAAGTTCATCCCGCAGTGAGATCAGCTTGAGAGTCATACGGTTGTCTGTACCTCATTTCTACTGCCGACTCACCATCTCCCGATCATGTGGCAGCGTTCTAACACACTGAGCCACTGGCTCCAGACAATGCACACTGCTTTTTTGTTTGTTTTCTTCTTCTGAAATTGGTCTTGAAAATAAAGATTTATTTGGGGTTTGAACTCACCATCTCCCAAACATGTGGACAGTGTTCTAACACACTGAGCCACTGGCACCAGACAATTCACACTGCTTTTTTGTTTGTTTGCTTGTAAGTGACACATCCAGAATGTATTTTTCAATGTATTGTTAGTTCTTAAACAAAAACCCATACAGTTCATCCCACAGTGAGATCAGCTTGAGAGTCATACGGTTGTCTGTACCTCATTTCAACTGCCGAATCACAGGTTTGAACCAGGAAACTTCAGATCTACAGTCTAACGCTCTCCCAACTGAGCTATTACAGCTTGCAAGTAACACATCCAGTATTTATTTTTACATTGACTGTTACTTGTTACTTCTTAAACAAAAAAACTCATAAAGTTTTTCACCCAGTGAGATCAGCCTAAGAGTCGTAGGATTTTCTGTACCTCATTTCAACTGCCGAAAGCCTGGATTGAAGCAGGGACCTTTAGATCTTCAGTCTAATGCTCTACCAAATGTGCTAATTTGGCTTGTAAGTGTCACATCCAGAATATATTTTTCAATTGATTGTTAGTTCTTAAACAAATAAACTCATACAGTTTTCCCCCAGTGAGATCAGCCTGGGAGTCATATGGTTTTCTGTACCTCATTTGACCTGCTGAAAACCGGTTCCATTTGTACACTGTCAAAGTAACTAACTTAATACTATCAACATCTATCTATTCTATAGTCCCTCTACAACAGTGGTTCCCAAACCTTTTCTTGTCAAGGACCCCCACATTTACACTTTATTAACCTGTGGAACCGGAACATGAACCTGAACCTGAACCTGAACCTGAACCTGAACCTAACCCTAACCCTAACCCTAACCCTAACCCCATAAGAGAAGATTGTTACAGATCTAGCAGTGATCTAGAATGATCAATTATATTAATAAAACGTCAAAAACTGTGAAAATGAAGAAAATGAAGTTGAAGAATCACTATAAATCTAAAACAGGTCAGAGTATTTCATCCAGTTATAAACAAGGAAGTGGTCCGGGTCTGCGACCATTTGATTGGACGAGACAATGTAAGGAGCCCTAGGATTGGCTGAAGGCAGACCGATCTGATTGGCCAAGGAATCTGTCAATCAGAATGATTGGCACGTCAAAAACCAGCACCTTCCTACTGAGTGTGTTGGGTTTGAACTAGCACAATTCTACAAGGTACTCTACAGATAACTTGTGATTTATCCGCTGGGCCACTTAGCGGCACACAGTTCAGCTGGAATTTCCAGGCCACTTGATGTCAGTGTGGAAAGGAAAACTTCACAGTAAATAGTTGAGTGTTTGGCTGATATTTTTTAATCCTCCAAATCATGAAGTACACATGTATGTCTTACAAACCCATGAACTATAGTATGTCTTTTTTTATCCTTCAAAATCATGAAAACAACATATTATAGTAAGTCTTCCGAAACTATATACAGTTTTTGGTAAATCATTTCAACTGCCGAAACACAGGATTGAACTAGGGACGTTTAGATATTCAGTCTAATGCTCTTCCAACTGAGCTATTTCGGCTTGTAAGTGACACATCCAGAATGTATTTTTCAATGCATTGTTAGTTCTTAAACATAAACACATAAAGTTCATCCCGCAGTGAGATCAGCTTGAGAGTCATACGGTTGTCTGTACCTCATTTCTACTGCCGACTCACCATCTCCCGATCATGTGGCAGCGTTCTAACACACTGAGCCACTGGCTCCAGACAATGCACACTGCTTTTTTGTTTGTTTTCTTCTTCTGAAATTGGTCTTGAAAATAAAGATTTATTTGGGGTTTGAACTCACCATCTCCCAAACATGTGGACAGTGTTCTAACACACTGAGCCACTGGCTCCAGACAATTCACACTGCTTTTTTGTTTGTTTGCTTGTAAGTGACACATACAGAATGTATTTTTCAATGTATTGTTAGTTCTTAAACAAAAACCATACAGTTCATCCCACAGTGAGATCAGCTTGAGAGTCATATGGTTGTCTGTACCTCATTTCAACTGCCGAATCACAGGTTTGAACCAGGAACGTTCAGATCTACAGTCTAACGCTCTCCCAACTGAGCTATTACAGCTTGCAAGTAACACATCCAGTATTCATTTTTACATTGACTGTTACTTGTTACTTCTTAAACAAAAAAACTCATAACGTTTTTCACCCAGTGAGATCAGCCTAAGAGTCGTAGGATTTTCTGTACCTCATTTCAACTGCCGAAAGCCTGGATTGAACCAGGGACCTTTAGATCTTCAGTCTAATGCTCTACCAAATGCGCTAATTTGGCTTGTGTCACATCCAGAATATATTTTTCAATTGATTGTTAGTTCTTAAACAAATAAACTCATACAGTTTTCCCCCAGTGAGATCAGCCTGGGAGTCATATGGTTTTCTGTACCTCATTTGACCTGCTGAAAACCGGTTCCATTTGTACACTGTCAAAGTAACTAACTTAATACTATCAACATCTATCTATTCTATAGTCCCTCTACAACAGTGGTTCCCAAACCTTTTCTTGTCAAGGACCCCCACATTTACACTTTATTAACCTGTGGAACCGGAACATGAACCTGAACCTGAACCTGAACCTGAACCTGAACCTGAACCTAAACCTAACCCTAACCCTAACCCTAACCCTAACCCCATAAGAGAAGATTGTTACAGATCTAGCAGTGATCTAGAATGATCAATTATATTAATAAAACGTCAAAAACTGTGAAAATGAAGAAAATGAAGTTGAAGAATCACTATAAATCTAAAACAGGTCAGAGTATTTCATCCAGTTATAAACAAGGAAGTGGTCCGGGTCTGCGACCATTTGATTGGACGAGACAATGTAAGGAGCCCTAGGATTGGCTGAAGGCAGACCGATCTGATTGGCCAAGGAATCTGTCAATCAGAATGATTGGCACGTCAAAAACCAGCACCTTCCTACTGAGTGTGTTGGGTTTGAACTAGCACAATTCTACAAGGTACTCTACAGATAACTTGTGATTTATCCGCTGGGCCACTTAGCGGCACACAGTTCAGCTCGAATTTCCAGGCCACTTGATGTCAGTGTGGAAAGGAAAACTTCACAGTAAATAGTTGAGTGTTTGGCTGATATTTTTTAATCCTCCAAATCATGAAGTACACATGTATGTCTTACAAACCCATGAACTATAGTATGTCTTTTTTTATCCTTCAAAATCATGAAAACAACATATTATAGTAAGTCTTCCGAAACTATATACAGTTTTTGGTAAATCATTTCAACTGCCGAAACACAGGATTGAACTAGGGACGTTTAGACATTCAGTCTAATGCTCTTCCAACTGAGCTATTTCGGCTTGTAAGTGACACATCCAGAATGTATTTTTCAATGCATTGTTAGTTCTTAAACATAAACACATAAAGTTCATCCCGCAGTGAGATCAGCTTGAGAGTCATACGGTTGTCTGTACCTCATTTCTACTGCCGACTCACCATCTCCCGATCATGTGGCAGCGTTCTAACACACTGAGCCACTGGCTCCAGACAATGCACACTGCTTTTTTGTTTGTTTTCTTCTTCTGAAATTGGTCTTGAAAATAAAGATTTATTTGGGGTTTGAACTCACCATCTCCCAAACATGTGGACAGTGTTCTAACACACTGAGCCACTGGCTCCAGACAATTCACACTGCTTTTTTGTTTGTTTGCTTGTAAGTGACACATCCAGAATGTATTTTTCAATGTATTGTTAGTTCTTAAACAAAAACCATACAGTTCATCCCACAGTGAGATCAGCTTGAGAGTCATATGGTTGTCTGTACCTCATTTCAACTGCCGAATCACAGGTTTGAACCAGGAACCTTCAGATCTACAGTCTAACGCTCTCCCAACTGAGCTATTACAGCTTGCAAGTAACACATCCAGTATTCATTTTTACATTGACTGTTACTTGTTACTTCTTAAACAAAAAAACTCATAAAGTTTTTCACCCAGTGAGATCAGCCTAAGAGTCGTAGGATTTTCTGTACCTCATTTCAACTGCCGAAAGCCTGGATTGAACCAGGGACCTTTAGATCTTCAGTCTAATGCTCTACCAAATGCGCTAATTTGGCTTGTAAGTGTCACATCCAGAATATATTTTTCAATTGATTGTTAGTTCTTAAACAAATAAACTCATACAGTTTTCCCCCAGTGAGATCAGCCTGGGAGTCATATGGTTTTCTGTACCTCATTTGACCTGCTGAAAACCGGTTCCATTTGTACACTGTCAAAGTAACTAACTTAATACTATCAACATCTATCTATTCTATAGTCCCTCTACAACAGTGGTTCCCAAACCTTTTCTTGTCAAGGACCCCCACATTTACACTTTATTAACCTGTGGAACCGGAACCTGAACCTAACCCTAACCCTAACCCTAACCCCATAAGAGAAGATTGTTACAGATCTAGCAGTGATCTAGAATGATCAATTATATTAATAAAACGTCAAAAACTGTGAAAATGAAGAAAATGAAGTTGAAGAATCACTATAAATCTAAAACAGGTCAGAGTATTTCATCCAGTTATAAACAAGGAAGTGGTCCGGGTCTGCGACCATTTGATTGGACGAGACAATGTAAGGAGCCCTAGGATTGGCTGAAGGCAGACCGATCTGATTGGCCAAGGAATCTGTCAATCAGAATGATTGGCACGTCAAAAACCAGCACCTTCCTACTGAGTGTGTTGGGTTTGAACTAGCACAATTCTACAAGGTACTCTACAGATAACTTGTGATTTATCCGCTGGGCCACTTAGCGGCACACAGTTCAGCTGGAATTTCCAGGCCACTTGATGTCAGTGTGGAAAGGAAAACTTCACAGTAAATAGTTGAGTGGGGTTTGAACCTTCAATCTCCAGACAATGACGACAGCACCCTAACTCAGTTACCTATTGCTATCTGCAACAACAGTCTTCCTTTGCCTGTGAGTTAGAGTTTGGAGTTGGATTTTGTTAGTTTGTTAGTTCTTAATCAAAAACTCATACAGTTTTCCCCCAGTGAGATCAGCCTGGGAGTCATACGGTTTTCTGTACCTCATTTGACCTGCTGAAAACCGGTTCCATTTGTACACTGTCAAAGTCACTAACTTATCATCTAGTATAGACCCTCTACAACAGTGCTTCCCAAACCTTTTCTTGTCAAGGACCCCCGAATTTACACTTTATTAGCCCGTGGAACCTAACCCTAACCCTAACCCGGCTATAATCCATGGTCAAAAACGATGAAAAACGAGGATTTGAAAAAAATACAAAATCACTTCTAGACCATGGGTGATTTTCGTCCTCAAAAATGATGAAAAACGGCATGCTACAGTTCCCTAACCCTAACCCTTGATCGTAGGAGATAGTAATGTAGGACTCTACAGATCGAGTGCTATCCAGTCATAAAGTTTGAACACTTGAAGAAACTACTACAGAAAACTGGAAACACCGCCAATGTGGCGCACTGCATCCTATCTGTAGGAATGAACAATCGACAGCAGGTGACAACAGAAACAGGACGGAAGACAATGAGGGTGGACACAAGTGTGGCCTGATAATTTGCCCAGCTGGTACCCACTTAAGGCCCAATCAGATCCCAGTTCAAACCCATATAGGCAAACACAGTTGGCACACATGGTTCTGAAATAAAATGGCCCATTTGGATACCACCTAAAACCGAGTTAGAAACCCACATGGGCTAACATGGGTGGGCCCTTTGTGAATACTGGGTGCACGGCCCACTTGGAACCCAAGCCCATAGCCCATGTCAAAACCAAATTGGGCCCAGGTGGACATGTTAGCTGGGTAATCACTATGACATCACAACAGAGACAATATATATTAGTATTCATAAATAGCACAGCTCACTTCACACTAGGTGTGATATTTCAACTAACATAAAGAATCAGCTGTGCACATCTGTTTATTTTATAATAAAAATAAATACTTGTGTTGTTTTGAATTAGTTGTTTTACACTTTTATTTTGTGGGGGTACAGGTGTTTAAGAAAAAAAAGGCTCTGGGAATTTTGAGCATAAGGGTAATAAAGTCACCACAGTTCCTTTAATTTAGGGTTGATTTTAATATTTATTTTTGTGGAATGACTATAAAGATTGATGAAAAGAATGAGACATTGGCTGATGTCATAACCCATGGCAAAGTTGATTACTATTGAAGTAAAGATGAAAGTATTGGGGAAAATGCAAAAAACTGGTGTATTTTTGGTACCAAAAATGTCTATAAATCATTTGGAAAGGCTTTGTGAGTGTATTTCTGGACTTGGTGTTGTTCACATATGTGTTCTGTGTATCTGGGAATCATTTATTGACAGCCTACACAACCTACTGAGCACTTTAAGAAAATAAACCTAGTTTTTTACAATAGACGAAAATGGGCAAAGAAAATAAAGACTTCATTATACAAAAATGGCCATAACTTTTTTTTCGCGATGTTTCCGGCAGAGCAGGCCTCCCATTCTGTGGACCTTAATGACCAAATTAATAGAAAAAACACAATAAAATAGTATAGCATGACATCACAGGTTCAACCCATTTTCAAGAGCTTTTGGGCCTGTGGATCCCCGACTATAAAGACTTGAGCAGGGTTTTAACCCACAACCTCCAGATGATGTAGCCAGTGTCCTAACTCATTGACTTACTTACCACCTGCCATAACACATTCTTCCTTTGCCTTTGAGTAACATTGATACAAAAAAATATATATTGTTGAGTAACATTGATACAAAAAAATATATATTGTTTGTTGTTATCTAAATGTTCAAATGTTTATGAACCACAATGGAAACAAGCCTCTGGCTTTTCTGTCATTGGGCTGTTTGTACACAGCAAGCATCTCTGGGTAAAGAGCCTGCCTGGGAATCAGGAGCCTGGGTTCAAGTCCCGGCTCTGATAGTGTGTCCCTTGTGATTGTGACAAGTCAAATGGCTTCAACAGAGAATTGCTGAGAAAATGAATCTTAGTACAGTCTACCTAATTTGATCTACAAAGATAATTGTTAGTAATATATAGGCTATAGTATGTTGTCATTAAATGTTTATTGTAAAAAAAACATGAACCACGTCGACTTGGACCATCGACCTATCGTTCTTTCATGATTTTCATACCACAGTCTTTGTGTTTTTATGCATTTTTTATTTAATGTTTTTACCCCACATTTCAAACAAATAACAAAACGACCAATAAACGGCAATGATGGCCTCAAAACAACACTTAATATAATATTAACAAAACTCATTTACATTCAAGAAAATAAAATAAAAACATTGGAAAACATACGTTTATATTACAGATCAGCGGTGGTCAAAAGTAACTCAATTAAATACAATTAAAATATATATATAAAATAATTTTAAAAAATGGGTCTGTAATGTTGTAGGTCCGTTAACAATCTTAACGAGGCGCTAATGACACCCTGCAGCTCTAATTCAATTATTGAAACCACTGGCTCTCAAAATCTGGTGTGAGGGACCACCTTGTGCGCGGTCCAAACTGAGCCCTTTACCCGTTTTCAACCTTTACCTTCATTATAAGTGTTCCAAACTAATTGAGCGACATTACATGAGAGGCTGTGCTTTATCGTCATTAATGCACGCCTGCCTCCGTAGGCAGGCGTGCATTTTGGGTATTTATTTTAATTAATGTATAATAAGTAATGTATGGCTGAGTGGC
>NC_139703.1:16422742-16437742 GCF_964188405.1 Protomyctophum parallelum | reverse complement strand
TGCTCACTGCTTATAAGCAGTGAAAGCAGGAAAGCAATGGTTTCCAAACCTTTTCATGTCAAGGACCCTCAAATTAGACCCCCTTAGAAAATATATGACCCCCATAAGATAAGTTTTTACGGATCTAGCAGAGATTCTCAACCCGTTTAATTTCAAGGACCCCCAGTTTGACTCAATTGCACCCACAAAACCTGAACTTTTAACATTAAGTAGATTTTCTGTGGTCTGGGGTTTTCTGGCTGCTCTGACTTTCCTGCTGTTTGTGATGTCACAGCCTGCAAATCCCATATATGTCAATGGGATGTGCCAGGCTGCCAGCAGATGTCATTGTTTTGCCTGCATTGCAGCTCAAAGGGCTTCACAGACAAACAAAAGAAATCCACTGAATGTCCAAAGTTAAGGTTTTTGGGGTGTAATTGAGGTCATAAAAAATAAAATAAATTAAAATTAACTTAATGAAAACTTGAACACACTTGAACACAATTCGGATCGGATCAACGGTATATATTTTATATTTGTCACCTGCACCGTCTGCCCGCCTGACCACTAGATCATTCTAATCTAATCCTGACCACTAGATCATTCTAATCTAATCCTGACCACTAGATCATTCTAATCTAATCCTGACCACTAGATCATTCTAATCTAATCCTGACCACTAGATCATTCTAATCTAGCAGGAGTGAAATCAGACTTGGGTGTGTGTGTACGTGCGTGTGTGCGTGCGTGCGTGTGTGTGTGTGCGTGCGTGCGTATATACGTATACTTACAGACAATGCACCACGGTGCGTCCATCACCCCCGTCATACTGCTCCTGCCACTTGGCCAGTCTTCTGACCAATTGGAGCACAGAGCGCTTGGAGAGGGGCGTGTCCCTGTAGGCCGGCCAGCCAATGAACTGGAAGTGCTGCACCAGACGATAGCCATCCTGAGGCTGACGGTCGGAATGATAGAGAGAGAGAGAGAGAGAGAGAGAGAGAGAGAGAGAGAGAGAGATTTCAGTGTCAGCTTCATCCAGCTGATGGCTGATCTCACAAAGCTACTGGTTACCATTAATTTTCAATGGAAGCTGCAGCCACGTGAAGATACGAGCAACGCCCAGTGTTTGTAGCTGCTACAGAATCTAGCATCCAATTACAGGTATGTACCCATCAGGTATGTACCCATCAGGTATGTACCCATCAGGTATGTACCCATCAGGGATGTACCCATCAGGGATGTCCCGATCACCTTTTATTTTGCCCCCAATCCGATTCCGATCATTTGATTTTGAGCATCCGCCGACAGCGATTTTCCCCGATCCGCTATTTATATTTTATAGAACACATTTATGCCATATCACAATAGTATAATATCCCAAATCACAAACAATATCCAGTCTAATATCATGATATGGATATTATATTGATACTAGGGATTAGAGTTCTCAAACTCTGCCCGAACCCGACCAGGCCGGACCCGACATTTTAGGGCCGGGCCGGGCCTAAAATGTATGCTAATCAGTAGGGCTGGGCCGGGCCTGGGGCTCCATGAAAAAAAAATATATATATTGAATTTGTTTAGAATAATAAAAATAATAGTTCTGTTCTGTCTGTTTGTGTATTTATCTATTATGAAGATGGTGTTGACTGGCGTTTCACTTTTACTCTGTGTAGAGTTCTCAAATTCTGCACAAACCCGACCAGGCCCGACCCGTCGGACCCGACCCGACATTTTAGGGCCGGTTGGGGCCTAAAATCTATGCTAATTAGTCGGGCCGGGCCGGGCCTAGGGCCTGATCAGTTAGGGCCCAGTTAGGGCCGGGCCTTAATTTTCGGGCCCGATGAGAACTCTACTAGGGATGTCCTCCCGATCACGTTTTTTTGGCTCCCGATCCGATTCTGATCATTTGAAAATGACGTGATCGGCCCCAATGTCCCCAATCACCCGATCTAATCGGGACAACCGTAGTTCAGCTCAAACAAAAACAGTCATAACTCACTCTAATCTTGACGGATTTACAAACGTTGTCAACGTGGCTTATCTGCTTAATGTTTTTTATATGAACGTCATATAAAAGCATATAAGTCTCTGACGTTTATAACAGACCAAACCGTTTGGGGAAAAAATTTAAGTTATGGTTATTTAAAAAGTACATGCCCCATAGACACAAGGTTATGGTGCACCGTAGCGACGTCGCTCTCCATTGGTGAGTCATCTAACCTTTCTTATATATCTAAGGCCGTACGTAGGCTACTGAAGCCACTGTTTCAAATCCACCCATCTTGGATTTCCGGTACCGGAATGCAACAAGAAGCCTTAGAAGGATACTTGCATACTTTATCATCAACTTTAAAAGGAATGGGACCAGAATTGACAAAAAAAGACATCAGGATAATTGAAAGAAGACTTTAAACTAGCGACTGGACGTTTTTTGTTTCAATCTGGGGGAGTGAGAGTATGTTGCATGCACGCAGCACACACACAATCACGCACGCAAGCACACAACACACAGACAGTTTACAGAATGTAAACAACAGAAATCTACACACACACAAACACATCCACAGTCAACAGAGGTCACACGCTTCCATCTTCCATCATGTGTGACCACCACCAGAACACATGATGGCTTCCCTTGATGGAATCTATAAAAGCAATGATCTGACACTCACAGCCTAGAGATGTAGAATGGTACTAATGGTTGCCTATTATTATTAGACTTGTTTCGTATGGCAAAAGTAAATGGCCAACTTCCAACAGGAAAACATCTCCACTGTCCCCGTCAATCAAATGCATGGAATTAAATGGGAGTCAATGTATTGAATGCGCACACGCATGCACACACTCACGCACTCACACACTCACACTCACGCACACACTCACGCCCTCGCACGTGCACGTGTGCACACACGGTGCAGGCTAGTTTATATGGAGGATGTGTTGTTACCAGATACCAGTCATTTCATGCTACACTGCTCACTGTATGCGTGCGTGCGTGAGTGCGTGCGTGCGTGCGTGCTTGTGGGGAGGGCAATAAACATTCATGTTGTCATGCATAGATGAGTAAGAAAATGAGGAGAGGAGAGGAGAGGAGAGGAGAGGAGAGGAGAGGAGAGGAGAGGAGAGGAGAGGAGAGGAGAGGAGAGGAGAGGAGAGGAGAGGAGAGGAGAGGAGAGGAGAGGAGAAGACGTACTCTGGCCATGTTGCAGATTCTGAAGATGCGTTTGATGACATCATCGTCGATGTCAGCTGATATGAACTCCACCTGGACCGGTCCATAACAACACGTACTCTTCTCTGGCCAGTACTGTACACACAGCTAGAGAGAGAGAGAGAGAGAGAGAGAGAGAGAGGAGAGAGAGAGAGAGATTTTTTGTCATATACACCAATGTTTTCTTAGCTGTGATCTGTTCCTGTTCCTGAATCTACGCACACTGAAGAGCACTCTAGCCCTAAAGCCATCAATTTAACCAAGGTGCAGAAGATCAGAAATCAGCAGAGAGTGAGCGACGTTTGCGCTACTGTATGCCAAATTTTAGTTGACTCGGCCTCAGATTTTCTTTTTCTCTCCCTGGAAATAAGAACGTCTGGGTTTTTCGAGGCTAGTCGCCATGCAACTCCTTGCAACATGCAACTACTTAATTGCAACTGTTTGCAACCATTATTCCCAATGGCAGTTGCAAGGTGTTCTGTTTTGTTGAAAGGAGTTGAACATAACCCCCTAAACCCACACACTGAGGTAAGACAGTTGAGGTGAAACAACTTTTTATGTGTGTACGTGTACACGTGTGTGTGCGAGCATGTGTGTATGCGTGTACCTGCGCTGCGTCCATCTCGTTCAGCATGACGATAGAACTACAGTTATAATCAAACACCAGCCTCCAGAAATCCGCCATGGTGTTGGGCAAAGGATGCTGGGTAACGATGAAGGCTGCAGGCTGCTTGTGACTCTGCGAACAACAAACAAACATGTGGCGTTTAGACGGATGCTAGGTTCATTGTTTAACTGGTATCATATAGTTTATAATGTACTCTCGTAGATGCATTTTATCGATTTGGACATTTTCAACCTGCGAGAGTCTAAGGTCTCTCGTCCCATGGTGGCGAGCACGGCACCCTAGAGCTCTCAACATATAGACACGGTGCTTACCCTGCTGCCCCAACTGTTCGCTTCATGGGCTGAATGCATTTATAACCCGTAGGTCCGTAGTTTTCAATTTAAAGTGTTTTAATCCATGTGTGTACTCACGTCCATCAGAGCAGCGTTAATGTAGTTAGAAGTCTCTCCGTCTACAGAGATTAGGAACGGCAGACACCTGTCCGCTGACAGGACGTCCATGCTTCTGTTCTTATCCTGGTTCCGGGGCAGCAGACCCACGCTGCAGTCCTCCGGTCGCACTCTAGGGGTCACTATGTTCAGAGTCTGGTAGAAGACAGAGACAGCGGGAACGTACCAATGAAGAGAGAGAGACAGCAGGAACGGACCAATGAAGCAGCTGTAGCGTAGGGCCTACAACCTACATCAGTGTTTCATATCAAGGATCCAAATGAATGTATTTATATGCGATGAAAGGGTTTTGAGATTTCAGTAAACATGGCAGTGAAACGGAGGGGAACTTTTTGACTGACGGACCACAGCCTAGCAACGGAGAGCTGTCCACACAGTGGTGAAGACCGATCTCAAACTGAATCAATAAAACTCCCAAAAAGATGTTCAATAATGTTTTGGCACTCTGGGCGTTCAAGAAAAAGACGTTAAAGACATCGTTGGCTCTATTAAATCTCCCACTGACCAATCACCAACCACCTGGTCAAATCTCCCACTGACCAATCACCAACCACCTGGTCAAATCTCCCACTGACCAATCACCAACCACCTGGTCAAATCTCCCACTGACCAATCACCAACCACCTGGCCACCAAATGATTGGCTTGGGATTCCTAAGCTAATCATGTGGTGGCCATGTGCATTCCTAAATTAGGAATGCAACTTGTGGGTCTCCAAATTAATTTGGGAGGTCCCCAGATGATTAGCTTAATGTGTAACAGTGTTTTCTCACTCAACAGTAAACAAACCAACATACAGTTGCAATTTAAGGACTTTTAATGCTTGACTTGCTTACTTACTTAAAGCTGCTATAAGCAATACTATGTCAAATTTGTAATTACCTTTTTTTTTTTTTTTTTTTAGACAGCCAGCAATGAGTAAAACGCTCCCAAAAAAAGGAAGTCTCTGTGACACATCTAGGGGCCACAATCTGCATTCAAAGATGTCCCTAGAAGCTTTGTCATTGGTTGGAAAAACCCGGTCGAAATGACTAACCAATCAGGAAGTAGACAGGCAAATCGACCAATGACAAAGCTTCTAGGAACATCTTTGAATGCAGATTGTGGCCCCTAGATGTGTCACAGAGACTACATTTTTTAGGAGCGTTTTACCCATTGCTGGCTGTCTAAATACCAAAAATCACACCTGTGTGAAGAGAGGGGCGCTCTTATCATCTTACAACATCAATTACAACATAATGTTTGTTTACGCAACGGGTTCTAATGTTTGTTTAAGTCCTCAACACAAACATTACATTTTTCTTTATTGTCTATGGCGTTTTCTTAAACAAGCATCGTTGAACAACAAAGATTAAAGCTGTATATAGGAGGGGCTAGCGCCCCTCAAAAAAAAGAGAAAAAGGTCATTAAAATGTGTACATATTATTGCTTATAGCAGCTTTAATTCTTGTATTAATAATAAGGTTAAATAACATAATATTTATTTCCTTTCAAATAGCAGATCTACAAGCCCTGCAGGCTGCGTTTTAAGTACCTGGAACTCGTCTTTGATCTGTGAGGAGTTGGTCTGAGGGTCGATCCTGCTGATGTTGTAATAAACAGCTCTGAACTCACACACTGGGATGGCCGTGTTCCCACACAGACACGCCTCCAAGATGGCGTCATGCACAAACACATACTGCTCCTGTGGACACACACACACACACACACACACACACACACACACACACACACACACACACACACACACACACACACACACACACACACACACACACACACACAAAGGCGCGCACGCAGCAACACATACACAATAAGGCGTGGGTTAACCCATTTAGATCCGAGGACAATTCTACAAATGTCTTCTAAATCCTGACAGTTTTCTGAAAAACCTATGTTTCTATGTCAGTGGTTCTCAAACTATTTCATGTCAAGGACCGCAACACATGCCGGACAGACATGATCTGTTCTGTCTGTGTTTCATGGCCGCCTCATTCTCAATGCTTTTCCAATGGAAGTCACGTGGTTTGACATGTGTGTATGAGGCCTTCGAGTCTGAAATGCCAGTGAGACCTATATTATATTACCAGGATAATGTGGAGGGGGGAGCCAGCACCCGGATAATGTTTCTAAAATAACATATTCACACACCCACAAATGATGCTATGGGATGCTATGCTGATATATATTTAGGAGATTTAGATCGCTCCAATGAATTGCAGCGGCCAATGAGGTCGCCTCTGTACCCATGAAAGCCTGGGGAAACGTGAGACATATCCTGGTCTAGGAGTGTGAGTGAACTACAGTGCAGAGAGAGGGGGCGTCGCTCTCAATATAGTGAGTCAATTTCTAGCTGTTTTCTACCAGGGAGGGGCGGAGGGGGGCAGGGGGGGGCTCTGATCGGTGAACCAATAATTCTCCAGTGCCTGCTCCGTGCGCTAAACTAACTGTATCCCTTATCCTAACCTTGCACTAACCCTAATCGGAATAATGGGACGTCAAAATTGATGGCGGACAGCATAACGACTGACCCGTGTGCGTGTGTGTGTGTGTGTGTGTGCGTGTGTGCGTGCGTGCGTGCGTGCGTACCTCTGTCTGCACCATGTTGACCCTTTGCGACCGCAGCTCTCTGATGCAGTTGAAGACATCGACCACACCCTCGTTCTCTGCCATGTCCAGCATGATGTCCACCGCTATGAAGCAGCCTGACCTCCCTGACCCCGCACTGACCACACACACACACACACACACACACACACAGCACATGCACAGACAGACAGACAGACAGACAGACAGACAGACAGACAGACAGACAGACAGACAGACAGACAGACAGACAGACACACACACACACACACACACAGCGCATGCACAGACAGACAGACAGACACACAGACACAGACACAGACACACACACACACACACACACACACACACACACACACACACACACACACACACACAAACAGTTCAATACGGTGCATTTGTCACGGCAGCTGGCTTGTTTTGTCCCTCTGTGCTCTTGACCTTTAGGTTGGAGCTGCACTCTGCATGAAATAGCAGATCTGCTATTTCATGCAGAGTGGGGAGGTCCTGGCCATCACCTGGCTACTTAAACCTGGCTGAAAAACTCTCTGTGCTCAGTGATATTCTCAGCTAGCACCTTGGAGCCTATGTACATGTACCTTTGTTATTTAGTGAATGCAGACGCTTTAGTTCACTTCATCTATACGTCTCCTTTGTCTGTGTTCTGCATCTGGGTTTCACTCACTGTCTGCTGTCTGCACGTGATGCTTTGGCTGAATGTAATTGTTACATTCAGGCCAATAAAGCTACTTGAATTGAATGCGTGTGAGATTTACAGGTAGAGAGAGAGAGAGAGAGACATAGAGAGAGAGAGAGACAGAGAGAGAGAGACAGAGAGAGAGAGAGAGAGAGAGAGACCTACAGAGCGTGAAGGAGATACAACAACAGTAGAGGAACAGATAGAGAAATCTCTATAGGTTTGCTGTCAGCCTGTGTGATTAATGTTTGTGTGTTTGTGTGTCGGTGTGTGTGTGTGTGTGTGTGTGTGTGTGTGTGTGTGTGTGTGTGTGTGCGTGTGTGTGTGCGTGCGTGCGTGCATCCGTGTGTGCACGCGTGCGTGCATGTCCTCTAGATGGTAGGTGCCAAAAACAAACTCACACAGAGATTCTTGGACTCCAAGCTGCAGTCATCAGTGACCATGCACCTGTCTAACTGCTTCTGTAGAGTGAGACATGCACCTGTCTAACTGCTTCTGTAGAGTGAGACATGCACCTGTCTAACTGCTTCTCTAGAGTGAGACATGCACCTGTCTAACTGCTTCTCTAGAGTGAGACATGCACCTGTCTAACTGCTTCTGTAGAGTGAGACATGCACCTGTCTAACTGCTTCTCTAGAGTGACACATGCACCTCTCCAACTGCTTCTGTAGAGTGAGACATGCACCTGTCTAACTGCTTCTGTAGAGTGAGACATGTACCTGTCTAACTGCTTCTTTAGAGTGAGACATGTACCTGTCTAACTGCTTCTGTAGAGTGAGACATGTACCTGTCTAACTGCTTCTGTAGAGTGAGACATGTACCTGTCTAACTACTTCTATATAGAGTGATACGTGTACATGTCTAACTACTTCTCTAGAGTGAGACATGCACCTGTCTAACTGCTTCTGTAGAGTGAGACATGTACAGTACCTGTCTAACTGCTTCTGTAGAGTGAGACATGCACCTGTCTAACTGCTTCTCTAGAGTGAGACATGTACCTGTCTAACTGCTTCTGTAGAGTGAGACATGTACCTGTCTAACTGCTTCTGTAGAGTGAGACATGCACCTGTCTAACTGCTTCTCTAGAGTGAGACATGCACCTGTCTAACTGCTTCTGTAGAGTGAGACATGCACCCGTCTAACTGCTTCTCTAGAGTGAGACATGAACCTGTCTAACTGCTTCTCTAGAGTGAGACATGTACCTGTCTAACTGCTTCTGTAGAGTGAGACATGTACCTGTCTAACTGCTTCTGTAGAGTGAGACATGCACCTGTCTAACTGCTTCTCTAGAGTGAGACATGTACCTGTCTAACTGATTCTGTAGAGTGAGACATGTACCTGTCTAACTGCTTCTGTAGAGTGAGACATGCACTTGTCTAACTGCTTCTCTAGAGTGAGACATGTACCTGTCTAACTGCTTCTGTAGAGTGAGACATGCACCTGTCTAACTGCTTCTCTAGAGTGAGACATGTACCTGTCTAACTGCTTCTGTAGAGTGAGACATGCACCTGTCTAACTGCTTCTCTAGAGTGAGACATGTACCTGTCTAACTGCTTCTGTAGAGTGAGACATGTACTGTACCTGTCTAACTACTTTTGTAGAGTGAGACATGTACCTGTCTAACTACTTTTGTAGAGTGAGACACGCTCAAGTACCTACCTTTCTTTCTTTCTTTCTTTCTTTCTTTTCCTTTTATCCCACAATGTTTGTAACCCATTTCTCACCCGGTGTCAATTTGCCTATAAACTCTAATCCTGGGCGATCCCTCTGCCGACCTGGGGAGAGCCCGGAAGGCCCGAACTGAGCTCACATGCTTCCTTCAATGCATGAGGAGTGAGCAGGCCGACACGTGGAAAGAACGCGTTATTCCTTTCCCCTCCATCACGCTCCCCGGCTGAACAGGGGGAGGCAGTATACCAGGATTACTGCATGTTTTTTATGTGAGGGAGTAAGGGGACACTCCCATTGTATTTATTTACATTTTCAAAATCTAAAACTACGGGATATCAAACGCGCCGACAGACACACATTATTTCCACGAATGAACAGTGAACGAGAAAATATTTGTGCTTTCATCTTGAATGCTCCACACAAGTGGAACACACTCTGTGGGACTCTGTGAAGGTTGGTCTCTATAGAGGAATCCACAGAGCGCTGGCCTGCGTTGCGCTCTCATTATTGCCACCTGACACCGCAGTTTGGAAATAATGTGGTTACCTGCCAGTGTTGATTTCATCTAGAACAACTGTGGCAAAAAAGGTTTGTCGACAACCTTTCGTTTTTAAAACAAAAAACAAATCAAAACAAAGCTATGATGACTAAATATATTGACAATTTTGTCAACGCAAAACTAGACTAATGAGATGTCTAGACACTTTAGCCTAGTTTTGCGTTGACCAAATTAAGAAAAAAAAAAGTAGAGCTACTAGTGGAAATAAAAGACAAGTCCGTTTTGGTTTTCGCTCGGGTGATGTTGCGCTCTGAAAATAGTAGATTGGATATTTTCAGCATGCGACAAAGTGTAAAAGCAGCCAACGCAACGTCATCAATACCTTTTTTATCAACAAAATTAACCGATAGCTTATCAGATGACAAATGTTTTACTAAAACTACATCAAAAGTTACTGTCAAAATTAACACTGTTTGAGTTTGCATGCTCTCCCCGTGTCCCCTAGGCCTAGGGTGTCCCCTTGGGTAGGATAGGTACCCTCACAAAAGACATGCAGTCTTCTTCTTCTTTCGTGTAACGTTAGAGTTCCAACTCGGTGTCGTGGAGCCACGCTCGCATCTCTGGTCCCAGGTCAAAGAGGCCGGCCTCCGGGTCACCGCACTCACATGCCGCACTGTCCGCCAATCCCCACTTCTGCATCGACGCATTGAAGCGCCCAACCCCAGTTCTTAAGCGGTTCAATGTGGTCCATTGCTGGCGAGGTAGGTCATCTCCTCCTACGGCGCCATCTCCTGGTTCCCAGATGTACCGATGCATGCATTACTGCATGCCGAGACATGCAGTAATCCTGGCCTCTAAACTACCTCCCCCTGGACAAGCCCGGGGCGCCTGATGGAGGGGAAAGGAACTGGTCGGAATAACGTGTTCCTTCCACGTGTTACGTCCTACCGGGGAAACTCTCCCCTGTCAGGTGATAAGAATTAAGCGTCTTGGACTCCTCATGTATGGAAGGAAGCATGAGGTCAATCCGTTGCTCTCCCCAGGTTGGCAGAGGGAGTGTATGTTGCGCCAAGGACAACTGGCAATTGACACTGAGAAAATATACTTAATATACAAAATTGTGAGATAAACATTTAGGGAAAAAAGCACCGTTACCTGCAGTGGACAGCGATAGGTCCAGCGTCGGGCGGGTTGAGGAACTTGACCTGTCGTATGAAGCCCAGCAGACCAGTGGCGAAACACGGCACGCCGTGGTCCGGCCACGACGTGAAGTGGAACTGACGCAACTCACGGATCTCGTGGTGGCCCTTCTGACGCACACACGCACACGCACATGCACGCGCACACACACAGACACACACACACACACACACACACACACACACACACAGACACACACACACACACACACACACACACACACACACACACACACACACACACACACACACAGAGAAAGAGTTAAGGAAATTCACACAGGGTGCATACATTTGTTAGACAGACAACAGTCCAACAACTCCAGACATGCGTGGTTTCAACTAACCCGTGGCTTAGGTTAAAACTCACTGTGGCTCCCCCATGACATGTGTGGCAGATTAAAACTAATTAAAACTATAGGTTTAGGGTTGGGTTTTGCGTATAGGGTGTCGGACTGACAGCTGTCGGACTGTTAGTAGGACCCAATTCATGCAAGTTGAGGAAAATCTAAGAGACATGTAAATACTCTTACAGGACATCCCTGTGTGGGATGGATGGAAACCCTTTGTCTTTTACTTCTACATCCTGTGGTTCTAGAACACTGGTTCTCAAACTTCTTCATGTCAAGGACCCCCAAATTGACACTAATTAGCCCGCGGACTGCCATTAGAAAAGATATGCCAGGGACCCCCATAAGAGAACATTTTTACGTCTCTAGCAGTGATTCTCAATCCGTTTAATTTCAAGGACCCCCAGTTTGACATGAATTAGTCTACGGACCACCATTTAATGGCATTTATATCTCTGAGACCCCCAACTTATATTGTAAGTTTAACACATGTTAATTTAACATTTAGCTGGGGACCCCCTGGAACTCCCTCAAGGACGCCTGGGGGTCCCCGGACCCCACTTTGGGAACCACTGTATCTAGAACTATAGTTTAGTTCTACATCCTGTGCTTCTAGACCAGGGGTCTGCAACCCAAGATGTTGAAAGAGCCATTTTCGACCAAAAATAAATTCAAAATCAATCTGGAGCCGCAAAGAAAATTACGCATTATAATGCAGCTTGCCAAGCTTTATTATCTCCCGGGTTGCAACGAAACTAGCAGAATTTAGCATGCTTTCCCTGGAAATGTCTTTCAACGTAACTTTTTTTGTTGTTTGATAGCTTCTCACTGCAGATTAAACATACAGGCAGTCAATCTGCATTGGCTGTGAAGGCAAAAGCCTCTGTCCACAAACTGTTAAATCCTCTGTTTTTCGTCGGCTATCTTTATTTCTTTCCCTGTAGAAGCCGTAGTAGCGTAGCAGGCAGCATCCTCACACACGCCCACCGGTTTGTTTATAATAGACACCTGGCTGGCACGGCACTGAGTGTGTCGCATGCTATGACGCAAATTTTAGTTTAGTTACGTTTTCCAATTTTGTAAAAATGTGTAGAATAAATATTAAGAATGCTTGTCACGTTTGGCCTCCTACAGAAACCATAAATGAAAATTAATTTATTGCTACTTTTAATGCTACAGGGAGCCACTAGGGGTCCCCTAGTGGCCCTGTTGCAGACCCCTGTTCTAGACATAGAGATAGATGCCTTATTGGCCGATGCAGTTCGTTGGAGCGATGTGTGTTGAAGGAGGGGTGGAACGATTTACACTGGGGAAGGAAATACGCCGGAAGTGTGGAAGGCACATTACGGCACGCTGCCACTCAAGTGACTATACTGGCCAATCACAGCGCATCTTTTCCGGGACTCGGAAAATATGCAATTTTTTGCAATTTTATCAATTTCGACGTCAGGCCTAAATGGGTTAAGTACCAGGTGTTATTACTTAACTTAAGACCTGGAGGCGTGGTCAATGCTCTTTGGCCACTCAGAATAGCCAAATGGCATTGATCACGCCTCCAGGTCTTAAGTTAAGTAATAAGACCTAGTACTTAGACACGCAAAATACAGCCCACCATCTCTTATTGACCTGGTGCAAATCTCACTCATTGTGTTAAATGCTATTATTCAAAGGGTGGGTTATCATTCAGCATCATCATTTATAGCTATCATTTTCTCTTGCAGTTTAAAGAAAGATTATGGTAAAGGTTTGAGAACCACTATAGGTCTAATGCATTTAAAACAGGTTTTCCCACTCAACACATGGAAAGGAAATATATATATGAACATATGCCAATATATTATAGGCTATACACAAATATAGCCTATGCAGAATATATAATGCCATATTCTGGTTAATAATATGTGCATATAAAGTATAGTGGATTTATAGGAAATACATTTGTCATATAAAGCTCATATCCACATATATGTTAATCATATGTGGCATTTAAAAATATATGTTCATATATTTTAGGATATATTTTCTACGGTGGAATGTCTGTATTCCTCTAAATCGATGTAAAAGAAAAGGCCAAATCGACATTAAAAAGGCCAACATTGTTTCGGCGGCGGCCAAACACATCATGTCACTAAGGTCTCACTCTTGCCATTTTGCTGAAACTTGGCAGCCCTGCTTATATTCAGGACAATAGGGTATATAATCAGTGTTGGGGAAGTTACTTTTAAAAAGTAAGGAATTATAGTTATCGTTACTTATCTAAAAAAGTAATTTGTTACTTTACTTTACATTAAATTATGAAAGTAACTACTTTACTTTACTTTACTTAAAAAAATAATAATATAAAAAACGGCCGAAACCGAATACCGAATATAGGAACTTTTCTTTTGAAGCTAGATCTATAAAGAATAGGGTTGGGAGACTTGGGACTTCATTAAAAAACATCTAATTAATTGGAGGCTTTGTGATGAATTCATCTCAATTAATCACATTTTAATTGCATATCAATAGGCCTATTTGACCTGAGCAGTGAGCTTTTAGTAATAATAATAGTGATAATATTATTTATATAAAGCTTCTCTGAGTACTTAAAGACACTTTTCAAGGAGAACATGATAAAACAAATAAAAACAACTTTATTAGAGAAAAACTGTGCAATATTCCAGAGGTGGGTTTGAATTTATAGGTGGTGGCCTATACTCTAAGGTGGTGGCATGTCTCTTTTTGTCTGTTTTGGGAAGTGCATCGTTTTGACAGGTCTGCCTGAAACCTGCCTGAAACCCTGACCATTAAACACGGGCAGACGCAACGATACAGTCTGCCCGTGTAAACGCAGCAGCGAGTGTGACTGTGAGGGGTTGGGGAAGGGGAACGGATGGAAAGTACATAGTGCAACTAACGTTAGCTCCCATGCTAGCTAGTAGCTTCCCTCGTCAACAGAACACCACCACAGATCGGATGGAAGCTGCAGCTGCTGATATCACGTTGCTTGTGCCCGTGTATGGGAAATAAGATTTAAAAGGCTATGGAAGCGTGGATGAAAGGCAAAGCACAGATGTGTGCAATAAATTTGTGTCGGATCTGCCTGTGCATTCCGTCTTCTGCAGTGCGCGCGTGTGTTCTGTCAACTTCTGTGTTGTGAGTCTGTCACTGGCTGCTGAATGCATAGTTAAAGAGCGTCATAAGCATGCGCCCTTCCTGCGCTGGAAGTAGCAGATCTTCAAGTTATCTACCCGTCGCAATGCACAGCGTGTTGGGCTTGTACATCTGTGTTTCTCCCGCAGTTTAGTTGAATTATATCGATTCACAACTTTATTTGCCCCCTTCACTTCAGCAGCACAGAGACGTCACGCCTGTATGATAGACTCACGGAGCTGCATGGCGAGACTTTTTTCACTGATCACGTAAGTTGACTTAACACCATAACGCGGGTAACGCTCGCACAATAACTATTCCATAACTATAAGTTATGGAATGGGAAATGTAAAGCGTTAGGTTACAAGTTACTGCAAATAGTAGTTACGTTATGTAACATAACGCGATGTAAGGGCGTTAGTCACAACACTGTATATAATAGGGTATATAGCACATTGGTTGGCTATTCAAAAATAGCAGCTATACAAGCTCATTATAGTGCAGAGCTTGCAGATATTTGGGGAAAAAAAGTTTGAATATAGTATCAAAAGGATTAAAAAATGTAGCCTCTCCTCTCCTCTCCTCTCCAGTATTTGACAG
>NC_139703.1:16410242-16417742 GCF_964188405.1 Protomyctophum parallelum | reverse complement strand
ATCTATTTTTACTTTCTTATTTTTGTCGGACCCTATACTAATTTGTACACTTTGCAGGCACACATTTGTACACACAGCCAAGAACAGTTGATATATTCTCTCCTAAAGTATAAGTGTGCTACCTTTTTGGAATTGTTTTAATTCCTATTTTTGAGTGGTGCAACCACTCCTACAACCAGCTTGCAATGTCCTCGTACGTGTTTGTGTGTCTGTGTGTGTGTCTGTCTCGTACTTGTTTGTGTGTCTGTGTGAGCATGAGTATGTGACTTAAAAATAGCAGTAGGGGGCGCCAGAAACAGTGAGAGGGGTAGTGACTCTAATGAGAGAGAGTGAGAGAGGTAGTGACTCTAATGAGAGAGAGAGATAGAGAGAGAGAGAGAGGGGGGGGGGGGGGGGGGGAATTGCACCACTCAGTTCACACGTGTGTGATTTTTTTTTTAATGTATACTGGATTTGGGTTTAGCACTCCACTGAAAACCATTGCTGATGTGTGGTAATAATCATAGAGCATGTGAAGGTAACACAGAACTGTTATAGGAATTAACCCTTGACCCTATAAATCAGTGGTTCCCAAACTATTTCATGCCAAGGACCCCCACATTGACACTATAGCCTCGTGGACCCCCATTTGAAAAGATACGCCATATTGTTTTACGGCTCTAGCAGTGATTCTCAACCCGTTTAATTTCAAGCACCGCCCAGTTTGACATGCATTAGTCTACGGATTAGTCTGGACTAATGGCATTTCTATCTCTGGGACCCCAATTTACTCTGAGAGGTTCCATTTAGAGTGTAAAAATTGAACCAAATGGACTCTAATGGGTCCATTTGGTTCCATTTGTACACTCTCAGAGTTACAGACCCATAAGGGTCCATTTGGTTCCCAACTATCATTTATCTGGGGTCCCCCCTGGAACTCCCTCAAGGACCCCTAGGGGTCCCCGGACCCCACTTTGGGAACCAATGCTATAAATGACGAAATCCCAGTACTGGTTTTGTCCTCTGCATTGAATGGCAGTACATTTGTGCGCATGTGCACACACACGCATGTGTGTGTGGGTGGGAGCGTGCGTGCGTGTGTGTGTGTGCGTCTCAAGCCAAAAAGTCTTTGAGATGTTCAGAGAATATATAACTTTCATTGTATTTTTTTGCTGCAGTGTAACATTTATAGATTTGTGCCTGAGGGGAAATCAAGTTATGTGAAGCATAAACAAGTTAAACATATTGAAACCGTTTTCAGATGTGATTCTATCTGATCAGAGATGAAAACCTCACAGAGTTACTGAAGTGCATTCTGAGAGAGGAAAAACAAATAGACAAAAACAATGTGAAATAATTGATGTGAAGATCAGTAATGGACGGACGGACAGACAGACAGACAAAGGACTCCCTGACAATGAGCACGCACGCACGCGCACACACACACACACACACACACACACACACACACACACACACACACACACAGACAGGCTTTTATAATGTAAATATATGGTAATCAGAAATACAGTCGCCGTGTGATTCCTCATCACCCATTATTAGACGTGTGTGCGTGCATGCGTGCGTGCGTGCGTGCGTGCTTGCGTGATGGACAGGATCATTACACCATGCTTGTAATTAAAGTTTTTTTTCTATAATGAAACATTTATCACAACTCCTGTTGGCTGTCAGCTTATTGCACGCACGCACACACGCATGCATGCACGCACACATTCACACAGTGCTGAAGAGAACAATCTATATTGTTTCTCACACACAAAAGCCTGAGGGGCTCTGCCACTCAACACGCACACATGTACATTATGTGTGCACACACACACGCACACACACACACACACACACACACACACACACACACACACGGAGGCTACAATATCCAGTGGTGGACAATACTGGAGCCAAATGCTTTTAGAGAGGAGAGGAGAGGAGAGGAGAGGAGAGGAGAGGAGAGGAGAGGAGAGGAGAGGAGAGGAGAGGAGAGGAGAGGAGAGGAGAGGAGAGGGGAGGAGGTACTCACAAGCGATAATGTTTCCATATCGATTCTTGTTGCGGTTTTCTTCCTTCTGAGCCGTTTCCCAGGGAGCGGTCTGTCCCTCTGCCAAACCCTACACCCACACGCACGCACGCACGCACGCACACACGCACACACGCACACACACACACACACACACACACACACACACACACACACACACACACACACACGAGCCCACGCACACAAGAAGAATCGTTAGTGTTGCTATTATTATTATTATCATTGTTTTTTAATGCGTCGCATTACACGGAACACAATCTCCAATTTCATCTCAATATATTTGGTGCTCTCAGACTATAAATGATCGTGCAGGCTGGGCTGGCGTGAGGCGAGGTGATTGAGACCGACTCTGTGCTGGAAGCAACAGAGAAGAGAACCGTGACTAATAGACTCTATATATCCACAGTGATAAGGCTCAAGGTTCCTCATGCTCAGACAGAGCTGGGCAAGACATGCAGCTTTCTTTGTCAGCGGTCCAACATCTTGGAATGAACTCCAAAACTCTTTCAACCTGCAGAGCTCCCTGCCATCATTCGGTCGGTTCAAAGGAATGCTTCACAACATGTTTAACTGCGATTGCTCTTGTTTCAATTGAGTTATTATTATTTTCTGTTTTGATTGCTCTGCTTAAAGTTCCTTTGTAATTTACAATGTAATGAATGTTTTTGGATTTGTATTGACAAACAAGCTGTCGCAGCGTTTTTGTCAGGGAGGTGGCTCTGTGTCATTTGCGACAGTCAGTCAGTCATATATGATACAGTCTGTTCCTAGCAAAAATGTAACTAATTCAGTAGCAGTAACAATAGCGTTTTCTCTCAGTCAGTTGATTCTTCATATCCATATGAGTGAAACGGCCGGGGTGACATGCTTATTTTTCAAACACAGTTCTTATATGAGGCGATCTAAAATCCCACTATGGGGATTACAATGCAAATAAAAAAGTATGTGCACCTGTGGATTTGCGCCCTCTACCGATATTGACGTCAGACTTCGCTGCTCTCTCTTGTAACCTTGGCTACATTGAAAACTAGAAAAAGTGTTGCCTGCATAAATGGGCCTGGTGGCGCTCGAAAAGGCAGAATGATTCTGAAAAATGCAGGCCAGATGTTTTTACTTGGGCTGTAGGGAGTGTGCACACGTTTCCCAGCAAGGGCGAAATCTACAGAAATGTGTTTAGCCAAAATCGGCCGCATGGTGGCGCTATAACAGGCCATTGTGGAATATTTGGGGCAGAGGTTTGTCGTTGTGTGTGTGCACAGTTTGGCATGGATGGGGCCAAGTGGCCAACGGTGCTGGAGATTAGCTGGTAACCGACGGACGGACACACACACAGACGGACAGAATGCAAAACATACTCTCTCCCCATGCCTCCGGCCTGGCGGAGACAATGAGGGCTTGCCTTCAATTGTACTCTCGAGTATAAATAAAGGTAATGATGACACTGGATGAAGCAATATGCCCCCCCCCCCCCCCCCCAACCACACACACACACACACACACACACACACACACACACACATGCACACAGAGGCATTGCATGAGGAGACAGCATGTTCTTTCTCTAGTTTGATATGAATATCTACAGTATATCTATACAGGATTATTTTATTTTCCAACCACTGTGCAGAAGGTTTGCAACAGAGCGGCATGGATTTTCTTATTTCTAAACACAGGTTTGATAAACCTGCACCATTGCAGAATTAATAAACATCACATCAAATCAAATCATGTTTATTCATAAAGCCCATTAAAAAAAAAACTTGTGTTCTACCAGAGTGCTATACAAGAAGAACATTTCTTCAGCAACAACAATTACAGTAGTAAAAAATAACACTCAGACGCATACTAAAGTGATCATTACCAACATCATTCTCCCAACGGAGACAAGGAGATAAGAGCAGGAACATCATAACAGGAGGATTTCAATGCTCGCCAGTAAAACACTCTGGATTTAAAAGATGCAATGGAGGGAGCAGTTCTAATGGAGAAGGGAATGCTTTACTGTTACATAGCCTGGGGGATAACCTCTCTCTATATAAAGATATGCACAACCCACAGTTTTTAAATAACTGCATTCTCTATAACTTCTCTAAAACTTCTCTTCTGGTGGGGGGGGGGGGGACATTTTCAGATGGGGGTCCGCGGTTAAATAAGTTAAGAACTAGAAAAAGTGCCCTTTTGGGCACAGGTCTCCACCAGGAGGATAGGAGTGTGTGTGATGTTTGGCAAAATGTTTAGGAGTATATAAACATGTTTTTAGTTTTAGTTTTTTGCAAGAATTGTCTTCATTTTGAGGATAGAATTCTGGATGAGCAGGACATGTGCAGCATATTGTACAAAACGGGCCACTCTTGATCACATGACTACAGAGATCATGTGTACCGATTTGCATGAGATTTGGATGAAATCTGTGCGACTAACATAAAATGTGTTTTGCAGAAATCGGCCTCATGGTGGCGCTATAATCGGCAGATGTGGAGGGATGCAGGGACAATGTTTTTCCATGGCCTCTAGGGAGTGCACATGCATAAGTTGCATACAGATCGATGCAGTTATAAGTAAAAACAGGCTGATTTTGAAAAAGATTAGTGGCATGTCATCCTCTGCCTAGTGGAAATGTGCGTGTATAATTTCACGGAAATTGCACACTGTTTGTGATTTGTGGCATTTTGTTCGAAACGGACCAATCATGTGAGCTTTAGAAGCCAATCTTAGCCAATCAGGATGGAAGATGGGAAATAGTGTTGATCACATGACTATGGAGATAGTGTATACCGAATTGTGTGATGTATGGATAAAATGTGTACGAGTAATACAGAAATGTGTTTTGCCTAAATCGGCCTCATGGTGGCGCTATAACATCCCGTTGAGGAATATTTGGGGTAGAGGTTCATCGTTGGCATCCAGGGAGTGTGTGTGCACAGTTTGGCATGGATCGGGCCAACGGTGCCGGAGATTAGCTGGTAAAGGACGGACGGAAGGAAGGAAGGATGGACAGACGGACACGCACACACACACACGCACACACACACACACACACACACACACACACACACACACACACACACGCACGGAGTGCAAAACTTACTCTCTCCCATGCCTTCGGCCTGGTGGAGACAATGAATGAGTTAAGAAGACACTGTTGTTTTATTAATAATGGAATTCTATATATTTCTGTACTGAACCGTTGATGTCCTCACAAGTATAAAGTTTTACATTACGTGTGTGTGTGTGTGTGTGTGTGTGTGTGTGTGTGTGTGTTTGCGTGTGTGTGTGTGCACGTGCGTGTGCGTGTGTGTTTATTTCAAACCCCAAACCACATAGGTTGCCATATGGACATTGGACTATTTTCGACAATGCACGCCCGCACGTGCACACACACACACACACACACACACACACACACACACACACACACACACACACACACACACACACACACACACACACACACACACACACACACACACACACACACACACACACACACACGCACACTCCCAGTGGACAGTGAATTGAGTCCATTAAAAGCTTAAAGAGACAACGGCTCTCACTTTCAGACATCGATATGAGTCACATGGCCTAGTTACACACACACACACACACACACACACACACACACACACACACACACACACACACACACACACACACACACACACACACACACACACACACACACACACACACACACACACAGATGTAGCATGTCGTCGCTCAGTGAAGTAGAACATGGATTAACAATTTAGACAGACAGACAGACAGACAGACAGACAGACAGACAGACAGACAGACAGACAGACAGACAGACAGACAGACAGACAGACAGACAGACAGACAGACAGACAGACAGACAGCAGTGATAAACGTCTGTGTAGAAAGTAAGTAACTAAGTAATCAAATGAGCACGGTGTGGGGAATAAGGCTGGCGTGCGTGCGTGCGTGCGTGCGTGCGTGCGTGCGTGCGTGCAAGTCTCTAACCTCATACTCCTCTTTGAAGCCGTATCCCTGGCCACACTTCATCTGGGTGATGTGTTGGAGCAGGTCTGCTACCCGGATGGCTGGTTGAATCTGACCTGAGAGAGAGACAGAGAAAAAGAGAGAGAGAGAGAGAGAGAGAGAGAGAGAGAGAGATTTAGCAGTTTGGATGTTATCATACTTTCAAGACTATGCAATGGAGCCAGTAGGACTGTCCTAGGCCTACATGTGTTGTCCTGCTTGTTGTACTAACCCCAACCTCAGTCTTAAAGGGATCGTGACATCAATTTAATTTGTTTTAAATATTTTTTACGTTTTCTGAGCTCAATTGCACCAAAAAAAACATGAACATGTAACATTCAGTAGACTTTCTGTGGTCTGGGGTATTTTCTGTCTCAAACAAGTGCTCTGATTTTCCTGTGGACTGTGATGTAATAGTCCACAAATCCCATAATATATGTATATGACATTACAATTTGCCAGCAGATGTCGCTGTTGAGGCCTGTTTGCCTGTTTTCATTGCACCCCACGGCTTCAGAACACACCATTCAAGCTAGGAGTAAGTGTGAGCTGTGAGTACTAAGCTTATTAGAAGACTGGATAAGATGTCAGGGTTCACCTATATCATTCATAGGTTGGTGAAGAGCGACCATCTAGCGTAATCACTGACAACAGGAAATGACGTAATTTCACGCCAATGGCAGTCAAGTGTCGTTTTTGAGATGACGTCATTTACCGTCAAAGGCAATCGACGTGTTAAGTAATTTACCGCAAAGCTTGTCTGTACGTTCCATTCATAAATGAGGGGTTATATACAACCCTTTGGTCTCCCGCATAGATTTTGTTGTTTAGTTTTTTCTTTCTTTTTAGGACAATTTAGAAAGAATCCAGAATCTTGGTTTCTGTAAAGTATGATGCCATGCCATGCATGTGCATGTGCATACCACTCTGATAGGACAGCTCCACAGTCTCACAGCCTCCGTACGGGAAGCTCTGCAGAGTCAGAGAGGGAGCAGAGAGAGACGGCTGACTGCTGTCTGTGAGAGAGAGACATAGAGAGAGAGAGAGAGAGAGAGAGAGAGAGAGAGGGTTAAAAAGATTTACATAGATTGTGCATTACATTCACACACACACATTCACACACCTTTACATAGACTGTGAATTACACACACATTCATACACCGATGGCGGCGGAAACCATGCAAGGCACCAACCAGCACATCAGGAGCAATTAGGGGTTCAGTGTCTTGCTCAAGGACACTTCGACACTAACTCTGGGGGAGCCCGGGTTCAAACTGGCAACCTTGTGGTTACCATCCAGCTACTCTACCCCTGAGCCACCACAATTGACCGACTGACAGAAATACTATACCAATATAAAGATGTAGCATTTGAGAACTTCTCACGTAATGCCATTGATGGCAAGACAGTCAATTGTCAGTGAGAAAGGAGGGCATTTGTAAAGTTGTTGGAATGTGCTATTCAGA
>NC_139703.1:16362742-16405242 GCF_964188405.1 Protomyctophum parallelum | reverse complement strand
AGTATTAGTCTTATATTGTGATATTGATGTAGGGATATGGATGGTAATCAGTATTAGTCTTATATTGTGATATTGATGTAGGGATATGGATGGTAATCAGTATTAGTCTTATATTGTGATATTGATGTAGGGATATGGATGGTAATCAGTATTAGTCTTATATTGTGATATTGATGTATAGGGATATGGATGATAATCAGTATTAGTCTTATATTGTGATATTGATGTAGGGATATGGATGATAATCAGTATTAGTCTTATATTGTGATATTGATGTATAGGGATATGGATGGTAATCAGTATTAGTCTTATATTGTGATATTGATGTATAGGGATATGGATGGTAATGAGTATTATCCTTATATTGTGATATTGAAACAAAGGCTCACGGTAATCGTTTTTAAATGAATGTATAGGTGACTTTCTGATCAGAAAGACCTCACAGACACTCTAGTGTTATCGTATCGTTATGTATCGTTACACCCCTACCCATTACCAGAGGCATCATCATCATCATTTTTCGACCGCGGTCGAGATGACCAGAGGCATATACAGTACTAATAATAATAATAATAATAATATTATTATTATTATTATACAGTAGGCAGTAGCGTGAGGCTAGTGCCAGAGAAATGCAACATAAACATAGAAGAAGAGCCCTCATCCGGCCGAACCCTCCATTGTGGCTTCAGGCTCGCTCACGGCCATGATCTGCTGTCCCGGACTATTATTATGCATAGCGCGACCTCACATTAATGTTTTATTGAGCTCTAAACATAGTCTTTTATCTCAATCTGAGCCCTAAAATGCTATAGACCGTGTGTGTGCGCATGCACGAGGAGATTTAAATGACTACACACCATGGGATCCACCGGAGGCTAATGATGGATGCTAAAAAAGGCAAATAAAATACTATTAGCTCTTGGTTAAGTGACATTAAACAAACCCGAGATGTCTCATGTTGGCAAAGGAGATTGCAAATAAATAATCGTGGGATTGGCATAGATTCTGTAAATTCGGTTTACGTCTGCGTTGGGAGAAAAAAAAGATGAGTAAAAAAGCTGGTAGTAAAGTGAGTAAATAATAAATGAATACCCTGGCAGTTAACGTACATTTATATACGTAGCAGGTTATTTATAATACAGATGGTATGATGTGATTGTTGGTCATACTTCTCACATCTATCTATCTATCTATCTATCTCACATTCCATTGAAGTCCTGACAATCTTCCTATAGTGTTGTTGAATAACCCCCCCAAAAAAACTTTATGAACATAAAAAGGAAATAATAATGTTTGTGGGAGGAAGGTCTCAGGGGGGGAATAAACTGGAGCTTTAAAGAGCCGGCAGCCTCTTTTTATGAGGATTATAAAAAGTCAAAATGTGAGCTAAGCAAAAAGTGAGTGAGGAGAAGGCTAATTTAAGAGAGGAAATATGGACCTTTATGTACTGCACTTTAGAAACACTGTGCGTGTGTCCGTGTGTGTGTGTGAGTGTGTGTGCATGCGTGTGTGTGTGTGTGTCCTTAATGGAATATTTCTTAAAAGGTTCGCTATTAGCCTGCAGTGACCCACACTCTCTACGCACACTCACACTGGGGGGCGGCGGTGGCTCAGGGGTAGAGTGCCTGGATGGTAACCGTAAGGTTGCCAGTTCGAACCCGGGCTCCCCCAGAGTTACTGTCGAAGTGTCCTTGAGCAAGACACTGAACCCCTAATTGCTCCCGATGTGCTAGTTGGTGCCTTGCATGGTTTCCGCTGCCATCGGTGTATGAATGGGTGAATGTAATGCACAATCTCTGTAAAGCGCCTTGGATAAAGGCGCTATATAAATGCACCATTTACCATTTACACTCACACTCACACTCACACTCACACACACTCACAGAAGGCGGTGAGGTCGGGGGTGGAGGTGGAGAAGGGGTCGTCCTTCCTCAGAGTTCCTCCCAGCTTGGATGCGCTCTTCTGGGCCGCGGTGGAACACGACACCGGACCCATCTCCCTCTGCTGGGCCGCGGTGGAACTGCATGCCGACTCCTTCTGCTTCTTGGCCAGCTTGCTGTGCGCACGCACGCACGCACGCACACACACACACACACACACATGCACGCACACACATCACACATGCGTACATACACACACAAAGGGAGAGAGAGAGAGAGAGAGAGCATGTCAGCTAGGTGTTTTATGGATGGTTCGACTGGCAGGAGTGCAGATGTAAATTTACATTTTTATATCATAATATATCAGCCGTTCATCTGTGTATGACACACACTCACTTAACGCACGCACGCACGCATGCACGCACGCACACACATGCACAGTGGGTTTACAGTGCACTGTTTAGTAATCAGAACTCAAGAGGTTCATTTTATTTTGAGTATCTGCCGATAAGGATTTTTCCCAATCCTATAGGCTATTTATATTTTCATTGAACCATATCACAAAAGTACAATATACAAAATCACAGACGATATGATGTATATTTTGATAGCATATGCCTCTCTACATATGTCATGATTGTACACATAGCCTAACACTTCAGCCTATAGTTCACAGGCAGGGAAGCCTGAGTGAAGAGCCCTGCAAGAAAAGACACATCAATATCCAGTCTAATATCATGATATGGATAATGGATATAATATTGATACTAGGGATGTGCCGATCACATTTTTGTTTTGCCCCGATTTCAGATCACGTGATCGGAACGGGACAACCTATAACCATAACTAAAGAATGCATAGTCGCTTTGACAATATGTTTCATAGTAATAACCTCCATCTGCCTCCGTTTTAGCTACGTGGCAGTGGCTGGATTAGGATTATCTATGGATTTACTCTGTCCGAAAATCAGTTAATGTCATTGTTGTTTATTTTATAATTTTTTTAACGGCAAATAAAGTATTCTATCCATTCTATCTATCTACAATCCCATAGATCAAGACATCGCCTGGACAACGAATTAAAACATTAATGAGTTAGTTAGTTAGTTAGTTAGTTAGTTAATTCATTCATTCATCCATCCATTTGTAGAAGGTGCCACAAACGGCAACAGTTGTCAATCCTGGGTATGCAGCCTGCCTGCCTGCCTGCCCGCCTGCCTGCCTGCCTACCCGCCCGCCCGCCCGCCTGCCTGCCTGCCTGCCTGCCTGCCTGTCTGTCTGCCTGTCTGTCTGCCTGCCCGTCTGTGTTAGCTGTTTTCTTTGTCTTCATTTTTAACTTCCAGTTGTCACGACAACAAACAAACACAGCAGAGCGATAAAGAAACATGTCCGTCTGGTGTTTTCAGACGTTTGTTTCCAGTTCTTTCAGTAAAATGTTGTGCTTCAAGTCTCAGCGGGAAGACAGATGGTCACACTATCATGAAATAAAGCCTTTTGGAAAACAAAACATACTGATGGATGTAGCCCAGTTGACGCAAGACAATTCACCCTAACGTTTAAACAAAAAACTTTTCTAAATTGTGTCTTTTTTTTGCTCCAGTGGGAAATTTTCCATGACAGAAAGAAAAACAACTAAACGTGATTTGTTTTTCACATTAAGTCTGGACCACTTTCATACAACGAGCCTTAATTACGTGATTCAGATTCAGAAAACTGTATTGATTCTGAAAAGACAAACTGATTTTCACCTCATGCTGTGAATACATGATTCGAAAATTATGATGACTAGGATTAGATTGGCACGCATGCTTTGCTCAACTCACTGAGTTCCACAGGGAATTCAACCCTCAACCCTGTTCCATGGTACGATGATTTGGACTTATAAAACGCCTACATACATCCATCTCTGGCCGCTGTAGGGTCTGTCCCATCTTTTTGTCCCGCAACACGTACCGTATAATAAACTACACACTGTAGGATCAGGGGTAGGCTACTCAATGTGAGGCCCGGGGACCCCACGGGTCCTTATAAGGGTTCCAGGGGCCCCCAGCAAAATGAGTTAATATAGCATCATCTATTAGGGTATTTATTTATTTTATCTGGAAAAAAACAGCAACATTTTTGTAATAAGTACGACACAGATCTTCTCTGTGGCCAATTACATTATCCCACGATTTTGTAACCCATTTTCTCACCCAGTGTCAATTATCTAATCCTGGGCGCTACACTTCCTCTGCCAACCTGGGGGGCCAGCGAACTGACCTCATGCTCCCTTCCCTTCCAAGCTGCTGGAAGGGAGTTTGACAGGGGGAGTTTCCCTGGTTGGACGTAGCGCGTGGAAGGAACACGTTATTCCCACCAGTTCCTTTCCCCTCCATCAGGCGCCCCGGCTGGCCAGGGGGAGGCAGTATAGAGGCCAATTACATGCTTGACGAGAAACTGTGATGCACGATTTTAGTGAAATACTTCCTTCACTTTAATACAAATTAATACTGTCTATAACAGACAATAACAAGACAGTGTAGGAGAGACAGGACAGCTGAGAGGGAGACAGTGTAGGAGAGACGACAGTAGGACAGCTGAGAGAGAGACAGTGTAGGAGAGACAGACAGTAGGACAGCTGAGAGACAGACAGTAGGAGAGACAGACAGTAGAACAACTGAGAGGGAGACAGTGTAGGAGAGACAGACAGTAGGACAGTGTAGGAGAGACAGACAGTAGGACAGCTGAGAGACAGACAGTAGGAGAGACAGACAGTAGGACAGCTGAGAGGGAGACAGACAGTAGGAGAGACAGACAGACAGTAGGACAGCTGAGAGGGAGAAAGTGCAGGAGAGACAGACAGACAGTAGGACAGCTGAGAGACAGACAGTGCAGGAGAGACAGACAGTTGGATCTGGCAGTGAGATAAATACTCTGGAGAAATCCCCCACACAGATTGAATTTATCTGATGCCCAGTCACGACTGTGTGTGTGTGTGTGAGTGTGTGTGTGCGTGTGTGCGTGTGTGTGTGTGTGTGTGTGTGCGCGCTCGCGTGAGTGCGTGCGTGCGTGTGGTCTCGACCACTGCAGTGAGGACAGCATAATAACAGTGTATGTGTGAACGCCTCCATACGTTTCATAAGATGGACAGAAAGGTTTTGTCTGGAAAGTAACAGCATTCACTTTCCAAACGGTTCACTTGGCTACGTTGTGTAGTGTAGACGTAGACACACATCTACAGATTTCTGTGTGCTATATACCCACACAGCGGTGAAGAGACATCTCAAACTGAATGAAAAAATGTTAGATGTTAAAAGATGTTTTTGGCACTCATTTTGGCGAGGCTTTGTCCAAAGCGTGTTTTGCTATACTTTCCATTGGTTCAATATTTTCTAAACAACACACAGACGTAAAGGGTGGAGTTAGGTGGTTTCCTCCAGACAGCGATGATTACGGTTCTTAGTCTGTTCTGTGTGTCTGATGTGTTTTTGTTTGTCTTGAAGATTATTATTTTTATTATGTATTATTTATTATGCTGCTGTAACGCCTCAATTTCCCTTCAGGGATAATAAAGTATATCTCATCTCATCAACATGACAATCTAATTCATGTCCCAATTAAAACAGTTCTTAATTATTCACTGCAAGAACAACTTCTATTAAAAAAAAGTAGATCCTGGCTATACCAGGGAGAGAATCTTCCTCCTGACAGAGAAACTAGTGCCTGTTTATTCAGCCAGTCTGTGTTAGACGTACACTTTTTCCCCAAATAAAACACATCGATAAACTAAACTTAACTGGTAGCTCAATCTCACGGTAACTAAGACATCCCTTGTAAATTGTTAGCCTAGCTACTTAGCCTCACAGCCGAGAATCGTGTGGAATCTGGAACCAATAATTCTTCATAAGTATAGTGCTCATCTTGAATGCTGTCATCTGGAGGTGTCGATTTGAGAGCTTGTCTCACGTCAAGTTCTCAGCCCTGGGGTGTCGATGGTTTGTTTATACTCCTGGGTGACACGCCCAAAGGACATTTACATGCAAAGGGCCAGTGGATCAAAGGGCTACAGTGATCTACCCCGCACCCCGCACCTCCCCCGCAAGGAGTGGACAACCCTCAACCGCCTGAGGACGGGTGTGGGACGCTTTGGTTCATCCATGCAGAAGTGGGGTCTCACAGACAGTGCCCACTGCGAATGTGGGGACCCCTTACAGACTGTTGAACATGTGCTGACCAGCTGCCCTATCTACCGGCCACCGAATGGCGACCGTGGGCTAATTGACCTAGACAATGACACACTGGCTTGCTGCAACGGAGCTGAAGGTCTAAGGACATACGACAGAAGAAGAAGTGATCTACCTTCCAGGGAGTGGCCACGGGCCAGTCTGGATCAATGTGTATTGTAACTCTTTTTAAACCAGTTCGATTTCAATGTAACTTGGTCATTCCCCCTGACAGCGCAAGGCCGTCAAAGGTGAGCTTATGCTGTAAACCTGTGCTGTGTACTCTGAATAAACAACATCGGAACATCTCTGATCTGCTGTCTGCCGTGTCACTACTCTCTCCGTGTTTGGGGTCGACCAGATACCACACAAGCAATGGGGAGCGCTTGTTTTTTGTATTTTCTACAAGCCTTGCCTGAAGCCCCAGTCACTTACACGGGCAGTGTTTTGAAGGTTGGGGCTTGTAAGTAAAACAAGTGCTTCCCTCGATCAGCTACA
This sequence comes from Protomyctophum parallelum, assembly GCF_964188405.1. Classification (NCBI taxonomy): domain Eukaryota; kingdom Metazoa; phylum Chordata; class Actinopteri; order Myctophiformes; family Myctophidae; genus Protomyctophum; species Protomyctophum parallelum. The sequence continues at coordinate 16,398,657 of NC_139703.1, read as the reverse complement.
GATATGCTGGATCACCGTAGTAACAAATAATGTACCTTTTATTCATACAAGCTGTGTATGAATAAATATGTATTTTATCATGTCTACTAAACAAAAACCAGCCAGTCAGAATCAAGGATTGAGACTTTCCATTTCAGAATGTCAATTCATCATGACATCAGGAGCAGTAACAGACTTTTATAATTAACCATGACTAATAAAACATAAAATACCTAATAAATAAATAAAATAATGCTAGTATGTTAATAAAAACAATGTGGTACATTATGCATCGCTGTTGTCGAGGAAGGCACAGCATGTTGTCAGGAGGTAATTGCAAACACACAGATCAGATGTATACATGTGAGTATAAGACAAGCAGGAGGGTGATTCCTGGGTGTTTATAGTTTGTAAATCTACTTACAGGTAATATGAGTAGGAATAAGCATGTCTTCTGACAGCGTGGTGAGATGAGGTGAAGGCAGGAGAGACAAAAATACCAGGTTAGTACGAGATTCCACTGTCACCTGAATAGATTACAATGTCATCTGCATAGAGTGCTATGTCATCGGCATAGGGTGCTATGTCGTCTGCATAGAGTGCTATGTCGTCTGCATAGAGTGCTATGTCATCTGCATAGAGTGTTGTTAATTACATATCCTGTTGCGTGTTTGTGTGTGATAATATAATAGCATTATAGGAAGGCAAGAGAGAGAGAGAGAGAGAGAGAGAGGGGGGGGGGGGTAGATGAGGGAATGGATTTATGTCAAAGTGTCACACCATCCTGAGGGGGGGGGGGGGGATAGATGAACACCATCCTGCTATTCAGGGACATGCGGCAGGGAGCTCCGTTGGGGGGAAAAAATATGTCAAAAGAAGATGCTAAAAAAAAGAGATAAATTATGATTTAAAAAAATCCAGTTAACATTGAAGTGGACGGAGGGGAACCATTTCACTGCCGGACCATTTCCTGTTTATTCATCGCCTATAGGAACCGAGAGCTAACCAAACGCTTGTGAATACGGCATTCAATAGAAACCTATAACAAAACTAGTTCTTGGCAGTCTGGGTCATTTGGCCAAAACTTGTCTATCTCGTTCTTCACAGTTAATGAGTTTTAATAGTCAAGCTCCCTCCCAGCACCCCCATTAAATTCGTCTGGAGCCGCTGCTGTCCCGGTTCAAATCTGATTTATTTGGGGGTGGTGCATTTATCCAAGGCGCTTTACATAGATTGTGCATTACATTCACACATTCACACACCTTTACATAGATTGTGCATTACATTCACACATTCACACACCGATGCCGGGGGAAAAAATGCAAGGTACCAACCTGCACATCGGGAGCAATTAGAGGGTTCAATGTCTTGCTCAAGGACACTTCGACGCTAACTCTGGGATCCCACAGGGATCAAACTGGGAACCTCACGGTTCCCACCCGGCTGCTCTACCGGCCACCTCCCCCCCCCCCCCTATGAAATATGATTTATTTGGGATGGGGTCAACTGTTTCAAAGAACCGTTTGAGAAGCATTATTTGACTGTTTGCCAGTGTGAGCAATCTGCCAGCTGGACCTGACAGCACATTCTCCGCCTCCTTGGTGAGACGTCCTTCGTCTTCACATTTAAAAATGACATCAAGCTCTTCCTTCATCTATATTCTATTATATTTCTCATACGTATCGATCCTTGTAACTTATTTTGGAGACTTAAAACGGAAATCAATCCCATGGCCCTTAAAAATAACCCCACGGTCAAACAGTTTGCTTTCCGAGTGCCCGTGTGGAACACTGTGTGTGTGTTTGTGTGTTTGTGCATGCGTGCGTGTGTGCGTGTTGGCAAACCCTGCCATGCACACTTCCTCTAGTAAGAAACACACACACACGCGCACACGCACACACGCACGCACGCGCACCTCTGAGGTTGTATAGGTTTCGTTCCAAGTAGAAAGTCAAGAAGGACGACAGGAAGATCAATATGTATCTTCCTGTTTAAAGAACTGCACACTCACTGGATTCTATAACACCTGTCTGTCTGTCTGTCTGTCTGTCTGTCTGTCTGTCTGTCTGTCTGTCTGTCTGTCTGTCTGTCTGTCTTGCCTGCCTGCCTGCCTGCCTGCCTGCCTGCAGAAAGCTGTACTATGAATTACTGCCTGTATCTGTGACAAACATTGCACATCTGACCTTCACACAGAAAACGGGCAGAAACCTAATATTCATGTCTTTTCATAAATCAACATTCTACACTTGATTGATTGTACTACGGTGTCACAGACACACACACACACACACACACACACGCACACACACACACACACACACACACACACACACACACACACACACGTATATCAAAAGTATCAGATCTACAAGACCCAAACGCAGAGCGAAAAAAAGAGCAAGAATCCCTAATGTCCGGTGTTATAGGGGTGCCGTGTCATTAGTCAGAAGGTTCATTGTTCCGAAATTACTATCCCTATCTCTAACCCTAACCTAAACCTAACCGCAAGCACGGGAGCAGTGCATGTTCGGACTAACGGGACTTCGGATCTATGGGCAGTTTCCGTTATAGGATCCTTCTAGAATACGAACATTTCTGATGCATTATCCTGAGTTTGTTGATATGCGGCATATTATGTAAAATATGAACTCAAAATACAAACCTGAAGACAATATATTGTACTAGGATATGAGCGTAATTTTATTTTTTGTCATGTATGTGTTCCGAAAATTGGTTTGTAAGCCAGTTCCTTTCAGAGTTGCATTGTAACACAGTTCTGTTTACACATGTCTTCATTCCCCATTTAATTGTACAAATGTACACATTGTTTTGTTTTGATAGTTCCACTTTTGTTTTCTCATGCCGAAAAAGCAGAGAGAGAGAGAGAGAGAGAGAGAGAGAGAGAGACAGAGAGAGAGAGAGAGAGGAAAAGAGGTAAGCATGAGAGATAAATATTTGAATAAGTTAAGCTGACGATGCAAGTTCCTAATCACTCACACGCACACACGCGCACACACACACACACACACACACACACACACACACACACACACACACACACACACACACACACACACACACACACACACACACACACACACACACACACACACACACACACACACACACACACACAGTGTCATTCCACTTGGCCTTGAACAGTGGCCTCCATCTACACCAGAAACACACTCGTTAATTCCCATGGTGACCATTAATTGCTAACAGCCTGTGTTCTCCTGTCACACACAGCCATTAAACACACTCCCGCAGGCACACACGCAAGCACACATGCACTAGCTGCACACACGCACAAACACACACACATTCCGAGGAGGTAACGTTTATTTCCTAACATGTATTTTGCTCTGGTATCCAACTACAGTATTTCCTGGGTATTAACAGATGGCAATTCTACAACAGGTCGTTTCGAGGAAGCAATCTGATTGGTTGAAACGGCTTCTAGCCGTGGATCAAACCAGCACCATTCACCACCTAATCAATGCTCTGTTCTCCCAGAGCGCTAGCAAACTCGGTGGCTAGGCTAGCTAGTTTCTTGGGACATTTGTGGCCGTAGTGACTACATCTGTCATTAAAAATATATTTTCTTCAGCGATTTTCTTAGTTTTAAGGGTAACTGTTGTAGAATTGCAATATTACACTCGAGGGTGTGGTTTAACGTGATTATTGCCACGACAGTGATGCGGTCAGGAACGAGACGAAGTCGGGTTCCGCAAGCATCACTGAAGTTAAACCACAATCCCTCGTGTAATATTGCTTAAATATACAATGCAACCAGCATAATCTGTAAAAAATCGTAAAGATTTGGAGTGCAGTGATTTTTGTATTCTTTTCCAGTTTTTTATGAGGTGAAAGTACTTCAATAGACCCCTTGGTGTGGTTATGTCATGTGTTTATGAGGTATCAGTACTTCATTAGAGCCCTTGGTGTGGTTGTTATGTCATGTGTTTATGAGGTGACAGTACTTCATTAGACCCCTTGGTGTGGTTGTTATGTCATGTGTTTATGAGGTGACAGTACTTCATTAGAGCCCTTGGTGTGGTTGTTATGTCATGTGTTTATGAGGTGACAGTACTTCATTAGAGCCCTTGGTGTGGTTATTATGTCATGTGTTTATGAGGTGACAGTACTTCATTAGAGCCCTTGGTGTGGTTGTTATGTCATGTGTTTATGAGGTGACAGTACTTCATTAGACCCCTTGGTGTGGTTGTTATGTCATGTGTTTATGAGGTGACAGTACTTCATTAGACCCCTTGGTGTGGTTGTTATGTCATGTGTCTATGAGGTGACAGTACTTCATTAGAGCCCTTGGTGTGGTTGTTATGTCATGTGTTTATGAGGTGACAGTACTTCATTAGACCCCTTGGTGTGGTTGTTATGTCATGTGTTTATGAGGTGACAGTACTTCATTAGACCCCTTGGTGTGGTTGTTATGTCATGTGTCTATGAGGTGACAGTACTTCATTAGAGCCCTTGGTGTGGTTATGTCATGTGTTTATGAGGTGACAGTACTTCATTAGAGCCCTTGGTGTGGTTGTTATGTCATGTGTTTATGAGGTGACAGTACTTCATTAGACCCCTTGGTGTGGTTGTTATGTCATGTTTTTATGAGGTGACAGTACTTCATTAGAGCCCTTGGTGTGGTTGTTATGTCATGTGTTTATGAGGTGACAGTACTTCATTAGACCCCTTGGTGTGGTTGTTATGTCATGTGTTTATGAGGTGACAGTACTTCATTAGACCCCTTGGTGTGGTTGTTGTGTCATGTGTCTATGAGGTGACAGTACTTCATTAGAGCCCTTGGTGTGGTTGTTATGTCATGTGTCTATGAGGTGACAGTACTTCATTAGAGCCCTTGGTGTGGTTGTTATGTCATGTGTTTATGAGGTGACAGTACTTCATTAGACCCCTTGGTGTGGTTGTTATGTCATGTGTCTATGAGGTGACAGTACTTCATTAGAGCCCTTGGTGTGGTTGTTATGTCATGTGTCTATGAGGTGACAGTACTTCATTAGAGCCCTTGGTGTGGTTGTTATGTCATGTGTTTATGAGGTGACAGTACTTCATTAGACCCCTTGGTGTGGTTGTTATGTCATGTTTTTATGAGGTGACAGTACTTCATTAGACCCCTTGGTGTGGTTGTTGTGTGCACTGATGTCTTCCCTTTGTATTTAGGGTTTCTTCCGGGAGGCTGAAACCTTGACAGTCAAACATGCCAATGAAAAAAAAAAAAAAAAACAGTGATATAGTGACATCACAATATCTCATCCCCTCCCCTAACCCCTCCCCCATAATCATACAACACCAGCTGTGGGTGCGGTTTCAGTTCAGGTGGATCACAGCGTATCACCACCCACTGGGCAAACCAGGCATACTTAAAGTTTGCAAAAAAATATATGTTAATGACGTTTAGAAGCTTTAGATCACTTTCCTGGGGGTATTTATGTGTGTAATATGTGGTTTTAGTTATTTTAGATTGTAGCAGTGAGCCTGTTGTCTCTGATGTCATGGACACTGGTCTCACTACCTTCCTGGACTACAATTCCCATAATTCTTTGGTGCACTGCTCCTCCTTGCGGATAGGGGGAGAGCTGTCTTACTGAGACAACATGTAGTCCAGGAAGGAAGTGAGCCCAGTGTCCATGACATCAGAGACAACAGGCTCACTGCTACAATCTAAAATATCTAAAACCACATATTACATACATAAAGCCCCCCCAGGAAAGTGTTCTAAAGCTTCTAAACGTCATTAACATATATTGTTTTGCAAAAAGGGTGAAGTGTCCCTTTAATGAACTGTGGGGCGTGTCCACATAAAAACAACATTTTAACAAATACTGTACACTTTTCTTTTTTTAAATCTTCCTCCATATATAATAATAATACTTGATGATCATGTTTTAGAGTGGGAAAAAATCATGGCACTCCATCTTTAACAAATTGCATTGTGTTCAAACATACAATGATACATACATAATCTGTCTCCGAGTCACTAGCAAAATGTAAAGCCTTAACAGCGGGGCGACAGCCTGGTGAATGTTCCGGTTATTTGTGGGACTTGGCAACTGCTGGCGAAGAGGCGATATTCGAATTTCGATATTCAATGTTAATGTAACTCTGAGAGTGTACAGATGGAACCAAATGGACCCTAACGGGTCCATTTGGTTCCATTTGTACACTCTCAGAGTTACAGACCCATACTATCCATACTATCATTTAGCTGGGTACCCCCTGTAACCCTGGACCCCTGGGGGTCCCCGGACCCCAATTTGGGAACCACTGCATTAGACATATTATTATCTGCGTGGGATGCAGTGAACGAGTAGAAATGCATGCACACACACACACACACACACACACACACACACACACACAGCCTCAGAGGCAGACAAAAGGCAAAACAGACTCTCTCCGACAAAAGACAAGTCCAGCTAATTGTTTTGCCTCTTTCTTCCCTTTGTAATAAAAACTGGACGAGCTGGGCAGATTTGATGTGTTTATGAAATGAAAGTGTTTCTGAAGTCCCCACACAGAGCCTTTATGTTGTTCTTTTAAGAGACGTTGAATCAATATTGTTGAAATGAAATGTCAGCAGCTGAAGAGAAAAAACAATCACAACAAAGAGAGCTGTCTGTTGACTTCTTTTTTACTAATCTGTCAAGAACCACAGCGTGTGCGTGTGTGTGCGTGCATGCGTGCGTTCGTGCGCACATACTGAAAACAGTCTAGCACGTATGAACTGTGATTGAAATGCGCTCTGAGTTCGCCTCCCGTACTTGGCGAAGAAAACGAGGAAGTGAATCAACATGAAGATGCCTTTTTATTTGTAAATAGGTGTATATAAAATATATATTTCCCCTCAGATATCTTAGTTATGCCAGAATAAAAGATATAATCTTGTGCTTGTGGTAGTAGCGCGACACGTTGTGAACTTGTACATTTGCAATGTTATGCTATGTAGCCACTAGCCAGCCTTCATCTGCCCTCTCAATGCATATTGCCCCAGGGGGCAGATTAAGTCTGGCCCCTCTCAATGCATATTGCCCCAGGCAGATTAAGTCTGGCCCCTCTCAGTGCATATTGCCCCAGGCAGATTAAGTCTGGCCCCTCTCAGTGCATATCGCCCCAGGCAGTCTGGCCCCTCTCAATGCATATTGCCCCATGCAGATGAAGTCTGGCCCCTCTCAATGCATATCGCCCCATGAGGCAGATTAAGTTTGGCACCATCTAAATTGTGGGAGGAGCTTCACGGACCTGAAGTGGTAACGAGCCAACCAGATTCGTCTGGAACCAGGCTATAACCAACCAAAGCCCAATATGCAAATATGGGGCGGGGCATTGCGAGGTGGGGAAGGGGGGGATCACACCCGTGTGAAGTGAGGGGCACTCTAATCATCGTACATCATCATCATCAAGAATGGTGGTCCCTTATTGGCCAAGCCTTCCCACCAACATAAGCAGCAGATTGGTTCAGACATGCACAACCAATCATTGTCAATGGCACTTTGAATGTTTGTTCAGACAACACAAACATTAGACACTACAGCTGTTTATAGGAGGGGCTCCGAGAGGGCCGAGACTAATATCTACGCAGTGGAATTAGTATCGCTATGCAAGACTATTTTCAATGTGTTGGCCGTCGACTAAAACTAGGACGAAAAACGTTCGTCGACTAAAACTAGGACGAAAAACGTTTGTCGACTAGCTTTTTCAGAGGAAAACTGAATGGAAACTAAATGAAAACTAAGCTATGATGACTAAGACTAAGATTAAATATACTGACAATTTCGTAAACAAATGAAAACTAGACTAAAATGTTAGGAAGGGACTAGCGGACAAGAGATCCAGTATAAGTCATTTTACACTGCAGTGTAAAATGACTTCGTGTGCATGCTGAAAATAGCTGATCTACAAGCTCATGAGCTTTAATATAGATCATCTATTTTCAGCAAAAAAAAGAAATCAGTCATTATGACGGCATCAAGGCCCGCTAAAATGTTATTCAACTAAATCAACTGTATATTTAAAACTAGACTAACACAAAAACATTCCAGGTGACTAAAATGTAACTAAAACTGTTTCCAAGTGCATCTGAGCGTGGAATTGTCTGTGGGTGTACAGCGCGTTTGGAGAGATCCAACTGATCAGTGATAGTGGCTGCAGCAGGTGCGCAGATAGGGCGAGCTCCGCATGTGCACGCTCTAAAATAGATTGGTTCTATTCACGTGCACATTCTCTAGTGTGTGCCGTAATTAAATCCAATCATAATTAAATCCACCCACTGGAGAGTGTGTGTGTGCGAGCGCGCGCGCGCGCGCGTGCGTGTGCGTGTGTGTGTGTGCGCGTGTGTGTGTGTGTGTGTGTGTGTGTGCATTGTTTCAGCGTGTGCGTGCGTGCGTGCTTGCGTACGTACATTCTTGTGTATGCATGCATGTGTTGTGTGTGTGCGTGTGTGTGTGTGTGTGTCCATGTGCGTGAATGTGCATGTGTGTGTGCGTGCCTGTGTGCGTTAATTTGTGTGTGTGTGTGAGTGTGCGTGCGTGCGTGTGTGCAAGCGTGTGTGCAAGCGTGTGTGTGTGTGTGTATGTGTGTGTGCATGCGAGTGTGCGTGCATGTGTGTGTGTGTGTGCGTGCGTGCGTGTGTGTGTAGACAGTACCCCACACTCAGAGTTCTCCACGTGTGAATCTCTCTATCGGAGGGCGGGGCAGGTACAGGAGGGCGGGGCAGGAAGGGGTGGAGCCAAAGACAGGAAACAGGAAGATAGAGAGAGACATAACAGAACCGTGAGACTCGAGTCAGAGAGGTTAAAAAAATAAAAAGCGTGAATCTCCAATGAATGTTGTGTCTGTGACATGGCCTGTTACGGAGATGTCTGTGTGACATGGCCTGTTACGGAGATGTCTGTGTGACATGGCCTGTTACAGAGATGTCTGTGTGACATGGCCTGTTACAGAGATGTCTGTGTGACATGGCCTGTTACAGAGATGTCTGTGTGACATGGCCTGTTACAGATATGTCTGTGTGACATGGCCTGTTTACAGAGAGGACTATTAAAAGAGGAAAGGAAGCGAAGACCGTTCGGTGGACTCCATGTTGCTCCCTGGAAGGAAATAAACATGCGCAATTGAGACCAAGGAAGCTTGAACGCAGAAGTGTTGGCTGCATATAGCAGACCATTAGCACATTAACACACTTTCCTTCCAGGGAGCAACATGGAGTCCACCGTACGGTCTTCGCTTCCTAACCTCTTTTAATTAACCTTGTCTGTTACAGGGATGCACTCCTATCCTAGCCTGGCCTATAGCCAGCGTGCTTTCTGGTCTATAGAGGGGCGGGTCGCGGCTGAGACTTGCGCTGGATAAATATTGGTTCACTGATCTGACCCTCAAAGCTGGACATAGTTATAGCTAGTAGCGCCCCTCAAAAGTAACAACACAACAAAAATGTGATAACTGTAAATGCTGTATTTGGTATGGCTCTGAGCTTTGCTCAGAGTCACAGAGTTTGCCTGCTACAAATATCCCAACCATGCCTGCATGCTTGCGTATTTAGTGGACACATGCTAACCGTCCCAATGACAAATACAGTGTTACTGATGTAATGATGTGATGATTATAGATTAGATGCGTGCGTATTATTGCCTATATTGCATATTGACTATAGCTATAGAGTGTACTATGTGCATGCATAAAGCAGAATCGAGTGGCATAAAGCAAATCGAGTGGTAAAATTAGAGGCAAAGTGAGTTTAACGTTGTTTAATTTTAATCATTTAATGCAATATCATATAGGACTTTTCTGTTTTTGGATGTATGGGCTGTCAAGACCAGAGAGTTGTTTTTTGCCACGTTCCCGCATAACTTCCGAGTATGATGACGATGTCACGCGCATACCCTCAATTGTGTTTGAAATTATTCCAATCCGATAGACCTATAACATCTAAATCAGTCAGATCAATGTGTAAATTACGTAAGTATTGTTTTGTCGAGAGAGTGAGTGAATCAGTTTTAGGCTATCCATGTTTCACTCAAGAGTATAAAGGTAACCATTTCCTCGTTTGTGTGCGTAATCCAAGCTCACTGCAACAGCAATCGCCCTGCTCTTTGCCTCTTTTTTTTTTGTCAGTGAAGAGTGAATAAAGCTTGTTTTTATCAAAAACGTAATCTGGAAAGAGAGTCCAATCCCTAACCTCACAAAAATGTCTAAACCTGACCTTTAACTTCATTCATTCATTCATTCATTCATCCATCCATCCATCCATCCATCCATCCATCCATCCAGACAGTCAGACAGACAGACACTGTTTTATACTACAAACTAGAAAAAGAGATCATGTGTACCGATTTGCGTGAAATTTGGATAAAATCTGAAGGAGTAATAATAGAAAATGTGTTTTACATATGTCGGCCTCCTGGTGGCGCTATAAAGAGCAGATGTGAAAAATTCCAGACAAAGGTTTTTCCTTGGCCTCTAGGGAGTTGGCATACAAAGTTATCCACAGATCCGTGCAGTTAGAGGTAAAAACACTTTTCGGCCAGTTATAGCGCCACCTTGAGGCTGAGTTGAAATTGTTCATGTGGCATTTCGTCCTCGGCCTAGTGGGAATGTGGTTGCACAATTTTCACGGAAATCACGCGATGTGTTCATGATTTGCAGCATTTTGTTTGAAACTGAGCACTCCTGTGAACTTTGGAAGCCAATCTTAACCAATCAGGATGGAGTGTGAGAAATCTGAAAGACCGGTTTCGTTGAATGGCTCTAGAGAGACTGTGTACCAATTTGCGTGATGTTTGGACAAAATCTGTAGGTGTACTGTGCAAAAACTTGTTTTGCACAAAGCGGCCTCCTGGTTGCGCTATAACAGGCCGTTCTGGAAAGTTTGGGACAGAGCTTCATCGTTGGCATCCAGGGAGTGTGTGTGCAAAATTTGGCATCGACCGGGTTAACGGTGGCCGAGATTAGCTGCTCACGGACACACGGACGGACACACACACGGACGGACGGACGGACACACACACGGACGGACGGAGTGCAAAACATACTCTCCCCCCATGCCTTCGGCCTGGTGGAGACAATTATCTCTCTGGTCCAAGGAGTGACAAACGAACCCACACACACGCACGCACGCGCACACACGCACGCACACACGCACACGCACACGCACACGCACACACACACACACACACACACACACACACACACACACACACACACACACACACACACACACACACACACACACACACACACACACACACACACACACACACAGTGTGTTCCATTGTAGATAAGGAAAGTGTACAGCTGGTCATCTGGCGGTGAGTGTAATAAAAAACTAGCCACTACTCAGCCGAACTGCTTGTCACTGTGCACGTGCGTGCGTGCGTGCGTGCGTGTCAGAGTATTGTGCTTCTTGGCAATAACTTTCATAGCATTGAAAAGCCAGTTTATTTCTGGTGCATTTAACATGGATGAGTTACAGGCGTTGGTGTAATGAGCAGCACAGCTGCATACTGTACGTAACAGCTCGTTCTGTTGTTTCCCATGGTCTCCACGCTGACCCTGTACCCAAATAGAGACCTGTAAATGAATGGACTCGGCTGTTATTAGAATTCTTCCGAGTTCCGAACCCAAAAAGTAACCAAGAGATGTCGAGACCACAGCCGAACAGACAAGCAGGCAATTAGTCCAGTAATAATGCAATTTGACCTCAAACTAATTGCAAAAAAAACAAACTCAGCTGATGTTGCATCTTCAATATATCCTGAATTACAGAAAGAAAGTTGCCTGGAATTGTTTGAGGGGAAAGTGTTGAAAATGGCCTGTACAGTATGACCACCATAGACAAGGCAAATATTGTTGATCCTGTATTTTCCATAGATTTCCTGTACTATATGATCGGAAATACGAGTTCCGACCCCGAGCAGGACCCATAGATCGTGGCCCGTGCGCGCACAGAAACTTGAGGCTCTTTCTTGTTGTTGTTGTCTACACCATTGGTTCCCAAAGTGGGGTCCGGGGACCCCCAGGGGTCCTTGAGGGAGTTCCAGGGGGTCCCCAGTTTAATGATAGATAGTTATAGGAACCAAATGGACCCTTATGGGTCTGTAACTCAGAGAGTGTACAAATGGAAAAACAACAGTAGAAACCAACAAAAACATGTTGTATACCCTGCCCTTTTGTCTTCTAATTATTTGTTCGGACCCAAAAAAAAGTGTTCATTGTCATGAGTTGTCACCATCCGAGTTGTCTTTGTCCGAGGCTTACAGGTTTGAATAAATACTTCATGAAATGTCTATGGGAAAAATGAATGGGAAATTCTCTTCACAAAAAATAATAATAATAAAGAAAATAAAAAGAGACGTACAAAAGATACACAACATGTACGACTACGTTTTTTCTCTCCAATGGAAATATCCTAAAAAAACAGGGTCGTATTATAATCGGGGACTAGAGACTATTTGACATTCAATGTTCTCTTTCCACAAATGAGTCAGAATCAGAGTCGTCTTATACTCAGGACAATACGGGTACAATAAATACATATATTTATAAGTTATAAACAGCAAAAATGTCCTTGCAAAGTAGAATGGTGTGGATGGATGGATGGATGGATGGAGAATGGTAGAGAGGAAAAGAGACATATAGAAAAATGTGTGTGTGTGTGGGTGTGTGTGTGTGTGTGTGTGTGTGTGTGTGCGTGTGTGCGTGTGTGCATGCGTGCGTGCGTGCGTGCGTCAAATGTGGGACGAAGTCACTGTTTTGTGACAAGTTACAAGTATATTTACAAGTAAATTTGCTCTCGAGTGCCGAGTCAAATCCCGAGTCAAGGCTCACTTGGGGCCGGAGATGTTTCCGGACACCAAAGCAAGTCCTAAACATTTTGCTTCAGGACCCAAACAAGTCATAGACCTTTTCAATTCTGGTCCCAAACACGTCCCAAGCTTGTTGGAAGGTATCAGGTTATTACTTGAAAAGACTTGATTTCTCCGGTCAATGTATTTCTTTCTGTTTTTATTTTTATCAATAAAGTCTAACGTCACAAATCTGTGAACTGGATTCTTAAGTCCTCAGTGTGTGCGTGTGCATTGCGTGCGTGCGTGCGTTGCATGCGTCAGTACCTTCGTTTGAAGGTGAGGATGACTCCCAGCAGGATGATGAAGAACATGAGAATCCCGGCGATGACTCCGGCCATCTTCACCGTCCCAGCGTCCACCTGCTGCTCCGGGTGCTCCACCGAGTCGTTATCCTGCAGAGACGCACCTGAGACCAAGACGAGACCAGACACCACACGGCCAGGGGTTAACCCGTTTCCACCTGAGGACCATGCTACAATAATGTCTTCTAAATCATGACAGTTAACTGAAAAACCCTATACCCAGCAAGCACGGTCAGGACCTGGACGAATTAGTGACGTCTCTATTGGGGCCAAATCAAGTCAAACCAAGACTAGTCACATCTGGCCCAGAATATCACCTGATTTCAACCAACCAAATTCAACCAAATTCTGCCCACTAAGATGGACATCCCTGGATGAATCAGAGAGAGTCCGATCGACGCCAGATCAACTTAAGTCATGTCATAACTAGTCAGATCTAGCCCAGAATAAGCTATATTATTTTAACTGTTGAAGACGTCCTGGAAATGTCGTAAAGATCATCCCCATATGGGCTGTGATCTGGCCTAGTCCTGAACGTCACTGGAGTCATCATAACGTAATTTGGCTTCCTGGGTATGTTTCTATGTCAGTGTTATCAAATTTTCATGTCAAGGACCCCCAGAAATATATAAAGTATTTGGCCGCCGACCCCCATCTGAAAATATGTTGTTCCAACAGGGACCCGTCCAGAGGCAAAGATTTGAGTTCAAAATGTTCGCTGTGAAAGAATATATATTCAAAGATTTGAGTTCAAAATGTTCGCTCTGATATAATATATATTCAAAGATTTGCCCCACATTTTCACGATTTTTCAATAGCTAAAGTAGCCCAAACTTTTTCACGTCAAGGACCCCCAAATTGACACTAATTAGCCCGCAGACCCCCATTTGAAAATATATGCCAGAGACCCCCATAAAAGGAGATTTTTACGGCTCTAGTAGTGATTCTCAAACCATTTAATTTCATGGACCCCAGTTTGACATGCACAGACCCCCATTTAATGGCATTTCTATCTCTGGGAGCCCCAATTTATATTGTAAAATCAATGTTAATTTAACTCTGATGTTAATTTAACTTCCATTTGTACACACTATTCCATTTGTACAAAAAAATCGGAGACGCGTGGAAAAACAGAAAACGACACATTACGTTACTCTGTCATACTGTTGTACTGTGTACACAATTTATGTCAAACAGCACACGAGACCATCGACTTTCTCACGGTTCAGACGGTATTCGAATACGTTGCACGTTTTTTCCACTATCGCAGTTCGACATAAGTGTGTGTGGTCTGAGCAATCAGCTCGGATCACAGTGTTGCACGCCCAAGAACGAGTTTAGAGGGGAGAGGCAGTGTGAAGACTGTACCGAAATCCTCCAAACAAATTGTCCTCACGGCCAAAAAAACATTAGCAAATCTACAAGCTCACAGCGTGGCACAAATGGTTATAATCTGATCTGGTATAACTCTGGATTCTACTGGGAGACAGTTCTGGGCCCCATCCAGGACTAGAAGTATAAATTATGGAAACATTGGACATACTCCAGTAAAGTACAGTACTTGATTACATGTACTTGGGTTACTTTACACCAGTGGTTCCCAGGGGTCCTTGAGAGAGTTCCAGGGGGTCCCCAGCTAAATGATAGTTTGTAACCAAATAGACCTTTATGGGTCTGTAACTCTCAAGAGTAATACTGTATAAATTGGGGGTCTCAGAGATAGACACTAGCATGACTGAAGTCAAATCAGACAGAAGTAGCATGTGCTTAAATTCACATTTAGAAAATGTTTCAGATGTCAAACATTTCTGAGATGATGGAATGGTGAAGGATGATGATGGTCATGGAAGGGGAACCTTCTGAAAGCTTCATGGGCAAAGATAAACAGCAGTCAAAATGACGTCTCAGACATGCTAGTGATAATTATGCGTCTGTAGACTAATGCAGGTCAAACTTGAGAATCACTGCTAGAGACGTAAAAATCTTCTCTCATGGGGGTCCCTGGCATATCTTTTCTAATAATGGGAGTCCACGGGCTAATTAGTGTCGATTTGGGAGTCCTTGACATGAAAATGTTTGAGAACCACTGCTATACACCACCGGTTCAGACGTCAATGCACACCACGTTGTCTTCAAGGTTTTCTGATTGACTGTCTTTTAATACTCATTATTATACAGTATATTGATTAATATTTCTGCAGGGAGGATGAAGGCTTCTGTCAAAACGTAAGCTTATGCTGCAGCAAGAATTCCAAACTGTCTGAACTGACAGGAATGAACTCAGATTCACATTGAAAAAACACAGCGATGCCGTTAGCCTCAATAGATTGAAAACACAGAGCGATTTTCCACATAGACCCCCACCGGTTGGTTCCCAATGGGAACCGGTTCAGTTATTTTTGGTTCTTAGAGTCCATGAGCCAGAGCTCCAAAATTGGTGGCAGTAGACCTACTGTATATTAAATTGTTTATAGGATCAATACAAGTAAATTAATACATGATAACCCTTCCACAGTAGTAGCTTTTTCATATTTTCGATAATTTTGCATATTTTCCTACATAATGCCTCATTTGCATGTTTAAAAATGTAAAATTTGTAATACAAAAAATCATTGTCTTCGTTTTTAGTCTACTCAATTTAGTTTCATGGTGATAAAAATCTAATATACGTATGGTTTTGCACACTCAATTGACATTATAGCTAAGCCCCTCCCCAAACTTCTATGGTCCAATCACAGCTAAGCATACCATGGGTTAGACAAACCTCTCCACCAATAGTTTTCCTATATGATAAAACATTGTTTTAAAAAAAGAAATGTCACGCATATATTTTTCCATTGCATATGGCAGGACTTGTTGACGGATTTGGAAGAGATTTTAAAGGTCTGATTCCAAAAATGAACCAGTATTTAATCCATGATATTTACATTGGAATGAATGTAAGTGTCTAAGTGGGAGAGGGCGGGGCGTTGCTAAAGGTGAATTCCGTTCCAATTTTGGAGCTCTGGATCATGGACTGAGAACCAAAAAGAATTGAACCGGTTCCCATTGGGAACCAACTGGTGGAAAAGGGGCCTTAGAGATTTGGTAAAAAAAATAATGTATATGAATATGTTAAAGCCCTCCTATGAGACACTGCACTGCCCACAGCACTCCTATGAGACACAGACTGGTTTCTGAACTGCCCACAGTCCTCCTATGAGACAGATTGAGTAGAAAGAAATGGTGGTATTCTATCATGAACATACTGTAAGTGAGGACCAACTATATGAAGATAGGTTGAAAAGTGCAGTGAAGTGGTCCTTTAAGCTTGGAACCAAGCCTGGAACATAAAACATTCGATTCTGTGTTAAAAAAATAAAAATAAAAGTTTGAACAACCACAAAGAAAAGGTATTTGTTAAATATATATTAAATACTATTATAAAATATTAAAATATGTGTTGACGAATAATCAAATGTGTTATGGTTCACCAGGAGCCTGTATTGTATGGCTTGGTTCAAAGATTAAAGTAATTTATATAAATATTTTAGGAAGTCTTTATGGGGAAAAAATACATTTCTGTCTCTCCTATACACCGTCTCTAGCTGTCCTACCGTGTGTGTGTGTGTTGTGTGTGTTGTGTGTTGTGTGTGAGTGTGTGTGTGTGTGTGTGTGTGTGTGTGTTTATTTCCACATTATTCAGTTTTATTTCTTTCTTTCTCCTTCGGTATTAAATCAGAGAGCATTCTGGGTAAAACAGATATTAAAACCATAATCCAATGATAACACTGCTGCCAAGCCCTCATGAATTATTAATTACTGCTAGTGCGCGTGTGTGGGTGTGTGTGTGTGTGTGTGTGTGTGTGTGTGTGTGTGTGTGTTCATTCGAGTGGGTGTTATTGTGTGCACCTTGGCAAGTTTAAAAGGTTTTATACAGTGTGCTTGTGTGTGTGTTTATAACTGTGTGTGTGTGTGTGTGTGTTTATGTGTGTGCGCGTGTGTGGGTTGAGTCTCTGTGAACGTACGTGCGTGTGTGCGTGCGTGTGCAGGCGTGCCAGTCCAGCTAAAGGCTAGCAGGGTACAAGTACACGCGCACAGATAAGGCCGTCTTTCTTACGGTTTTATAAAGCCGACCTCGTATAATTATTTACTTATTATTAGTATTATTATGATCACTGCTGCGTTGTCAGAAGGAAGACGAACAATACCTGTAAGAAAGATGTAACCTTGAAGTTTCATTATATTATATTAACATTCACCGCCCAGGATTAAATTAATTTATAAGCCCCCTCTCGCCATGCAGGCGCTAACTGTATTTTCTATCATCTGCGGACGTGCATGGGGGGCCGCTGGATGTTATACGATGTCCAGAAAACAGGGTTGACCTCGACAGCGTACGGGAAGATCTATTATAACTAGGGATGGAGCTCATTATTTTTTAATTGACAACGATCACCTTATCGATCAGGCTTATCGAGCCGGGTTCATATTGAGCATTTTCTATTATTTTGTGGAAAGACGGGAGACGATACATTCTGAACAGAACCAGTATCTATTATAGGGCCTTGAAATACAGAACTTTTGTAATTGACGCAAGGCAATTTACCTTTTTTACCAATAACATATTATTAAAGAAACTGGTTAATATGTGTACCGTGTTACATTTTTGTTTACCCGGACAGCGCTGGTTGGCAGGTATCAATACACTTTTAAACCGACATGTTTGTGCCAGCAAGGATGATTACATTTATTTCTCGATCGCCTCTTGATTGTTTAAACATGATGTCATGCGCTACTATGCTCGATAACAGGCTTGATAAGCCCAAAGCTTAATATTGATAACGGGTACTCAATAAGCTTGTTATCAGATTTTTTCGGGTGTGGGTTATCGAGCTCCATCCCTACTTGTAACGCTGGGCGAAAAACTAAGTGACCGCACAAATCCACTCCATTCTCCTTTCGTGGACGTAAACATCGATTGACCCTGAATGTAGATCAAAATCTCTGGATACAGAAATAGCCGAATGTGGCCTAGCGGGAACTGGATATGGTATTCCAGAGGCGGGACAACTTAAGAGTGAGGACTCCATTAAACTGCGATAAAACAATAACTCGTTACTCAAAATAACTTGTGTGTGTGTGTGGGTGTTGAGCAAATGTATTTTAAACCAGAGAAGAAAGCAGCACACAACCAACGCGTTTGTTGTGTGCTGCTTGTTTGCAGCATGCCATACCTAGCCTCGGAAACCCAGACGTTTTTATTTTTTTATTTTCAATTCGGCATAGAGTAGCGCAAACTCTCTGCTGATTTCTGATCGTCTGCACCTTTGTTAAATTGACGCACACACGTACACACACACTGCTCTCTCTCTCTCTCTGTCGCTCTAATTAATTAGTCTCATGTCGCACAGCTGCGTCTAGATTCCCCCTGGCGGATCCTGCCGGGAGCTGCCTATGCCATAGAAAACATAGGTGGACCCGAGGCTATACCTAACCTACCATGCAAAAATAAATAAGTGCTTTAAAGGACAGTGCTGTGAGTGCTGGTTTTCTTCTCTGGTTTAAAAGTGTCTTTCCTGACCGTGCAGCCGGTAAAATGATTAAAGTGAGTGAGAAGAGATGCTGCCTTCGATTAGATTTCTGTAAATGTGTGACAGATAAAATGAAGCCAATGCACCAGTAATGAAAACGGTGCAGTTCACATGCATGGCCTAAATAATCAGTGTGTGTGTGCGTGCTCATTCAAGTGGGTGTTATTTTGTGCACCTTGGCAAGTTTAAAAGGTTTTATAACGTGTGTGCTTGTGTGTGTGTGTGTGTGTGTGTGTGCAGAGACGTGCTGGCCATTGGGAATTTCGGGACAACTCCCGAACGGCCGGTCCAGTCCAGGCCGGTCTGGGCCAGCCGTTAAAAAAAAAAAAAAAAAAAAATCATATATTTTTTATTTTATTTTGAAGAGACACAATTATGCTTCGTAGTACTGTGGTGTCGGCCGTGTCGCGCAACTTTAACATGCACTTGCAGAGAGACAGCGCGCTGGGCTGGCCTTCCTGGGGGGTGGGGGGTGGAATCTGATTGGCTCTTGGTGGTGTCATTTCTCTTTGCATCCCTAATGATCCCTCCCAGCCAGGCAGGCATCATCAGCATTCAGCAGTTTTTTGTGATGATTTGATTGAGAGAGAGAAGAACTAGCAACGGGGGAAAATGTCAAAAAGAAAGAGTGGTGGTGGTGAGAAAGAAATCGGTGGTGCAGAGAAGATTAGACTAAAAAAAAGAAAACAGCTTCAGGCAGATGCATCTAAATATGCAAAAATAACAGACCTATTTAAGGGTGCAGGTCCCAGCACCTCAGCAGCCGAGTCGACCGACAACACAACAACAGGTGGGCAGTTCAAAATGACTAAATAGCAGGCGATGCGCGATGCATTTGGCGACACAGTCCAACACTTTATGAATGAGGACAAATACTTTGTAGTCCAACTCCTTATAATGCATGCTCAATGCACAATGATTCTTGTATTGTTGCTTGTAAATTGTTCATCAGCAAATTATCAATATCAAGTCACTATATGATAAATAATAATATAATATAATAAATACATTTAATCATTATTATTATTATTTAATATTGGTGGTGAGGAGGTGGTTGACTTGGAGGAGGTTATAATGAGGACAAATACTTTGTAGTCCAACTCCTTATAATGCATGGTTGAATGCACAATGATTATTGTATTGTTGCTTGTAACAGCAAATGATCAATATGATCAAAATGATTTTTATTTCACTGTAGGACCTAAAGTGACCAAAAATGCGCTCTCACGCCCCTTGATTCGTCGGTATTTTGTTTCGCCGGCGCGCGACTGCGCGCCGCACCTAGAGGGCCTCCACAACTCCACTTCCCGGGCTGAATTAGGGACCCAGCACGCCCCTGTGTGTGTGTGTGTGTGTGTGTGTGTGTGTGTGTGTGTGTGTGTGTTTGTAGCTGTGTGTGCGTGTTTATGTGTGTGTGCGTGGGTTGAGTCTCTGCATGTGTGCATGCGTGCATGCATGTGTGTGTGTGTGTGCATGTGTGTGTTGTGTAAATGTGTGACAGGTAAAATGAAGCCAATGCACCAGTAATGAAAACTGTGCAGTTCACATAAATGGCCTATAATCTGTGTCTGTGTGTGTGTGTGCGCTTCCTCTAAGGATTAATGTCAGCACGCGTCATTGTAACAGGATTAAAACCTGATGCACTGTTTTGTAATCTGTGTATGAGTGAGTGAGGGTGTGTGTGTGTGTGTGTGTGTGGGGGGAATGGGGGTTGGGGGGGGGGCATGCCTGCCTGCCTGCTTGCATGCCTGTGAACTGACCTCATGTACATACCTGTATGTGTAGTATGTACATTAGATTCCACTCAAACTAATCAATTTAATCTATCGTTTATATATGGTCGCTGTCCAGCAGAAACCAGCTAACTCCATTTTCAGGTCTGTGTTGGTTAAAAACCAATGAAAAGTATTACAAATAACTTGTGACAAAACCAGATAACTCCATTGGACCCGCAAACTGCACCACCTCTCCCCCTCTCAAACTGTCTGCTAAAGCAACTAACTCCACCACCTCTCTCCCTCTCAAACTGTCTGCTAGAGCAGCTAACTCCACCACCTCTCACCCTCTCAAACTGTCTGCTATAAAGCAACTAACTCCACCACCTCTCCCCCTCTCAAACTGTCTGCTATAAACCAACTAACTCCACCACCTCTCCCCCTCTCAGGCTGTCTGCCAAAGCAGCTAAATCCATCCACCAAGCATTACTGCTTTGTTTAAAAAAATATACAGCGAATATAAGACGACTGTAAAGAGAACATTGAATGTCAAATAGTCTCTAGTCCCTGATTAGAATACCACCCCGTTTTTTATTGGAAATTATATATCTTATATTCAGGCCAATAGGGTATAAGCCGTTTTTTCTTCATTTCCTGATAAATGCGTTGTGAATGTAATGGTTGTAGTACTATCTGTAATGTGCGCTCTCTCGTGGGCAGCGAGTGACGTCCCTGCACAGATGCGGTCAAGAGGATTAGAGTGCCTTTTGTCTCCGTAACCCAATAACAATGCAGACAATGCTAATGGCTCCATTATCTCCATCACACACACACACGCACACACATGCACAAACACACAGGCAAACACACACACACACACACACACACACACACACACACACACACACACACACACACACACACACAGACACGCGCACACACACACACACACACACACACACACACACACTCTAAATAGCAGTGGGTCAGACTAAAGTACTTAATAGCTTTTAAGAACAAAAACATTTATGTACGCGTGCGTGTGTGCGTGGGTTTTGTCCATTACAGTGTCAAGAGTGAAAGCTGAGCTTACAGATGATTGTTTCGGGGTCGCAACCCCTGAATCCGACACAACTTAAACACATTTACCCCCCACCCCCCCAGACAATCCTTACGCTGGCTCATGAACCCTAGTGTCCGTATGCTAGGTGTATGTACACTGGTTGAAGTCAGTGAAAACGTCCTATGGACATAACTTTCCAAATAGTGACAGTCTAAATATTATAAGATTTTGCTGGACTAAATCCACAGTTGATTTAGTTGTCGATTTAGTAATTGGGCGGGCAGTGTCCTAATGCCTGATTTTATACCCTACTTAACCGCGTAATTATAGGCACTAGATTTGCCCGTAAACCTCAAGTTTAGCAGGCATATACAGTAATATACAGGTGTGATGGTACAATTCGGGAGTTTACCGGAGTGTGTTGGAAAGTTTAACGGGAGTTTCCTGTAATATACACATCCGTATTCCATGCTTTTTGCGCAGTGAAATTAGCCAATGTGCAAAAGCTACATTCTGAGCCTGACATCCACATGCAGCCGTGCACTATGACTAGGGTACCGCTGTGCCAATTTATTGCGATACTTCCTCCCACGAGAGATTTTTGTATCGTCCTCCCTATATGGTGATATTGATTAGTTTGTAGTATTAGTAGTAGTAGGCTACCCATTGTTGTGGACAGACAAGTTGTGGACAAGTTGCAAAGTTATTGCAGTCAGTTTGGAGGAGGCAAGATTCATGTAGGCTACTTATTGGCCAGTTTGTGACACAAAAACATCTTCTAGGATTTTGGAATAAATACATAATTCCAGATGTTTGCCTTTTATGGTTATTTTTTTTAGTTTTCAGTTAGAGATATCGTGATTCGTGATATTATTATTGATGAAATCTCTTGCAATTTATTGAATATTGCAATATTGCAATATATCGAATATTGTGATATTATCATTGATATCAGCCGAGCTGCGCTAGGAATGGAAACAAACAGCAGAAGGAATTCCCAGATTGGTCACTCCCTAACATTTTAGTCTGGCTAGTTTTTATTCGTTGACAAAAATGACAATTATATTTAGTCATACCTGTAGGTTTTGTGATCATAAGCTAGTTTTATTTTCCTGGAAAAAAAGGTAGTCAACAAACATTTTGTCATCAGAGTTTTTTAGTTGACGGAATTTCAGGAGCCAGGAGAATGAGACCAGTAGGACACTAGCCAGGACACAAGAACTGCCAGCCAGCAAGCCAGTGCTGTGGGAACCAACACACGGGCACCGGTCACGAGGAGACGTCCCACACTAACATTATAGTCCACTTGCCAGAATGTGAACCCAGGCATGTTGAGTACACCAAGGTTTTATGTTTATGAAATGCTGCCATACACACAAATCACAAATGTGATGATGACTTTGGCCGTTTTAGCCCAATGAGTGTTTTATTTTATTTTTTGCAAAACTAATGCTTCGAAAGGATTCAGCATCATGAAAACCCCCTAGTTTGACACGTCACATGCTACATAAAGCATGATGACATTTTGAAAGTTTCTATACATGCTGGGGACCCATACTCAACATTTCTAACATAAAACCTTGGTGTACTCAACATGTCCGGGTTCACAATGGGGCTCTATGGGCTGGCAAGTAGACTATTATGTGGATGCACTCAGGAAATATGTAGGAGCGCAAAGCACCAACGAGCTGGCCAGATGTATGGAGAACCAGGATGACTGGAGGCTTAATGATGGAGGGATCGTCTGAGGACCACCTATAGAGAGAATTTAACAGTTGTTTCTAAATTGTGCTTTTTCTTTCCCCCAGTGGCTTCTATGCCCAGGATGAGAGCTCATAGTGGGGCAGGATTAATGAGGAGACATAATCTCTGATGATGGAGGTTTCAAAAGTACCATTGTTAGGCTGATGGGGGTCATGTATAATATATGCACGCACGCACGCACACACACACACACACACACACACACACACACACACACACACACACACACACACACACACACACACACACACACACACACACACACACACACACACACACACACACACACACACACACACACACACACACTTTTTGTAACCAACACACAGAAGAAAGAAAGAAAGAAAGAAAGAAAGAAAGAAAGAAAGAAAGAAAGAAAGAAAGAAAGAAAGAAAGAAAGAAAGAAAGAAAGAAAGAAAGAAAGAAAGAAAATAAAACCCTGAACACTGTGAGCTTGTAGATCTGGCGTTAACTAATATGAACTTATAATTGCTAACGCTAACGCTATGCTAACCGCAATGTTAACCTTCAACGGAAGACAGGAAGCAAACAACATTGTATCTGTAATCCCACCTCAGTGGAAGTATACGATTCCACTATGTCTGCGATCAGTTGCACTCCATACTGACTCGTGTTTTTTTTCCATGTGCAAATACACAGCAAAAGAAATGTGCATCACTGCAGAAGCAGACAGACAGACAGACAGATATCCATAGCACTCACACAGTGTGGATATCATGTCCATTGTAGCTCACAAGCGGCAACATGCACTGACACACACAGCGGAGAGGGCGTGCACATGAATGCGTGAATGAAGCGAGAGGTGGTGAATTAGACGCAGTAAACGACAAAATAATGATGGAGGGAGAGAGAGGGACTGAGAGAGAGAGAGAGCGATATGGGTGTGCCATAGATTTGTACTTTTTCTGTTTCGTATGCGTCTCCGGAGTTAACATTACTCTAATAGACCCCCAGTTGTTTTGTATGCGTCTATGGAGTTAACATTACTCCAATAGACCCCCAGGTGTTTTTTATGTGTCTATGGAGTTAACATTACTCCAATAGACCCCCAGGTGTTTCGTATGTGCCTATGGAGTTAACATTACTCCAATAGACCCCCAGGTGTTTTGTATGCATCTATGGAGTTGACATTACTGTAATAGACCCCCGTGTGTGGTTATAATATGCAAATATGTCTTCCCTGTGTATTTGTTTGGTTTCTTCCGCTTTGGGATGGTTTGTGGCCCACATCACCACACTCAAAACATTTCATGTTCCCAGTACTTAGCATAATTATACTGTGTGGTGCTCACCGTCATTATTCCCGGGGCAGTTCAGAAACATAAGAGCTTGCCTCGTCAGAGACTGAACCTGTTGCAAACACAGCTCACTGCACCTGCCCTGAGGCGTACATGCATGAGCCCTGGAGCACCAGTACATGAGCCCTGGAGCACCAGTACATGAGCCCTGGAGCACCAGTACATGAGCCCTGGAGCACCAGTACATGAGCCCTGGAGCACCAGTACATGAGCCCTGGAGCACCAGTACATGAGCCCTGGAGCACCAGTACATGAGCCCTGGAGCACCAGGACTCCATTTGGGATGAAAGGGGCGACCATGTTTGGTCCAACGTATTAACAAGCAGGTGGTACAGCCAACAGTGTGACACAAACAAGACATACAGACAGAGAGAGAGAGAGAGAGAGCTCCAGTCTCTGATCAGGACAGCAGAAAGGTCCCAATTAGTCCTTCGCTAAGTCCCTCCCCAACCCGTCCTTGACCAATAGGCACGTTCGCTGCGAGGAGACAGGACAAGCTGTCCCACCTGGGTGGGTCAGTCGTGTAACTTTCCCGACGTTAAGACCTGCAAATTAACACGTGTATAGCAAGAGTTATGCAGGTCAAGTTCTATTTGGATTGGCATTGGACAATTGCTTTTTGGGGTGGGGTTTAGCGAAGGGATAATTCTCTAGCAGGAGCGAGGTGAATTTCCCGACATTATCGGTCGCTCCCATAGGTCGGTCTCTTGCTCGCTCCCATAGGCCGGTTTGTCGGCCAATATGGGTCGGCCGGTCGGCCCATATGGGTCGGTCGTTCGGCCAATATGGGTAGGTCGGTCGGTGGGCCTATATGGGTCGGTCGGTGGGCCCATATGGGTTGGTCGGTGGGCCCATATGGGTCCGTCAGTCGGCCCAAATGGGTCGGTCGGTGGGCCCATATGGGTCGGTCGGTGGGCCCATATGGGTCGGTCGGTGGGCCCATATGGGTCGGTCGGTGGGCCCATATGGGTCCGTCAGTCGGCCCAAATGGGTCGGTCAGTGGGCCCATATGGGTCGGTCGGTGGGCCCATATGGGTCCGTCGGTGGGCCCAAATGGGTCGGTCGGTGGGCCCAAATGGGTCGGTCGGTGGGCCCATATGGGTCGGTCGGTGGGCCCATATGGGTGGGTCGGTCGGTGGGCCCATATGGGTCGGTCGGCCGTGCCGCACATTGTATCCAATAATGGTAAACTGTATAACATGGGGATCTTTCGCCGGTCCCAACCGGAGATGGTGGAGAGGGAGGTTCCACGAGGTGAAAGGTAGGTGTTTATGGATAGTAATGTAAACCATAATAATAATAATAATAAAAATAATAATAACAATAAACAAAGCAGACCGGAAGTGGGGGTGACAAACAGAGGAAGTAAATAAAGCAGTTGCGTAATGAAGCGATAATCACCTTCGCTCGGGATGACTAGTATATACGGTGTTGTGATTTGTCCCCTACCTAACACCACTAGGGGACAGTGCCGCGTCCACCATGCCACCATGCGAGAGAGAGAGAGAGAGAGAGAGAGAGAGAGAGAGGGAGAGAGAGAGAGAGAGAGAGGGGGGAAAGGGGAGAGAGAGGGGGGGGAAATAAAAAAAGATAAATTCTAAAAAAAACAGGAGCTTTTTGTTGTTATCAAGGTGTCATTGCTGTGTGGTTCTGTTTGTCTCGATTGTGTTGAATGTCGCAGAGCAGTGGTTCTCAAACTCTTTCTTGTCAAGAACCGCCAAATTGACATGTTTTTTGGGGGCCAAGGAGTCCCTACATAGATCTAGCCTCGTGTAGCCAGCCTGCATCTGCCTTCAATGCATATCGCCCCATGAAGCAGATTAAGTCTGGCCCCTCTCAATGCATATTGCCCCAGGCAGATTAAGTCTGGCCCCTCTCAATGCATATTGCCCCAGGCAGATTAAATCTGGCCCCTCTCAATGCATATTGCCCCAGGCAGATTAAGTCTGGCCCCTCTCAATGAATATCGCCCCATGAGGCAGATTAAGTCTGGCCCCTCTCAATGCATATTGCCCCAGGCAGATTAAGTCTGGCCCCTCTCAATGCATATTGCCCCAGGCAGATTAAGTCTGGCTCCTCTCAATGCATATTGACCGAGGCAGATTAAGTCTGGCCCCTCTCAATGCATATCGCCCCATGAGGCAGATTAAGTCTGGCCCCTCTCAATGCATATCGCCCCATGAGGCAGATTAAGTCTGGCCCCTCTCAATGCATATTGACCGAGGCAGATTAAGTCTGGCCCCTCTCAATGCATATCGCCCCATGAGGCAGATTAAGTCTGGCCCCTCTCAATGCATATTGACCGAGGCAGATTAAGTCTGGCCCCTCTCAATGCATATCGCCCCATGAGGCAGATTAAGTCTGGCCCATCTCAATGCAGCTCGCCCCTGCAGGCAGATTAAGTCTGGCCCCTCTCAATGCATATCGCCCCAGGCAGATTAAGTCTGGCCCCTCTCAATGCATATCGCCCCAGGCAGATTAAGTCTGGCCCCTCTCAATGCATATTGCCCAAGGCAGATTAAGTCTGGCTCCTCTCAATGCATATCGCCCCATGAGGCAGATTAAGTCTGGCTCCTCTCAATGCATATTGCCCCTGAGTCAGATTAAGTCTGGCCCCTCTCAATTGTGGGAGGATTTAACAGACCTGAAGTGGTGACGAGCCAACCAGATTCTTCTGGAACCAGGCTATAACTAAACAGAGCCCAGTATGCAAATATGGGGCGGGACATTGCGAGAAAACAAGCAAATCTAACACTGAGAGCGACGATACTAATATCCAAGCAGTGATATTCGTATCGCTACGAGAGGCTAACATAATTATATCTGCTGCTACTTTTGAATATCCACAGTATATAAAATATGGAACAAATGTCGTTAAAATGTTTGAGAACCACTGGTCTACAGAGTAGTGAATACCTGACGTCACTAGTGCCACCCACTGGGTCACGGAAGCATTTTTCTTTCCTTTGAAAATCTCACTGGGTCATCGTAGCATTGAATGTCTTATCAGAACTTAAGAAGTGTGTTCCAAAAATAACCAAACAGTCTATGCGACATCTATGTGTCATTTATGATGTTGAGTTACATTTGATAATGTCGCCCATTCACTTTAATTTGTTCAGATTTTTTTAATGCTTTTATCTCAGATTTATTTCCCCCCCAGATTCCAATTCTAATCAAAACAATGGTATAGTGCCGTGATCGAGAAGCATTTGTGTAATGGGAGATGTCTTTTTTCGCAGACAGTTGATGCTCCATATCCATATGTGACCATTTGTGACTGGGGCTGAGTGAGTCATTGGATTTTCTTTTTCCTATTTTCGTTTGTTCATGTCATGTGAAAGCAGGGAATCATAGCTTCAAATTGACAAATTGGTTGTTCAGTTTGACCCACCAGTTTAGGAGATATGGCTTATAAAGTAATGTATTGCAGAGAAACAGCGAGTTGAGAAAACAGGCCTCACGTTTTATTATTTTTTGGAACACAGTTGCTAATGCTAGTTGGTAATGTCAATGCTATTGGGAAAATAAATAACTCTGCTAGTATAGTGACAAGTGACGTCAGACAGGAAGTGTCGGGGGAGCGAAATGGCTGCTGGGTAATGCGGTTTTATTATGAAATGCTGTCGATGTTGAAATGGATGTCGAGACGTTGACAATTAACAGTCTGGGAAGGGTTAACGAGAAAGAAAGAAAGAATATTGAGAAAGAGAATGACAGAAGGAGAGAGAGAGAAACTTTGAACTCTTGGACTTATTGGACACCAGGGGGCGGTAGATGCTTTAGGTAGCACATGCCAGCCGAATCTGCAAAGCTTTAAAGGACCACTTCACCACTTTTCAACCTATCTTCATATGATGGATCCTCACTAATAATCATGAAAAAATGGTGCAATTTTCTTCAACTCAGTCTGTGTCTCATGGGAGGGCTGTGGGCAGTTCAGAAACCGTCTTCCAGTTACATCATTGATGGGGAATACAAGTTAATAGAAACTGCAGGCTTTCTAGTCCTGAAAAGTTGCAATGCGAAAATGGAAGCATCGTTCTCACGATAATGAAAATCTAAACATTTTTGTAAAAAACAATTGTTTAAAAAAACATCTGTCTAATGATGATGTAACTGGAAGACGGTTTCTAAACTGCCCACAGCCCTCCTATGAGACACAGACTGAGCAGAAAAAAATGGTGCCATTTTATCATGATTATTAATGAGGACCTATTATATGAAGATAGGTTGAAAAGTGGTGAAGTGGTCCTTTAAGCTAAACTAAGATGAGCTGAGCTGAGCTAAGCTAAACTAAACTAAACTAAACTAAACTAAACTAAACTATAAGCTAAGATAAGCTAAGCTAAGCTAAGCTAAGCTAAACTAAGCTAAACTAAGCTAAGCTAAGCTAAGCTAAGCTAAGCTAAACTAAAATAAACTAATATGATCTTTAAAATCTTGGAAAAAGTGATGCAATAATGCGGCAGCTGCAAATGCTTTAAGCTTTTCAAGGGGGCCTCTGATCCCGACATGGTTGAGAACAGCTTCAGATAAGAATGAGAAGAAGCTAACATCTTAAAAACATTTATTAGTACTTTAAGGGCCTTTCTTTTCTTTTCTTTGAATGTCTTTTTAATGCTTTGGATGCTATTTTAAACATTAATACGGAAATTGCCTGGTAGGTCTCAGGGGGCATGGTCCATCCAATGAAAATGGCTCAAATGAGCAGATGTTATTTTAACGGGAGAGCTCGTATTTCTATAGCGACGGAAAGTGCATGTTCTTATTGAGAAGAGGAGGGACACCAAGACAGACAGACAGACAATGTATAATTAATTAAACAAAAACAGATCACTGAAAAAATGAAAACATCCTGAAAATAGGAAACAGAATACTATGGGATGGATGGATGGATGGATGGGTGGATGGATGGCCAGACATAGAAGCACACTGCATGACATACACACTAATAATGATGCTGAGAGAGAGTGACAGACAGACAGAGAGGTTTAATGACCCTACACAAATGTGTGCGTGCGTGTGTGTGTGTGTGTGTGCTTGTGGACGTACCTTTGGAAGCCAGACGCACACAGTTGATTTTGACTTCCTGCAAAGAGCAGAGGGAGATGTTCAAAATGAAGATAGTAGATCCCGTAAAACATATATGAACAATAATATCCAGTGAGATTGTAAAGTAGTGTTTGATTTGAGGGTAGGCAAAAACCCTGCAATAAAAGCACATCGCATCGGCCCGACTGGGCATAGATAGATACTTTATTTGTCATTTCGGAAATTTGTTTTGTGCACAGCAGTCATCAGGATATACATAAACATATGCAAACAAACAGTACATAGACAATAAAGAAAGAGCCAACAGAAGGCCACCAGTCATAGTTCCAAGAGGCATCACATCACACTTTATGCACCGAACTGAGATGGGGCCTGCTTGTTCATAAGTCCTATACTTATGGGAACAAACGATCTTGAGGCCCTAGCCTGCAGGGAAGGTACCATGTACCGTCGCCCTGATGGTAAAAGATGGCATTGGCTGTGTAACGGGTGTGTATTGTCCTAGTAATAGCTTTCCCCTTCCTGAATACCCGGGTCTCATACATTGAGGTCATACTCTCAAATCGTACCCCAGCTATTTTGCTGGACACACTGATGAATTTATGGAGTTTGTTCTTATTAACCAATGATAATGAGCCATACCATGAAACAAAACAAAATGTCAATGCACTCTCCACAAAGGATCGATGAAAAAGTGCCATAATATTTTCAGTCTGCGCATAAAATGCAGCCTCTGCATTATGATCTCTATATTATGGAGATCTCTCTATTTGTGTCCCCACACACATGTTGTTGTCCACCACATTTTACCACTTACACAGCAGCCCCGCAGCAAGTGGTAAAATGTGGCGGATATCTCATAGGAGCACTAAAAAGTGTTGCACAATAAGTATTGCGCAAATAATATAGTTATATAGGGACACATTGCCCAATCTATCTATTTATAAATGCACCAGCTCTCTGTGTGTACGTCTGTAATCCACGTCACTCTGAAACTGTTTGCCCAACCGACTCAATCACATTTGAGTGACACAGGCGTTCCACACCCCCACAGGGAGTGCAGTGCCCGGTGTCGAGTCCGTCGGATAGCCGGTTGTCCAGAACCAGCACAAAAACCTCTGCCGAGGCTCTGGACAGGGCCCAAATCCTGCAGGCAGATCACCCCTAGATCTCTATATATGGAGCTGGCCTGTTCTGACATCATAGTGATGTTCTGACATCAAAATGATGGGTGAACTCGCCCTTTATTAGCCAAATGACCACACCTGATCACACAGTGTACGGTAAATATGATGTAAATACACAGTGTACGGTAAATATGATGTAAATACACAGTGTACGGTAAATATGATGTAAGTAATGTAAATACACAGTGTACGGTAAATATGATGTACTGTAAGTAATGTAAATACACAGTGTACGGTAAATATGATGTACTGTAAGTAATGTAAATACAGTGTACGGTAAATATGATGTACTGTAAGTAATGTAAATACACAGTGTACGGTAAATATGATGTAAGAATTAAATGTACTGTAGAACGTACTGAAATTATTCGCCGATATTTGCATAAGAAATGTAATATCTGAAAATAACGTTATCAATCGGTTTGAATTCATTTAAATTTCTCTCGGATGTATGATAACATTTATTTTTTATTTGGAAACCCTTACATGTATGAATGCATCCAGCGGGGGGCGTCACAGTACAATGAGTCATAATGTGACACTGACAGTGTCTGTCCCTTCTACTAGGGATGTCGGAAACGGAGGGTACAAGCTCACAACGTGTCGCAGCGTGGGCTTGTAGATCGGCTATTTTCAGCAAGTGTAAAAACAATCATTACGACGGCATCAAGGCACGCCAAAATACATTTTAGTCGACTAATCAACTGTAGATTTAGTCGACTAAAATCTTAATTTAGTCGACTAAAACTAGACTAACACTATAACACATTCCAGGTGACTAAAATGTGACTGAAACTAAATGAAAACTATTCAAAAGACTATGACTAAAACTAAAATCAAAATTTGCTGCCAAAAACAATACTGGACAGTTAAGCCTTTCAACTGTCCCGAGATGCTCCATTGTCTGCAACTACTGCTCCTGTGACACACCAGACTAGGCTGATGTAGAGTATTGGGTTTCCCATGGCATGCAGTATTATTATTTGTGCTTAGTGTGGAAGCAATTTACCTGCTGTTGTGGCAGCAGATACATTAAATGTCCAGCCACCCACTAGACAGTTTTAATATAGGACGATAGGGATTGTGGATCGGCTAATTTTTATGTAGGACGATAGGGCTTGTGGATTGCCTAATTTTAATAAAGGACGATAGGGCTTGTGGATTGCCTAATTTTAATAAAGGACGATAGGGCTTGTGGATCGGCTAATTTAATATAGGACGATAGGGCTTGTGGATCGGCTAATTTTGGCAAATAGACTTAAACTGATAAATTCCAAATAGTATCAAAATATTCCGTACCACTCTTTGACTTGTGTTACGCCACCCTAGGGTGCCATGGCATCTATTATCTAACTATAAATGCACCAAGTGTGTACGTGTGTGTGTGTGTGTGTGTGTGTGTGTGTGTGTGTGTGTGTGTAATCCACATAATTTGAGAACAGTTCGCCCCACCTACTTCAAATTCGACACACGTGTTCTGCACACACACCCCCACAGGGAGTGCAGTGCCCGGTGTCGAGTCAGTTGGACCCACGTTGTCCAAAAACGCCCCAAAAAGGCCTCTGCCCAGGCTCTGCTCCATATATGGAGCTGGCCTGTTCTGACATCATTCTGACGTCTGCATAAACTCCATATTTGGGCATGCCTGACAAAGAACTCGTGTGTACGTCTGTAATCCATGTAACTCGAGAACCGTTCTGGCATCACACGGGGGCATTCATTTCCAACTTGCATCGTTCCAAGTAGACCAGTAGACCCCAACAGGCACCGCTCTAGTAGACAAAAAAAGGTAGATGCCTCCTCCGGCTCTGGGGCATGTTGAGGTGCTTGTGTGCGTGCGTTCTCACCTTGTCGTGCACGTGTTGTGTGCGTGTGCGTTCTCACCTTGTGGGTGCACGTGTTGTGTGCGTGCGTGTGTGCGTGCGTGCATTCTCACCTTGTCGGTGCGACTCAGGGCTTGGTAGTAGATGCTGTAGCTTTTGGCGGGAGACAGCGGAGGGTTCCAGAATCCTCCATAACTTTTATTGTCTCCCACCGTGAACGGCTGCAAAATGGACCACAATAACAACAGAGTTAATAACATTTAAAGCTTTATTTACATTATAGAATTATGCCTTGTGAATAGGGATGGAGCTCGTTCATTTTGTATTGATAACGAGCATCTTATCGATCAGGTTTATCGAGCCGGGTTCTTATCGAGCATATTCTATTTTGTGGAAAGACGAGAGACGACAATACATTCTGAACAGAACCAGTATCTTTTACTATATACCGTAGGGCCTTCAGATACAGTACTTTTCTGCGTGCGTGCGTGCATATACCTGCACTACGGTCATGCTGGAGGCCGGCAGCTGGGCGGCCATGTAGTAGGAGGAGCCGAGCAGAGAGGCGTTACGGAAGCCCACGGGGGCCAAGAAGCACTCAGGGACGTCGGCCGCGGCGCGGCGAGACTTGGACCGCCGCTCCTCCTTAACGACCAGCTGGTACGAGCTGAGGACAGAGGAGACACACAGGGTCACTAGCTAGGAGGCAGGACAGAGGAGACGCACATGATCACTAGATAGGAGGTAGGACAAAGGATACACGCAGGATCACTAGCTAGGAGGTAGGACAGAGGATACACACAGGATCACTAGTGAGAAGACAGGACAAAGGACACGTGATCAGTCACACCCTGGACTAGATTAAAAGCCTTACTTTAAGACAAAGCCTGCAGCTAGATTGCTTGTTTTCCAGTACTCAGTCACCCTACAAAGTTAAAAGGGTAAGAACTGAGTAAAAGGAATAAGAGGGAGGGGATCTCGCCCTCTCCTCCGCTCTTCTCCACCTCCCCCTTCCCTCCTCTCTACTCCCTATACTCCCTATACTCCCCCTTCCCTCCTCCCTACTCCCTATACTCCCCCTTCCCTCCTCTCTACTCCCTATACTCCCCCTTCCCTCCTCTCTACTCCCTATACTCCCCCTTCCCTCCTCTCTACTCCCTATACTCCCCCTTCCCTCCTCCCTACTCCCTATACTCCCCTTCCCTCCTCCCTCCTCCCTATACTCCCCCTTCCCTCCTCCCTCCTCCCTATACTCCCCCTTCCCTCCTCCCTACTCCCTATACTCCCCCTTCCCTCCTCCCTACTCCCTATACTCCCCCTCCCCTCCTCCCTACTCCCTATACTCCCCCTTCCCTCCTCCCTACTCCCTATACTCCCCCTTCCCTCCTCCCTACTCCCTATACTCCCCCTTCCCTCCTCTCTACTCCCTATACTCCCCCTTCCCTCCTCCCTACTCCCTATACTCCCCCTTCCCTCCTCCCTACTCCCTATACTCCCCCTTCCCTCCTCCCTATACTCCCCCTTCCCTACTCCCTATACTCCCCCTTCCCTCCTCCCTACTCCCTATACTCCCCCTTCCCTCCTCCCTATACTCCCCCTTCCCTACTCCCTATACTCCCCCTTCCCTACTCCCTATACTCCCCCTTCCCTACTCCCTATACTCCCCCTTCCCTACTCCCTATACTCCCCCTTCCCTCCTCCCTATACTCCCCCTTCCCTACTCCCTATACTCCCCCTTCCCTCCTCCCTACTCCCTATACTCCCCCTTCCCTACTCCCTATACTCCCCCTTCCCTACTCCCTATACTCCCCCTTCCCTACTCCCTATACTCCCCCTTCCCTCCTCCCTACTCCCTATACTCCCCCTTCCCTCCTCCCTACTCCCTATACTCCCCCTTCCCTCCTCCCTCCTCCCTATACTCCCCCTTCCCTATACTCCCCCTTCCCTCCTCCCTACTCCCTATACTCCCCCTTCCCTCCTCCCTACTCCCTATACTCCCCCTCCCCTCCTCCCTACTCCCTATACTCCCCCTTCCCTCCTCCCTACTCCCTATACTCCCCCTTCCCTCCTCCCTACTCCCTATACTCCCCCTTCCCTCCTCTCTACTCCCTATACTCCCCCTTCCCTCCTCCCTACTCCCTATACTCCCCCTTCCCTCCTCCCTCCTCCCTATACTCCCCCTTCCCTCCTCCCTATACTCCCCCTTCCCTCCTCCCTATACTCCCCCTTCCCTACTCCCTATACTCCCCCTTCCCTCCTCCCTCCTCCCTATACTCCCCCTTCCCTACTCCCTATACTCCCCCTTCCCTACTCCCTATACTCCCCCTTCCCTCCTCCCTATACTCCCCCTTCCCTACTCCCTATACTCCCCCTTCCCTACTCCCTATACTCCCCCTTCCCTCCTCCCTCCTCCCTATACTCCCCCTTCCCTACTCCCTATACTCCCCCTTCCCTCCTCCCTATACTCCCCCTTCCCTACTCCCTATACTCCCCCTTCCCTCCTCCCTCCTCCCTATACTCCCCCTTCCCTACTCCCTATACTCCCCCTTCCCTACTCCCTATACTCCCCCTTCCCTCCTCCCTATACTCCCCCTTCCCTACTCCCTATACTCCCCCTTCCCTCCTCCCTACTCCCTATACTCCCCCTTCCCTACTCCCTATACTCCCCCTTCCCTACTCCCTATACTCCCCCTTCCCTACTCCCTATACTCCCCCTTCCCTACTCCCTATACTCCCCCTTCCCTCCTCCCTATACTCCCCCTTCCCTACTCCCTATACTCCCCCTTCCCTCCTCCCTACTCCCTATACTCCCCCTTCCCTCCTCCCTATACTCCCCCTTCCCTCCTCCCTATACTCCCCCTTCCCTCCTCCCTACTCCCTATACTCCCCCTTCCCTCCTCCCTATACTCCCCCTTCCCTCCTCCCTATACTCCCCCTTCCCTCCTCCCTATACTCCCCCTTCCCTACTCCCTATACTCCCCCTTCCCTCCTCCCTACTCCCTATACTCCCCCTTCCCTCCTCCCTACTCCCTATACTCCCCCTTCCCTCCTCCCTATACTCCCCCTTCCCTCCTCCCTATACTCCCCCTTCCCTCCTCTCTACTCCCTATACTCCCCCTTCCCTACTCCCTATACTCCCCCTTCCCTCCTCCCTACTCCCTATACTCCCCCTTCCCTCCTCCCTCCTCCCTATACTCCCCCTTCCCTCCTCTCTACTCCCTATACTCCCCCTTCCCTACTCCCTATACTCCCCCTTCCCT